>NC_040231.1:25534310-25837340 GCF_001444195.1 Xiphophorus couchianus | reverse complement strand
CATATTCTGTCCATTTCTCTTTAATATAGTTTCTTACACACTTCCATTAGTTTATTAGCTTTCTCTTGCTTTTTGTCTTTTGAATAGTTGTATTTATTTTTCTAAGCTTATTGTCAGGCTTTAGAGCGTTTTCACACTTGATAGTCCTGTAGACTTCATTGAATCGGGGATGAAAAATTGCAACATCTGTTACATTTTCAGCAGGTGCGGTTCTCTTTGACATCACACCGTGTTAAACTAGCCACGCCTTTAGCCCCTCGCCTGCGGTGGCGCTGCATCGGGAACTACTTGAGGGGACAACAGGAAAACCTCCGAAGAAGATATGAGAACGACTTCCTTCTTCGCAAAATGTAAATAAAAATCGAATAGTGTCAAATTTTTTTGCGGTTGTAGGTTTTGCCACAATTGTTACACATTTCATCTGATTAGTTGTCTGGTTCTCATTGCACTTCGCTCAGTAATTAAGCTTATTCCTGACATCTGTGTTCACTCACCCCAGTCATCTGTTTTCTATGGTTCCTTCCTCGTTTTCCGTTCCAATCTATTGTTTCTTTCTTTCCGTGTTCCTTTGTCCTGCGCCAGTTTACAAGGCCTGTAAATTTTTTTCTATTACATTTTCATCATGGACTATAAAAGTGGCTGCGTGCGCCTCGGCTCTGACATGACAATTCTAGTTGGACTCAATTGTCACATTACATGCTGCCGGATCCACCAGCTGTTTGCTAATTGCTGTAGCCACTAGTCTGGTGGAGCTGAACTGGGGAGGCACAGGAGAGTCCTGCTCCAGGTTAGGCCGTGCCGTGCGCAAATAGACAGCGCCAAAAGCAAGCGTTTAGGCGCCCCGGAATGGCTGCCACCGGCGACGCAGAGATTTCTCAAATATGCATGAAAGAATCAAAGCAACACGCCAGGTATGTTTTTGATAAGGGAATAACATAAAGGTTAAAATCAATACTCCCGCCTAATAAAATGTTAAAAATGCTACATGTAAATTGTAATTTCTCCAACTGTAAAAACTCAGCTACAGTTGTTAATTATGTTAATCATTGTTTAACAAAAAATCAGTGGAAAAATCAGCATAAACGTAAGAAAAAGACAAGTTAATTTGCACTGTTTTTAGTGCTTTATGAAAGAATGTCTGCTTCAATTACTAACAGGTGAGATTCTCGCATAATTAGGTAATGCTGATGAATTATAAATGGAGATTCATAGGACACTTTAAATCGGAAAATGTGCAACTTTAACTTGGAATAAGAGTATTTTTGTTCACAATATTTTCCCATATAATGTCTGCTTCTGCTTGATATGAAACATAGAAAAGAGCACATGTGCGACTATGGTTTTATTTCACTTTTTTATGCAAATGTGCCTTTTTCGTTCTCATTCTATGAAAATAAATCCAGTTGTGCAGGCAGTTACACAATAAGATCACTAGATGGCGGCAACCTATTACAAATTGTCTGTATTTGATCCACAGACGCCAGATGGTCAAAACTATGGAGGACCAAAACTGACATAATAAGAAATAAAAGCATATTTAGTTTTTCCTTGTCCTTACACATGAGTTTCTGTCAAGAAATGTATATATTTTCTTTTTCGTTTCCCCTAAACATGCGTTTTGTCAAGAAAAGTAGATATTTTGTTTTCTCTTTTCCTTATGCAAGCCCTCCTTCTTTTGTCATAGCCGCCTCTCCTTTTTCTTATTGTCTTTTTTCTGCTTGCCCTTTTTTTTTGTTTTTCCATGTGCATCTTTATATTAATGAGGAGAGCTGCCTTCTATGTCTGACTCCTCTACTATTGGCCAGTAGAGCTTTGGATCCAACGTCACTGCATAAGACGTTGTGGGGCGTTTACGTCTCGCGCAGTCGCTCGGTGCCATCTTTACAGGCCACAGACCAAAACAAACTTTATCCCGGTGTTTTTATTGTGTTACACACCGCAGTGAAGTTAGTTTCGAGTTGAATATTGGATATTTCAATATCCGCCAAGCAAGCGGCGTTTAGCTCAAGGTTGATCCGATTTATGAACGCTAATTTTGGCCAGCCGTTCTCAAGCTCCCTCCTCAAGCGCTTGGAGGTTCACTTGGGGACTGTCAACAAATTTCCAAACCAAACACTCCTGTCAAACAAACGTTAATAAATACCTTGCCTTGTGACCAACGGATACAAAAAAGTGGTAATTCATGCTTTTACATGAGGCACACTACCCTCTATTAAAATGTCAAGTCATACTCAATATTTTAAATAATTTTAATATTAAATAATGTTTTCTTCAATAGCTTCCACACATACATTGAATACAGATGTTCTTTTGTGATTTCTTTGAGCAGAGGCTCACATGTGGTGGTAATATTTGAGACATGGTGGTTTCTACAGTTGTGCAGGTCACCACCTTTTCCACCAACTGCCTGCAGATTACGTGTTTTCCTTCCACACCTTGTAGCATGGAGTGAACTGGAATTGTGGTATTTTTCCAGGATCCCTAGAAATCTGTCACAGTTAATTCACCCCAATGGCCCAATTAGTAAGTTTAAAACAATTTACTGCCTCGTGAATGTTCCTTCTAAATGACTTAAATTTTAAGTATTGTCAGTGAAACGAAAAGGAAATAACTAATGAGTGGAGTAATAATGAACATCCCCATCTCTTTGTAAATTCTTTATCTTAGCTTAAAATAATACTTAGCATGCATGACATTTATGACCTAGATAATGTATATTTTCTCTGTACTGTCTCCTGCGATTTAAAGACAATCTGCCTCCATCCAAAAATTGCACACACACACACACACAGGAAATTCTATTGTTCCAGATAGGAAATGCTGTGACTGGGGGGGTCAAATGACAACGAGGTTGAGGAAAGACACCACCAAATGAAAATTTAAGTGTACATGGTACAACAGGAGGGACAAAAATCCCAATGAGAATGAGTAGATATCTCATAGCATTGCTGAGTTTGGTGTTTAAGCGTTTAGACATTTACACACAAACTCGTAACAACTTTTATAGATCCACAACAACAAAGCCAGTATTGTGGGCTGCAGGCACAATAGAGAAGTGTGGGAGGATGAGCCATGGAAACGGTGTAGGAATCTTGCCTTGTCTCTAGTGCCCTTTTTTTCAGACAGTATGATAAAGATGTGTTACTCTGCAAGAGAAGCTGTTTGCTTTTTTGTTACTACACTCATTTCCTATTGGGGAAAATCCAAATATTGTCCAAAAGCAGCAGAGAACTAACTTTAACTTTAAGTGTAAAACTTTGATTCTGTCTTAACTAAATACACTGTGTTGTTCCAAATTATTATGCAAATTGGATTTAAGTGTCATAAAGATTACATTTTTTGTTGTGCTATTAAATTTAGAGATGGTATTGTGTGTCAGGGCTTTTTGAATCACTATAATTAATTTCACAGAGCTGGTTGATTAGTTTGTCTGGTGAGCTCAATTAAAGGAAATCTACTTAAGAAGGATGTTCCACATTATTAAGCAGGCCACAGGTTTCAAGCAATATGGGAAAGAGAAAGGATCTCTGCTGACAAAAATCATCAGATAGTGTAGTGCCGTATGACAAGGTACGAAAACATTAGATATTTAATGAAAACTGAAGCGTTGTTATCGTACTGTGAAGAGATTTGTGGCTGATTCAGAACAAAGATGGGTTTGTACAGATAAAGGCAAAATGAGGAAGGTTTCTGTTAGACAAATTTATCGGATTAAGAGAGCAGCTGTTAAAATGTCCTTACAAAGCAGCAAACAGGTATTTGAAGCTGCTGGAGCCTCTGGAACCTCAAGGTGGAGGATCCTCCAGAGGCTTGCGGTGCATGAACCTAATATTCAGCCACCACTAACCAGAGCTCACAAGCAGAAACGGTGGCAGTGGGCCCAGCCGTACATGAAGATTAATTTTCAAACAGATTTGTTCACTGGTGACTGCTGTGCAACCCTGGATGGTCCAGATGGACGCAGTAGTGGATTGGTGGTGGATGGCCATCAGCAAGGAGGTGGTGGAGTCATGCTTTGGGCCAAAATCATGCGGAGAGAATCATTGGTCGAACCCTTCAGAGTCCATGAAGGTGTGAAAATAACCTCAGCAAAGTATATGGACTTTCTGACTGATCACTTTTTTTCATGGTTCAAAAACAAGAGCCGTACCTTCAGCAGCAAAATCATCTTCATCATGACAATGCACCATCTCATGCTGCAAGGAATACCACTGTGTCATTGGCTGCTATGGGCATAAAAGGGGAGAAACTCATGGTGTGGTTACCATCCTCCTCTGACCTCTGACCTCAACTCTATTGAGAACCTTTGGAGTTTCCTCAAGCAGAAGATCTGAGGGTGGAATGCAGTTCATATCAAACCAGCAGCTCTGGGAAGGTTTTCTGACATCCTGCAAAGAAATTCAAGCAGAAACTTTCCACAAACTCACAAGTTCAATGGATGCAAGAATTGTGCAGGTGATATCAAAGTAGGTCCTATGTTAACATGTAACTCGGTCTGTTAAGATGTTTTTGATTGAAATAGCTTTTGATTTTAGTACGTGACCACTTAGTGCTGCACATTCAAAGAATGACCTTTTGCAGTTCTTTATAATCTATAAAATGTTTAGAAAATCTGCTGTGCATAATAATTTGGAACAGTGCATTTTGAGTTTCTTATTTTTGAAAAAAAAAATACTGTTCTCATGGGGAGCTTTGTTCAGTAAAATTTGATTTATACTGTAACAGTTCATGACTTGAAACTTATACTGAGCATCATTTGCATTTAAGAAAATCTGAGAAATTATCACTTGCATAATAATTTGGAACACAGTGTAGTAGTAACAATACTAGATTCTAGTAAAGCTGCTATACAGTGATTTTACATACATCCATTGCCTAAAGGTTCAAGTTTTAATCAAACAGCTCTCCATATCCAATCTTCAAGATCTATTGTACTGCAAACAATAGACACATTCCTGCTCATTTGAATAAAATACCTCAATATCTGGTTCCTGCAGAACTTGTTGACATGTTGAAGTAATTGAGGCATTTGATGTTGTTTTGGAGCAGGAATCCATTTAAAAGTTGCAGGATAGTATTTTTCATGGACTGGTGTTGAAGACCCTGCTAGAGATACTGGTGACTCATGATTCTGTATGTGCATAGAACCACCTCCAATTGGGAACTGCGTTGAAATCCTCCAACATCACACATTAAGGAGGTATCGACAAGAGCGAGTGTGTCCAGGATCTGTCTGTACTGGTACAAGATCCTTATGTGGTCACAACAAGCGAAAATTGATAAATCATCTCTTCTAAGTGCAACACCTGGATCCTCTGGTTTGGTCAAGGACTGATTTCCAAAAGAAGTCCCATCAATTTCCACTTGAGGACTATGACAGATGAGCAAACTTTCATTTAGACAGCAAAACGTTCAATTTCATGCTGAAGGTCAGAGCTGAAAGAAGTAAAGATGGGCCCCAGATGTTTTGGAAACCGCACATCCTCCTCTTAGAGAATACCCCTCCATGAACATCCTCGGCTAGATAAATTGACTTAATTTATTTGAAGGGCATTATTGTTAATTTAAAGACAACTTCCAAATGTGTTTCTGTGCCTTTTAAATCTTCTTAACGTAAAAAGAACGCCACACTCATTTTCACCATTTGACATGCCTGAGTAGCAGACTGCGACACAGCGTCCAACTCCCTCCCTCCTCCTCTGTTTCTGCAGTCTGCTCCCCGTCCCAGGCAGGCAGCCCTGCTCCCACCTCCTCCTGCAGCCCTTCCCCACTGCTCATCGATAAGCTGTATTAGCCCATCGCTAATCATATCAGAGAGCGGGAAGAGCTGCGAGTGGCAGGCGGGCAGGCTTTGCGTGCATCATCCCTGTGTGGGTGGGTTTGCGAGTTAGCAGCTAGTGAGGGAGGAGGGGTGTATCCTAGCTGGGAGCTTTTCCCTGTTGTAGTAACCAGCCACACGCCGACTGCCAGCTATTACTTCACTGCAGCAGGAGTCGGCCCCTTCGCACTGAGTGAG
Source organism: Xiphophorus couchianus (assembly GCF_001444195.1). Classification (NCBI taxonomy): domain Eukaryota; kingdom Metazoa; phylum Chordata; class Actinopteri; order Cyprinodontiformes; family Poeciliidae; genus Xiphophorus; species Xiphophorus couchianus. The sequence continues at coordinate 25,831,324 of NC_040231.1, read as the reverse complement.
CCAGACACACTAACCTGACTGTCCCCTCCTCTCTCTGCTCTCCCCTCTGCATATTCAGCAGAGCTGCCCTCCTCTCCTCCTCATCACTGTGCCACTCCTGCGGCGCTCTTCTTTGCTTGAAGGGGACGTTGGCCTGCTCCTCACCCACTGGTTCTGCATGACTGTCACAAAGGTAGGAAAGACTTCAATTCCAGATGTAACTTTGACTCTGTCTTAAAATTTATGCCAGATGTTATTGGTCATGGTTATGCTTTTTGTAGATGATAGAAGAAGAGCTTTTAAGTAGTGTTAAAGTTGAGCAAGGTTGCTGTTGCTGCCTCAACACTGCCGATGGGATCAGCTTACTGAAATATCTGTTGTTTTTAATGTGCATTAAAATGTTATTCTTGGCAAGTTGACACAACTGCTGGTGTGATCTAGATCTGCTGCTCTTTCTTGAGGAAAACAAATCAACTGACAGTCAGATGATTTGTTTGCCAACAGCGGCAGGAATCAAGTGTGTCCCTTTAGCGTGTTGCTTATAAATATGACAAACCCATAAATCTAAATTATGGGTTCCCTACAAGGTAAATCATAAAAATTTCAGCCAATGGCTCTGATATTTGCTCAACTTTAAAGTGGGAGTTAGAATTAGGTATGCATCAATATGATTAGTTTCATGATGCATCCTCTGGGAATGTGTGTAAATAGTGCAGTGTCCACTCAAGTGGAACTTACCAATGTGCTCGGCTGTGTTTGTGTGGATATTAGTAGCCTGTCAATGTGTGTGTGTTTTTGGTTGCAGTCTGTGCTTAACATGCAGCACCCAGATGAATCCTCTTAATCAATTACCCGGGAGGGAGAGAGGAAGACGCACACAGATAGGAAACTGGCACACCTACTCCCGTGTAGAGACTTAACCTGGACCAAAATAGATGACCTACTGTAGACATGGGACAATGGCCTATTTAATGCACTGGTGGTGACAAGACACCTGCAATTTAAGCCCCAAAGTTTTGTTAATAAAGAATGATGATGCTCGCGTTTGGAGCTGCAGTCTCTGACTCAAATTTACAGACAGCTGCTTGCAAAGTACGTTTTCCTGGCTGCGTGAGACATTGTGTGGGAGGTCTGTGTTCTGCTGTGTAGGTGAGCAATCTCCACTATGAGATCTGGACGAGGAAAAGGTCAGGTGTTCATGTTTGGCACTTGGCCATGAATTAAATCTCACGGTAGTCAAGGCCAAAAGGCACTGGAGAGAATTTTAATGAATGCTGCCTCGCTTTTGTTTTATCTGGCGTGTTGATTTCCTAGAAAAACAGTGAATCAAATAAGGGTAAAGAAGAAATAAATGAAAACAGGAAGGCATAATGGCAGATTTCCGAGTGGCATTTAAATGATGATGAATGTCTGTGTGGGAGATGCAGTGAGAGACTCTAGTGAGCTGTTTTCATGGCTCTGCCTGCCAACAACAGAGAAGTCACCTTGGGAGGGACACGGGACACGAGCTGCTGTGCTGACAGGACTAAACAGCCTCCTTCTCTGTAGCACAAGGACCCAGAGAGGCAGTTCTGAACGGGGGAAAAGCTCATGCAACACAACAAACCTAGATCTGCATAATCTGGCCAATACTTTTAAAATATACCAAGACCAGCCTGTCTCCTTGTTCCATTATTATAACCTTCGTGGGACACTCGATGCTTGGGATGGTGTCAGATTTTGAATGGTGGTTATTTCACCTCTTTGCCATGTCATACCTCTGGTTGTTTTGTGCCATTTTTTTTAAATGGCAGCATATGGATGATTTGCACAAATCCTACCAACAAGGAGTTTATTTTGTGCCCAATTTTACAAACTGATTTTGTTGTTGTTTTTTGTATATTTTACCTTAAGCTTGCTGTGAAGAAATTAGGTTTTATTTCTTAATAAATAATGTCTACCAGTAGGGGGTCATCTCTCATGTTCCTTATTCTGACAGAGTCAAGTAGTCCAAACAGGGATCAGAAAACAATTATAAAATCTATAAAAAGACATATTTCAAGTATAAGAGAAGTGAGGATTTTTTATGACCATTAATTGTCATATTTAATGAAAATACTTAAAGATATTTATTGCCTTACAATGATTTGAATAGTCTACAATACATCATAAATGTATTATTATTGCAATAAATCTGTTTTGTTGGGTTTTGTTTCCCAGTAGCTCAATATGTTTTGTTTTACTGCAAGCAGGAATAGATTATTTGAGTACTTGTCTACTTATTGAAAGTCTTATCAAAACTGTGAAATCCTTAAACATTATTACATGTTTTTCTAATATTATGGCCTTAGCTTAGATGCATGGGTATGACATAGTAGGAAAGAACAAAGATGGCAGAAGGTAGGTTAAAAAAAAATCTATATTTAGTTAATGTACAGATGAACTCACCTTGAGACAATTTAATGTCACTCAGCTCAGTTGTCAGTCAGTTCTACTTTTTGTTTTTATTCTAAGAAACACCAAGTATTTTTGTTTAGTTGCTTCAAAAATAAACTAAGAAGCTGTTTATGAGCATATTTGGTCAGCAATGAACCTGGAAGAGACTTTCAAGGATCACCATGAAAACATTTTTATAATGTTGGTTGAAATATTGCTAGTTATTTTTTACCAAAACTGTTATGATGTTACTGACACCCATATTTATCTATTAAATGATGTCACACTAGAGAGAACACCAACTATAGCGTGTGCATGCATTTTTTTCCCTTTCTCTACCCTAAGTTAGTATTCAGGCTATAATTAGAGTCTTTTTGTAAAATCTTGCATATCAAAGAACATTCTGCTCTATTAGTTAATCAATAAACTCCTGCTTCGTGGTAAAAATGGTGAGTACTGAAATGTGTTGGTTTAGGAAGGTGTTCATTGATTTTGATGGATTATGTCAAGAAATCAGTTTGGTTAGTTACCAAGCTTGCTCAGTCAACCGAGGGAAAACCTACTGTTTACTCACATGCTGACAGAGAATACAGGTCATCACAAGTTTGCATCCATGACTGTTTGCTGTTCAACCTGGCAAGGGACCCTTCTGGCAATAAATGACTAAGAAGTGTCATTTAGAAAATATACTACGAAAGATCATTATAGATAAAATGAATGTTTATGACCTCTTTCCAGAACCAGACGCTCTTTATTCTGGGTGATTGAGGTGCAAAAAGCATCAGATAAGCAGAAAATAAACCAACTGCTTCTAACTTTGTAGTTTGTAGTTGGTTTGTATCTGTTTCCCCCTATGGCATGTATTCTGGCATATGGCATTTCCTCTTTAGATTTATGACGTTATACATGCTTGTTTTTGCATCATCATTAATCCATTACAGATCTTACGCAGTGTGCAAAACCTGTGCTGCATGCTGCTTTATTGCAGCATAACTCTCTGTTTTTCTTAATGATTTTGTCTTTGCAAATGAGTAAATGAGCAAGAGGCCATGCTTCTAAAGGCTCTGATTTGTCTGAATAGGTCCAATGTGTCCAACTGCTGTGGCGTTTACCAGAGAAGCAAAGTGACCGCTTCAGGAGACAGTGGTCACTCTGCCAGATGGACTTTAGTCAGACATGTTGGGTTGGAAAAACTACTACAGAACTAAATTATGCTACTAATTTTGTGTCATTTGTCAACATTTAGCAAGTTATCCTTTAAACATTGACGAATAGTTGTACTGCAGACCTTCAGACAGTGTGGTGAATACCTTCTAAATAACAAAAGCTGCGATTTGCAAGACCACCTCTTTCCACATTCCTTTGTTTTTTTGGAAGGATGACACAATGAAACATTTCCAGGAATTGCATGTGATCAAGCAGGCATACAGTTGGAGGAAGAGCTTTTGCAATCTTTTTTTTGTTTGCTGTTGTTGTTGTTCCTTTAGATGGCAATAAACAGTCGTTTCAGTTAACACTGACGGTAGTCCATGTGTTGATAAATGTTAGTTCTTACAAACGCATAAATATATGTTGCTCGCCAATGAAGGCTTTACAGTAAACGTATTGACGTGAATCCAAAATAATTCAAAGTAGCATTCCAGCTGCGTTGTGTGGGTGTGTGTGTGTGTGTGTGTGTGTGTGTGTGTGTTTGCAATTATATATCTGCAAACACTCCAATTATGACAGAGGGAGCCCCATTCTTCTCTGATGTCAGGCACATGTGGGGTTGTAAAGACGTCTGAAAGCCATTTTCAGTGTGTTTATGGTACAGCATCTGCTCTTAGCAGTACAGTAAGCCTATCAGGACTCAAGTGGGATAAAACCAGTCCCAATATGCTATAAAAAGCATCTACTCTTTCCTCGTAACTATAATTTTATTGTAATTTTACTTGTTTAAGTGAAACAGAAAACTAAAACTTGCCACAGGAAAATTACCACCATGTGCACACACACTTAAACTGTCTGAATTCTTTACTTGGAGCACCTCGCCCACCATAAATCTTAATTGAGTCTGATTTAGACCATTGGCCATTTGTCAAGTCTGCTGTTTACCCACACACCCTCTCTCACACATATTGGCACATAAAACTGCAAGCTAAATCGCTAACCTGGCAACCCAAAAACCTGCTTTTTCAGGGGCAAGAAAATTACACAACAGCTAAGCTGATTTAGGAGAAGTATTACGAAACTAAGCCTTTTTTAGCAGAACAGATAAAAGAATGACAGGGAGGGAAAATTGTATCTGTGATAGAGTTTTTTTGTTTTTCCTCTTTATAAAGCAAAGCGGGGGGAAAAAAGGAATATTGTGTGAAGGCAACAAAAAAGTATTCACCACAGGAAGACATTCAGATCCAATGAGCTCATTGCCGGTCAAAAAGCTTCCTTACTAAGCTCAGTGTGTGTCTGTGTTGCTGTGACTGTATGTAAAACTGTACTCTGCAATTCTGTGTGAAAAACTTGAAGTCCACTGGCAGGAGAGTTGGGAAGCTCTTCTTCCTTTTTCTTCCCATATCGATAATTTCTTCACTGAAAAACAAGATACAAGATCATGGATTGCAGATCTGCCAAAATATGGCTTAAATGTATCGAGTGAAGTGCAAAGGTAAAGGCTTTGCTGTGGTTTTTGTTGGATCAGAGCATTCATTTTTTGGATTCCCCAAAGGGAAGGAGTTCAAATAAAATAGCCGGAAATGATGTGAAATTATTTGTGAAGCTCCTCTGAGAAAATTAGGAGACGGGAGAGAATGTCCGTTTTCAGCGTTCCCTTCATTTCCCCTTCAGCTGAGATTAAGTGTACATCCCGTATGTGTGTGTGCACGTTTGTGTTTGTTTGCTCAGTTGGTTCAGTTGGGATGTAGGTCGTGCATCCCGGACTTTGAGAAAAAGCAGAAATAAATATTTCACTTATTCATAAAGGTTAGTTTCTGACAAAGGTATGCCAATTGGCCTAAGCTGTATTTTTGTTTTGTCTTGTAAAATGTTGCTTCTGGATATATCCACGTTTAGAGTAAATTATCCATAAAAGTACCACAATTTAAATGTAAGCCATTTAGTATTTTAGTTCCCTTGATGGGCACATCATAAATACCAATAATCATAATGCTTTTTGTGGATTTCTTACTGAATTTAAATGTCAGCATTACAATATTACCTGCGCAGTGGGTTGCTTTATTCTTTCAGTGAAACAACCTGCATGGAAAGCTTGATGCCGTTTCGTAAAACGGACATTGAAAACTGCATTTCCCACCCAGCTAAAAATCAATGCTTACAACAACATCATTTTTTTTTTATGCTTATGCAACTTCAACTCAAGCGCAGATGATTAATGTTTTGTACTTTATCACTCACACATGGTATTGTGAGTGGATACAATGTGCTGTGATTTTTTTTTTTTATATATATATACATATATATTTATATTGTTGGAGCTCTGCTTCAAACATGATGCATGCCACAGTGGAAGGTGCATGTCATAAACTTATCTGTGGGTGCATTATAAAGTTCTGTGTGTATTCTGCGACTACCACAAGGCTGTGAAACTGAGCACACAGCAGTCATTAGTGGGGAGTGGGGCAATGAGAGACCAAACACATGGAGGATGAATCTGCCACCCACACCAGTTCTCCAGCACACAAATACACACATATCTGCAGCTTGAGTTCATTGGGGTCAAACTCAGCACTGTTATTCCCCAGTGGCACTGATCACAGTGTAAATATAGGTTTTAGTCTGTGCAGCATTGATTACTTCAGGCTTCTCAGTTCTCTTTTTGTGCTCTTCTGCCCCACATGTTGTCTTTTTATTGTCTTTCTAATTGCTTGGTGTATTTTCATGCTAAGCTTTTGGCTGTACTTAATATGCAGTTTCACAAAGTATTTAAATTTTCCCTGTTTTTCACAGTGATTCTAAACCGATGGGATATGAGATCACACAAACTACAAGTGCATAAGCCTCTTATGATGGTTGCGTCACAGTGAAAGTGTCGCCGCTGAACCATAGATAAATCCTGGTCTGAGTTTTTTTTTTTTTTTGCAAAGCAATCCATTTCATTGGCAAGACTTCATCGATATTTTGCAAACCTCATGAACCCAGAGGTGCACATGGGAAAAACTGTAACGTAAAAAACAAAACAACTTTGACTTGGTCATTGAGATAGATGCTGTTGCTGTTTTAGCAGCACATTCTTCTAACTTCAGTGGTGTTTGCAGTTATTTCCTCCAGCTGCTTTGTGGTTGGGATCAGGGATTGATTAAACAGAGCAGTTTGGCCTTGTGAAACTGTGATGAGAATATGCTCGTCATTGAACATATTGATCATGCAGGCTACGGGGATACATAAACCCAAAGCCAGATATTTACATGCACTAGCTAAGCACATTAACTTTTTGTCAATGATTTTAAATCAAGATCTGTTTTCTGTTTTAGGTCAGTTGGGATTACCAAAATTATTTGCAGAAGCTGAATACCAGAATATTGAGAGATTATTTGTATGAATAAATTTCACACATTCTCTTATTTAGTAGAATCCTAAACTACATGGCTGTATTAACATGTTGGGGGTATACTTCTATAAAATTTTTACTGTAGTTTGCTAAGATTTTGGCCCATTCCTCCTAGCAGAATTGCTTCATGTTTGTTGGTCCCCTTGACTAGCCACACATTTTTAGCTCCAGTTACAAATCTTCTTTGTGATGTGTCTCGTCTTGTGAAGCCTTTGTGCTCTAATGCATCGTGATGTCAATTTCTTTTTCTTGTATTTTTGTTTTAGAGGTTTCTTTTTATCAGTACAATAGAAACTTAATTGCAAGACATGAAGTCATTAATGGCGGTAAATGCTCTAGGCTTCTATGTTTCTGCAAATGCTTCTACACTATGAAATTCATCTTGTTTCGATTTTCTTAAGATTTTGTAAACCTTTTACATTCAACCAATCATAGTTCTGCAGTGCTTCATGTTTGTACTCAAGCAGATAACCATGTAAAGGGTTAACATGAGATTCATGTCTTGCCTAAAAATGATTAAATACCTGGAGATACTATGGTTCAAATCTAGCAGATCTTTTACTAATCCTGTCCAACTGACTTCATCTGATTGGCTGAAATCAGTCTATTTGGACACTTTAGCTGTTATTAAATAATCTCACCCATACATAGTGTTGACTAGTCAAAGTCAGGTACACCTGTAGCTACACTGTTTTCAATAAACACCAATACTCTCCCACATAGTTTGCATAAGACTCAATACTTTAAAATAAACCACATTTTAGACTTGTGCTGGCTTTTAATGTGGAGAATAACATCTCCATGCAAAGACCCTGTAGAGACCAAATTTTGAATTATGGTATGCATCTTCCCTTCATTATTGCTTACAAGATGGAGTCACCAGCTGAGAGCCAGCTGTGTCTTTACTTCAGCTTTCACTGTCTTCACTGCGGGTAAAATGATTCCCGGTTGCTTGCCGAAAAGCTAGCTCATTCTTCTAGGTAGATGTTCTGCTGAAAGCTTCAAAGTAGAAAGTGAGGAATATAACACGTACTCTCATGCACCATATGCATTTGCGCTTACTCACATTGTAGACTGGAACCATGACTGGAAAGTAGCCTTGCAGAAACGCTGGAGTTTCTTGCAGTAACTCTAGCCAGCAAACACTTTTTCACTCCCAGTAAATGCTTCAAAGTTGGAACTACATCCTATTAATCATAGTTCGGTTCCTTTTTAAAAAAAAAAAAAGTTGTCAAAAGCATTGTGTATCTCAATAAATAACACCCTCGACAAGACAATGTATGAAAATCATGTTTCTTTTTTTTCTAATTAGCTTGAAAAGTCAGATGTCCATCGTGTTTAAAGCAAAATAACACAAAAATTAATATGAAATGAGGATGACACAGATAATACAATGAGCCAAAGTCTGACACTGGAAATTAGCTAAGTCAATTGGGACTAAATGGTGCCGGCAAAGCCTCTGTTGCAGAGATATGGGCTAAATTAAATATCTGCCTCCATAGAGGATAGGAAAAATAGGTCTGAGTTTTACATCTGCCCTTTAAACTGGGACATAGCTCTATACAAATGGTGGACATGCAACTGATGGATCAATAAAGCAGACTGGCAGCTGAGTGAGAGTCCCAAAGCAAATCTGCCCTGTTTTTACAAGCTACATTGTGTTTTGAAAGATTCTTTCCAAACTTTTTCTTTAAATCTAAATAACAGCAGCATCTATACTTGAGCCTGATGGTTTATTTAACGTAAGAAACTCTTCAGAAGAGCAGCTCCTTTGAGTTAGGTTGACTTCAAAACAACCTTCACCTGCAAATGGGAAAGCTACCCTTAAAAATGTTTTCCTCACTCATCAACAAAACGTTTTGTTATTTGAATTCTCCTTTCTTTTAATTAAATCCTGTCTCCTTAAATTTCAACAACATAATCAGAGTTTCTGCTTTGCAGTAACGTAGATGATTCTTTTCATCAGGGTTCAAACAGTAAGCTGTCAGGAATGGAAAGTGTTTGGCTCTTGAGATCGTCTGGCACTGAGCTGTCCTTTTTCATCTCCAACTCTTATCTTCTAAAGAGCCAAAAAGTTAGAGAAACCACAAGGGCCCGAGTCTGTCTGCTTACTGATACATCTGAGAAAGTTCACCTGGCACACCAAGGATCTACATTCTTGGGCTTCAAAGCTTTGTGTCTCATCCAATTTGGACGAACAAGTCACTGTTTCTCAGGCTTGTGAAACGGCGAGTGAGTTGTTCATTGCAGTCAACATCAAATGAAGATTTGTCCAACTCTTTTAGTTTTCCCACGTTGTAGTATTTCTCCTGGGTCTGTTTGTTATAGTATGTTCTGCTATTTTCAGTCAATTTAGAGCTTTGTCAGAGAAGATATTGACTTTTGACAACACAAATCATGATGCTTCTTCTCATTTGAAGGGGACATGTCATGCAAAATCCACTTCTTTTTGTCCTGAAGGGTGGCGGGGTCATGAAATGTCTCATTCACATTTTAATAAAACGCATTGAAATGAGTTTCTCCAAAAGGCACCACAGAACAGGGGCAAACAAGAGGCCACAATAACAATGAATTCAGACCAAAACATTGAAGTTCTGCTCTACAGAGAACATAAATGAATGATTCACATATGAAGAGGAAGGATTTAAAAGTATGATATATCCACTTTAAATGTCTAACTCATTTACTGTATTTCCTCAATATTAATCTGAAATTAAAGTTAACACAGTATCAACCATGCTGTGTCATTTAGTAAAATATGTGGAAAACGTCAGCGCTATGGTGTTTAAGGCAAAGATCACATATGGCTTGATTGATGACGGAAGACATGTGGCTGAGTTTTGAGTGCAGCTGGGAGAAGGCAAACAGGTAAACAAAGGGAAGGTGAAAACATGCAGACGGAGTTAAACATGATCTAGAATCAAAAGGGGAAAAGTCTGATAATCTGTATAAATACAAACATACATGAAATAGATCTTAAAAATAAAGTTAAAAAAAAGATTTTGCAACATTCTAAAAATAATATTTATGAACTAGATATATCAAGACTTTTTAAACATTTGAACGATGAAAGTGCAAACACAAATAAAAACCAAAGCCCAGCCTTCCCAGGATTGTGACGGAGCTTGTGGTTTAGCACTGATACCATTTTGGTGGAGAAAACCCAATAAGATGAATTTAACAGCTTATTGGACATTTAAAGTAGTTTCTAAGCAATAGTAAAACATGTAGCTCTTTTAGAGTCCACCATGTGAAGAGGCTCTCAAGCACCTCTGAGAAACCAGCTAATCCAACAACAGCACCTCAGTCTCCCTGCCATCGTCTGCATTAAAAGATCAATGATCTAAGAACCTCTAAGCAGTCATGCTCTATCAGCAATTACCAAATGCAATATCTGAAAAAAACCCAACTCCTCCGAAACCTGAAGCCACTGACTGCGTATTCATTCCTGAACTGTTCCTGTGGTCTCACTTTGATGGATTTCTGTAACCTGATCAAAGAACTCCTCCATCTCCCTCTTCATGATCTGTCCGTGAAAAACTGATTTGATTTTGCAGTTGATGGGACTGAGAAGTGAAGTAAATGAACTTTCTACTATGTTGTATCTCTACATTTTTCTTAAATGACTATTTTAACTTTGCTCAGACATTCAAACTTTATACAATCACAAAAATAAAGGAGCAGCATTTCTACATTGTTTGCAATTTAAAAGCTGTTGTTTATTAAGAATATCTAATGAATTGTAGTGGATTAAATGCAGTCTAGGTGCTAAAATCATAAAGTCGAGGCAAAATTTGACCTTTTCTTTTAAGGCGCTTCTGGAAATCAATATTAATCTAACTCAGTTTTAAGCAGCCTTTGTGTGCAGATCTGCAGAGCAGCCAGGTGGTCTGACGGAGGGGGCTAATTTGTCTGCTAAGATCTCCCTCTGCTCCTCCATTCTGTCTGCCTTTTTCCCTTTTAAATATTTCATCAATCAAAAGTCCTACCCCCTTCTCCTCCTGCTTTATTTTTCCCTCCTTTCTTATCTCTAAACTGAAGTGGCATGTTCTCTTTTGGTTGGCGTTTCTCTGTCTTTGCCCTTTTTGTTCATTGTTCATGTTTCATGTCTTCCTTCTGGACATCTCTTTCACCTCGTGTCTCTAACCCTCCCTCGGTCACTCCGGGTGTGAAGCCCAGCTTGCGTCATTATGCTCCAAAAAGCACAGCCAGAAGCTCCTCAGGGAAAACGGGCAGCAAACACATGGGATATTATTAATTTAGACCATCTTTTTGGCTTTTGGTTGAATGACCTTTTGAAGGCAGAAGAAAGAAGATGTCTCTCATTTGTGTTTGAAAATGAGCTATGGCATGCTCTGTTTCAGAAAAACGCTATCAGTATATCTGGAGAGCAAACCAGCATGTAATTTTGCTGGTTTGTAGAGCTGCTGTGTTTTTATCCTGCGGCAGCAGGTGGATGGATTCCAGGACACTCACTCTTCTGTACCTGTACATCCATCTACTTATAAGTGCCTTTCAGCAGTTTCTGTTTCCTGTACTTTTTGCTTTGCCGCTGCTTAATGGGCTTGGCTTCCCTTCTAAGAGCTGCTCTTAGCTCAGCTTTATGCATCTACTGTGAATACCAAAGCATCTGAAGATCACAGATAGACTCTCCAAAAATTCATACAGAGCAGACTCTTAGAAACATTCTCCATTGCATTTTCAGCTGTTTGCAAATGGTTGGATTGATTGATTTTTTTTTTCTTTTTTATGGTGTTGCCACTGTAATATATTCAAATCAATCCAGTATTCAAAGCTGGATATGTTTGGCTCTGACCTCTCCTTCCAGCAGATTGAATTTCATACAGACTCAAATAAATTATTACTTTTCCAACATTCCTAAGCTAGCCATCTGGAAAATTCAACAAAACACCAGATGGAGATATTCATTTGGTCCTGCTAGGTCAATTATCGCACGTTCTTTTTTTCATGCATTGCTGCGAGGGTACTTATAGGCACCTCTTCTAATTATAACTAAACTAAAACTATAACTAACTAACATGGGTTAAGATAATTAAAACGAGAATAGACGATAAAATATGCAGAGTAACATGCTATCTTAAGGACTCATTAACACACAGCGCCTGCAGCTCTTCACATCTTCTGGCAGCGTTGGTTTGGTTTGGTTTGTTGTTTTTGCAGAGTAACATGATTATCCAAAGGTACAATAGAATCTTTTGTGGAGATTATTCTGGAAGATCTCAAACCATTGAAACTTTTAATAAACTGAGAACAATTTAACATGGTCAAGGCTCAGAAAATTGTTTAAATTTCTATCATAGCGATGTTGCTATTGTAGAGGGTTTGGAAGGTTAATATTAGAAGTCAAATTCATATTGTTTTGGCAAGCATACAGGGATTTTATGCAAAGGACCAACACAAAAAACAGTTGTGAAATTGAAGGGAGTAAATTCGAGGTTTTAATGTTTCTAGACATAAAATGGACTGACATTTCTGCATCAGTAGTTAGCTGTCCTCATAGTTAAAGCTTGCTGTATAAATCTTTAGTTTCATCTGTCTTTTATAACTACAATCACCCTGTCAGGCATTACCATGGCAGTGTAGGAAACACTGTAGCACTTTCAGCTGCAATACTTCCTGTTTGAGTCAGTAATCGGAGCGCTCACTTCACACTGAGTGAATATTCGGCCAAGTGAGTCAATGGGATATCACTGGGGCTTTTTTGTGAAATTTGCTCCTCGCTGAGACGGGAAGACATTAAAATGACTGAACAGTGTCGGATCCAGGGAAGAACAACAAAAGATGGAGCATGACATGCTGCCATGACAGGCTTTAACTGTGTCTGAGTGACAAGACATGAAGTCACCCTGCAGATTTCTCCTTTGTGTTTGTTGAATGCGGGCTCAGATGGTTGGACTTCCTTCTTTGGCACCAGCAATAAGGACATTTTTATCAGAAAAAAACTGGATCTTTTCAGCTGTATTATTGCTGTTTGAATGGCCCTTCTTAGGATTCATAATGAATCAATATGGCACCATACATTGGGTATAGTTTATCAATAAAGGACATGCTTGGTGCTGCCAGTCTGGTTGGAAATAACCAACTACAAGTTGCACAAGTTAAACGTGTCATTTTCTATTTTGATTTCTTCGCTTTTTGGTGAAGAAACCAGATCTGTTTGGAAATCAGAATAAAGATCTAAAAACTTTAAACTAGACAAGTAAAGCGTTTCAGCAGCAGTAAAAGCAGCAACGTCTTCAGGCGACACATAAAAACACCCAATAAACACTCTGCTCTCTGGAGTGCTCTGCCTCGAAGACATGCCTACTGCATAAGTAGATGCTGGTGCAAACAGGCAACACATGGACGCAGAGCTGAAATTCACCCCATATGTGCAACACACGAAGATAAAAAAAAAAAAAAAACGACCTGCCGGGCGAAATTCACGTCTCGGTCTCAGACAATCATCACGGGATGGAGGGCTCAGTACAACACCTGCCTCAGCATATCGACCCGACCGAGCAGGAGGTCTGGGGCATTTCCAGAAGCTTCTTTGTTGATTATGAGTGGAGAGTTTAAGTTGGTGAAGACAATGATTCACACAGCAGACTTCAGTTTAACTTTTTTTAAATAGGAGTTTTTGCAGTGACATGTTTAGGATGCACAAGTTGTGTGTAAATATTATTTATTTTTTTATTTATTTTTTATAATTTGGCTAAAATTGAACAACTGTTCCCTTTGAAATCACCTTTTTAGATTGGACTACACCCTAATTAGTTTCCTCCAGACCAAAGTTACTTAGATTTATTAGTGTACTTATAATTTAGCCAACAAATAACATGTTTATTTACATGGTTTATTTTTTTTCCAGCTTCTTTATTTATGTTGGATGGTTCATTAAAACCTTGCTATAATAACTGCGTTTACAATTCGCTACGTTCATGTGATTAACTCCACCTTTTAATTATGAGAAAACAAATTAGCAGAGTTACATTTCACTGTCTTGCAGTGAAATATTTTATTTTTAAATGAAATTCGTGAATAATATGTTTCATGTGGAGCAGTGGTCTACTTTAATTGGGAAGAGGGAAATGCATACAGGGAGGAGAAACCAGATGTTTTGTTTTTATGCTTTTTCACTTTTTTATGGATTTGTTATGTTTTCTTTTATTCTGCTTTGGCAGTCATAGCAGCAGCTGAGTGCAGCATTACCAAACGCAATCAAAGCCAGTGTAACTGTGGTGTGCCTTTACAAAACTTGAAGCAATGCCTGCAAAATTTCTGTCGTGTTTGCATCTTTTCGAAACCCTGATTGTTTTGTTTTTTTCTGTGTTTAATTTTACAGAGGAGTTAATTCTGAAACCAAAGGTTGATGTTTAACTTTTTACAATGTTTCCATGTTTCTAACATTGATTAAAAAATAGGTTAAGACTCTTGTCAACAACTGCTTGAGGTCAAGATAAACTAAAAACTGCTGATTATAAATAAATATTTTCATGCAAGTAAACATAAGAAACACGTTTTAGTATCATAATTAGCTGAGACTTTTGCATAAAGCCAATAATAACCTGAAGGATAATGCATCCTTTACTTCCTTTTGTTTCTTCTTTCTAGGAAACATGTTTGGACATTGAAATAAGGTCTTCACACTTTCACTTTTTTCCCTTCAGTTTTATATTTATTAATTTAACAAATAAATATGCCGTCATAATTGACAAATGAGCCGAAAAAGCTTCACAGATTTCTAAAAAGCCAGGAAGAAATATTGATCAAGAGCAATTTTGAAAGTAAAGTCTGACTTCTTGGTAGCAAAATACATGAAATAAGGATTGGGGAAAACCTTTTTACATTGTGTTGAACATCAATCAACCTGTTTCATTCTACATTTAGTAGCTATCGTCATCTTTGATCAATTTAAAAATATGCCTCTGTAATTCTGCTTTTTGCACTCATGTCGTTCCTACCAAGGTCAACAGGAGATTACATCCGTCGTTGCTAAATTTATGCAAGAATCATATCAGTGGTAGAAATAGTTGGGAAGTCTAGCTCAGACGTTCAGACAAAAGTGAGCCGAAAAACCAAGAGTGTTCCTGGAAGTCAGCCAGGAAGGCCTTGTGATTTCAAACACGCAGCAGGGGGTGGGAGAGGGAAGAGGATGAATGGCTACTACTACAGAGCTGCTGCTGCTGCTGCTGCTACTGCTTGAGCTGGAGACAGAGACGACTGAGTGGCAGGATGGGAGAGAGGGCTGAGAGGAAGAAGGAGGGGGTGCGTGCCCTGCAGCTATCAGCACTAGTAGGAGGAGAAGAGGGTGGGAAGACTTTAGAGAGCAGGGGGGGAGAAAAACATGAGAGAGTACGAGGCAGACGCAGGCCGTCTGCGTACATTTGCAAGGCAGGAAGGAAGAGTGGAGATCTGAGCTGCTCATTTAGGAAGGAGGGCGGATATTTGCAGTCAAGGATACAAAGACAGAAGAGCCACTGTCAGGACAAGGGGAAGGTAAGGCAGTACTTTCAGAAGCTTTAGTGATTTCTTTAGTGATTTCAAAAATGAGAGGTTTCGACAAACAAAAAAAACCCCAGCAGGGTGCAACATCCAGCCTGCGGAGAAAACATTCAAAAGAGGGGAACTGTCAGCAGAGTTAAAAAGGCCCCAGGCTGAGCAGGAAGCTCACAAGTCAGAAATCTTGTGATGGGGTGGATGCAGATTCATCTCGCTGGTGTTTTTGAGTCTTGCATGCCATCGCTCATGATCTGCTTTTGTACCTCTGTGTGTCTTCCCTTGTGAGATAGGGAAGACACACTCAGACAGAAGTTCTCTGTGTGCCAGAAGCCAGTGACCAATGAATGAGCATCCTTGTAAGAGTGAGAGAGCTCAAAGCAGGCGAGTCTGCTCTGTCCGTCTCCTCCAACCATCCCTGAGGCTAATTTCTGCTGCTCTTCTGTTCTTCATTAATTCCTTAGCAAGCTGCCATTATGCTGCTAACGCAAACAAAGGTCCAGATCAGATTCTATACATCAGGATAGGATGAGATGTTTATGTCCTTAAAGTGACCACCAAAAGCAAAAAATAAAGAAGTGCTTGAAATTTAAGAACTACTTTAGAGATCATGTTTTTTCTGAATGTTATACTAATTACTAGATATTCAGTACTCTAGTTTTAAACCATGTATAGTTTTTCAAACTTGGAGTTTTTTCTTAGACAAAATCTGCTTTTTCAGCATTTATTTTACAGCCTGATCATAACACCTTATGGTCGAAAGCTTGAACAATATCTGAATATTGTATCTAAAAGAAAACAGGAAAACATCTAGCTAAGGCTTGATGTACAATCCTTTAGTTGACATTATTTCAGCTGACAGCTCTTTGGGAGTCATTACATTGATGCCAATACTATTTTTGTTAGCTTAGAAATTGTTCTGTAGATTCAGTTAATAAATTGGGATCAAGCTGCATCATTGTGACTGACTGCTGATTAAAAAAATGCACTCCCCAAACATCCAGTTCACTGTTTCTGTGCCTCGGAAACTCAAAGATCAAAGGTAAAGGGGTGGTTCAGTTTTTGAAGTGTGGTTCTGTTGAAATGTTATAAGCAGTCATTATCTTATCAGTAATAGATAAAGTGGTTGGTATCTTTAATTTGATGAATCAGAGATAAGTTTTTCAGCTACTCGGAGCAGAATCCAAGAGCAAGATGGATTTTTCTCATGTTTAAATGTAAAAAGAAAATTGATCAATTTCAAACATTTCACCTCACTTCATTTTTATTTACAGCCTTGTTTAGTGGGCACATTATTATTGAAGTTATTTATGAAAAGACCATGGTTGTGATGTCTGAAAGGATCAAGACACTTCGGTCAGCAAAGTGACCTCAAGTCAACATGACTCTTTTATGCATGTGACCGATCGAGCAAGGTAGTCACAGCTCGAGAGCTCTGCTTTGTGGCTCAAGTGCGTGTGTGTGTTGTGTGTGTGTGTGTGTGTGTGTGTGCTTAGAACACAAATCTATTGTTAAAATGAAAAATAGGGTTATGCACTTAAGAGAGAATAGAGTTCCAACTTAAAAAAAAAAGTTAATTTGTTATATGCAATCAAATCAAACTTACTGTGTATTATAAATTATAAGTTCAGAAAAAAAAACAATCACTCCAGACTTTCATTACATTGCATTATTTATTGTGACAAATATTTGTGTTTGGCTTTAACCTGAAAGTAGTCCACATATTTGGCTGAAGGAAAAGCAATGCCATGGCAGCGTCTTGTGTTGTCAGCTTGAGGCCAATTCTTCTCTTTTGCTTGGAGAATGAGAAGACAACAGCAGCGTGGTTAGAGGATGTTTCTATTTGCATGCTTGCACCCCTCCCACCACCACTAGCAGCTAATCCCCTTATCTGTAGAACAATGCTGAATAGAGGATCGCTTGATGTCATCGGGAATCGCTGCCACTGATCTGACGAGAGCAATAAGTCCTCCGCCTGCAGTTCCCTTCGCATGCTCACACATCCTGTTTCAGAAAATTGATCAAAATGCGATGAAATGCACCAGTAAGAGTCCCCCCTCCTCCCAGTTTCTGAACAGAACGGTTTAAAAGTTAGCATCAGCGCCCTGCGGCTGAGCCAGCTAATTCTAAACATCAAGAGCTCCACCAGGGCATTGATGTGGTAACGAAAACCAAAAAGTGCCTCCTGAGTCAAATAAAAGCAATTCTCTTTCTTGGTTACAAGCTGTAAACAATTGCTGCTTTTCTCTTGTACATGTTGCACGTAGACAAAATGCAGTCTGTTGTGCTGATTTGAGCTTTTATTGTTGTTCTTCTTCTTTCCTTATTTTGTAATTTATTTACTCGACTTGATGGTCAGTAGTTTTTTCTTTCCTGTGCATTGAACACAAACAGAAAACATTGTCAAAGCAGTTTTCACCTTTCAAGAGTCTCACACCCATCAGAAGTTTGGATAATTTCCCAGCACTGCATGTGTGACTGCTATCACGTCTGCACAGATGGGCCAGCCCAGCCTGTGCCAGTGACTTTACAGAATGCGAATGTGAAAATGGCCGACTCTTTCTCTGCGTACAACATCCTGAGCCTCAAAATATGTAGGGACAGAATCTGTTTTGTCGTGTTTGATTTCCATTTATATTTTTAGGTTACAAAAATAGTCCACTTATTCAATGAGTTGGAATAGAGTCATATAATATTTGCAAAAAATATTCAAAATTGCTGAGACCTTTTTACAGTTTAGCATGTTACAACCAACAACATTTAAATTTTGTTGGAGTTTTATAGGATTGACCAACACTAAGTAAGGCAATATTGATTCAGTGGAAGAAATTTTATTTTTATTTACAAGCACAACTTTTCCCTGATTAAAATCTGACTGAGTGCCTTTTTATTCAGCCCCTCCATACTTTATAGAATCTTCTGTTCCTTCACGTCTTTGAGTACATTTCTACCAGCTTTGCAAATCTGGAGGCTCGCATTTTCTCCAATATATTTTTCCAAAACTGCATGGGGAGATTGGAGACAGGGCATCTACGACCATCAATTTTCAAATCTTATCATGGATTCTTAGTCAAATTAGGGTCTGGAGAATGAAAGGGCCGTTCGTGACTGGGCACATGAATCTGCCCTAAAGCATGTTAGCTTTTGGCTCTGCTTACTTTATTAAAACTTCTACAGTAATTGATTGTCTTGATTTTAGTACTGTTTTGCACAAAATAAATATAAATATTCCCTCTGTGTGGCTTTACTAAGCTTTCCAAGTGCTTGCCACACAAACTAGGAAGAAAATTAGGGGTGCTCCGATTTATCAGCCTGATGATTTATCTAAGAAGATTTCCTGAATTTTGGGAAATCGGTGACCGGCCGATACAAAGCCGATCTTATCCTCCGATCTTCCCTAAATCAGCATACGTCTAAAAATCAACCGCTGTCCTCTTCTGCTCTTCCATGAGAGAGGTTTGACTGACAGACTTGTCCATTAGATCATTTTTGCAAGTTTGCAGTTAACAATAGTCACCCAACTGTTGCCAAGACAACAACTTTCTTGCTATATTTAGCGCCGTGTCAGACGAAAAGTTGGGTATTGGCCGAAATCGGAATCGGGAGGTCAGGCTTTTTAAAAGATTGGTAATCAGCGATCAGCCAGAAAACTGGAATCGATACATCTCTAAAGAAAATCAAAGTATTTATGTTTGTCATTTCTTCTTCCCTTCTAGATGTCATGGCGTCCGACCTACCGAAGCTCCAAGTTTCGAAATGTTTATGGCAAAGTAGGGAACCGGGAGCACTGCTTTGACGGCATCCCCATCACCAAGAACGTCCATGACAACCACTTCTGTGCCGTCAACTCCAAGTTTCTGGCAGTCGTCACGGAAAGTGCCGGCGGGGGCTCTTTCATCATAATTCCCTTGTCCCAGGTAACAGACGCACTTATTACTTGTCTGTCGTTTGCCAGCAAAGACCGGGTTGTCTTCCTTCCAGCGAGTGTTAGCTTGTCCCCTTTATTGAACCTGCTTTTGTTAGGCTATGAAATTGAATGTTTTCACCTCTTTACTGGCAAAAACCTAAGAGTGCGGAGCTGTTTCTACACACAGGAAGAACTACTAGATCGGATCTACTTTAGCAGTCGCATTGAAGCCAGGACGTGAAGTCAGTGTTTCAGCAAGCTTGTGTTGCCAGTTGAACCACATAAAGACATACTGTAGCTGTGCTGCTCATAAACTGGAGAAAAGGACTTTGTTCAACTGCTAAGTGTTTTCTTCTTTTAAGAAAACTGGGTAAGACTTTATTTGACAGATTGTGAATAAGACTGTCATGACACCGTCACAAACATGACATAACACCTGTCATGAACATGAGTAAGTCTTCATGAATATTTATGACTGTTGCCATAAAGTGTCATTTGGTAAATCATGACACTTTTAATACAAAGTTGACATTATTCAAAATGTCTTCGTTATGACAACTTGACATTAACCAAGAAATCATGATCTGACATAATTTTGTTATAAAAGTATTACTGATTAAACTTTAAAAATTATGTAGCTTTATGTTATTAAAGCTAAAGTCATGACAGTCTTATTCACAATCCGTCAAATAAAGTGTTACCAAAAACTGAATAATGCAGGGTTTTTTTTATTGTAAAAGGCTTGTCATTTTAGATATCAAAACCTGAAATCACACACTGAGGAAAATAAGCAATTAAGTCATATTCTATTTAACACTTAATGTGTGGGTTTGATGTGGATTTCAGAACCAGTGAAAAGGTATAGCAATCAAATGGAGAATCTTAATAAGGTAACAGGAATAAGTATACTTGTTGGTGTATTATTTTACACAATAAAGGATAACTTTTAGCAACCCTTTACTTCTATGCAGAGTGCAGAAAAGCTCTTAGAAGAAATGATGCCTGTTGTTTGAAGATGCCTGAATAGCAAAGGTTAGATGCATCCGAAATGGCAACAAGTCTGCTTTAAAGTCGATGATTTGAGTCTTTTTTTGATTCCTTTTTAAATCTGAAGGCTCATTTTGCTGCTCTAAATTACCTTACCTTCTTCGTGTGTAAAAATATGTCACATTGTCGGATGCCATTTCACACCATCTTGTACTACTATCATTCTCACAATATCTTCTTAGGACTGGCAAATTTAATTCTCTAACCACAGAAGAAATTTGCTGTAAAACTGCTGCTCATTTACCATAAAGGCATTTGAGGGAAGCCAATCTCCATTTTGTCTGTCTGTACTGCTTCAGTCAGATTAAACAGGGCAAGGCTGCAGTGCAGAAAATAGTCTGAGGCCTCCAGTTAATCGTCGTGCCGTTGTCTTTGTTTACGAGACTCATTTTGTCTGGAGCTGTTAAATCTGAAGTGGCTTTGAGCAACACACACTCTGCAGCATCTTGTTGACTCGAGAGATGCTGCTTCCTACTGTCTAGACTCTGATGTGACTCTGGGCTGACTGAGAAACTAATTTATGGGTTAGATAAATTAGAGTTTAGGCTACCGACGGCTACGGACCGTGTTCCGTGCCTCCATTGTCGAGGCGGCCGATCGGAGCTGTGGCCGCAAGGTTGTCGGTGCCTGTCGCGGCGGCAACCCTCGAACCCGTTGGTGGACACCTTCGGTGAGGGATGCCGTCAGGCTGAAGAAGGAGTCCTATCGAGCCTTTTTGGCCTGTGGGACTCCGGAAGCAGCTGATGGGTACCGGCGGGCGAAGCGGCATGCGGCTCGGGCGGTTGCTGAGGCAAAAACTCGGGTGTGGGAGGAGTTTGGAGAGGCCATGGAGAAAGACTTCCGCACGGCTTCGAGGCGATTCTGGTCCACCATCCGGCGTCTCGGGGGGGGGAAGCGGTGCAGCACCAACACTGTTTATAGTGGGGATGGTGTGCTGCTGACCTCTACTCGGGACGTTGTGGGCCGGTGGGCAGAGTACTTCGAAGACCTCCTCAATCCCACCAACACGCCTTCCACTGAGGAAGCGGAGCCTGGGGACTCTGGGTTGGGCTCTCCAATCTCTGGGGGCGAGGTCGCAGAGGTGGTTAAAAAGCTCCTCGGTGGCAAGGCCCCGGGGGTGGATGAGATCCGCCCGGAGTTCCTTAAGGCTCTGGATGTTGTAGGGTTGTGTTGGTTGACGCGACTCTGCAATATCGCATGGACATCGGGGGCAGTTCCCCTGGATTGGCAGACTGGGGTGGTGGTCCCCCTGTTCAAAAAGGGGGACCGGAGGGTGTGCTCCAATTATAGAGGGGTCACACTCTTAAGCCTCCCTGGCAAGGTCTATTCAGGGGTCCTGGAGAGGAGGGTCCGTCGGATAGTCGAACCTCGGATTCAGGAAGAGCAGTGTGGTTTTCGTCCTGGTCGTGGAACACTGGACCAGCTCTACACCCTCAGCAGGGTCCTGGAGGGTGCATGGGAGTTCGCCCAACCAGTCTACATGTGTTTTGTGGACTTGGAGAAGGCGTTCGACCGTGTCCCTCGGGGAGCCCTGTGGGGGGTTCTCCGGGAGTATGGGGTACCGGGCCCTTTGATACGGGCTGTCAGGTCCCTGTATGACCGGTGTCAGAGTCTGGTCCGCATTGCCGGCAGTAAGTCGGGCTCGTTTCCGGTGAGAGTTGGACTCCGCCAGGGCTGCCCTTTGTCACCGATTCTGTTCATCACTTTCATGGACAGAATTTCTAGGCGCAGCCAAGGTGTTGAGGGGATCCGATTTGGCGGCCTTAGGATCTCATCTCTGCTTTTCGCAGACGATGTGGTCCTTTTGGCTTCATCAGATCGTGATCTGCAGCTCTCGCTGGATCGGTTCGCAGCCGAGTGTGAAGCGGCCGGGATGGGGATCAGTGCCTCCAAATCCGAGGCCATGGTCTTGAGCCGGAAAAGGGTAGAGTGCCTTCTCCGGGTCAGGGGGGGTGTCCTGCCCCAAGTGGAGGAGTTTAAGTATCTCGGGATCTTGTTCACGAATGGGGGAAGAAGGGAGCGGGAGATCAACAGGCGGATTGGCGCAGCGTCTGCTGTCAAGCGGGCGCTGTACCGGTCCGTCGTGGTGAAGAGAGAGCTGAGCCAAAAAGCGAAGCTCTCGATTTACCGGTCGATCTACGTTCCCACCCTCATCTATGGTCATGAGCTTTGGGTCATGACCGAAAGAACGAGATCGCGGATACAAGCGGCCGAAATGGGTTTTCTTCGTAGGGTGGCTGGGCTCTCCCTTAGAGATAGGGTGAGAAGCTCAGTCATCCGGGAGGGACTCAGAGTAGAGCCGCTGCTCCTTCACATCGAGAGGAGCCAGTTGAGGTGGCTCGGGCATCTGGTCAGGATGCCTCCTGGACGCCTCCCTGGTGAGGTGTTCCGGGCACGTCCCACCGGGAGGAGGCCCCGGGGAAGACCCAGAACACGCTGGAGGGACTATGTCTCTCGGCTGGCCTGGGAACGCCTCGGGATTCCCCCGGAGGAGCTGGAAGAAGTGGCTGGGGAGAGGGAAGTCTGGGCCTCCCTTCTGAAGCTGCTACCCCCGCGACCCGACCTCGGATAAGCGGAAGAAGATGGATGGATGGATGGATGGGCTACCGACGGTATGGATCTTCGGTCCTGTTGCACCGAATCAGACGAGGGAAATTATTGTGAGACGACAAATAGTCGGGGATGGCAAAAATAAAGATTTTCATTGTTGGTGACTTTTAATTGGATTTGATGTCAGTTAAAAACACATCTGGGCTTTACAGCATCAATTATGTTGTCTAATGAATCAAAATAATATGAGTCAACAAGCTGATAGAACAGCCATAAAACCTGAAGTACTAAATATGTCGACCTCTCAGTTGCCTTATGCAAAATTTATAATCTTATATGATCTTTAATGGGATAAATACTTCATCAGGTTGCCAACAAAGAGTATAAAAACTTGTTCATATTTCTCTTATATTTACTTCTACAGCTTTAAAAATGACACATACAGTAGATACCCTTGAATTTAGTGCCCTTCTCTATTTATTTGCACTGTATTCAATATGTCTAACAATATTTAAAACAATTTATCTGTTATTACAGGAGATTTACATAAATAAGAAGCCATTTTGGAAAAAGCCAACCTTAACTTCAAATAGTTTTACTGAGAAAGGGAAATCCCCTTTATACATGTAATGCATACATCTCAGAAAACGAGTTGATTATTCATAAACTCTTCTGGGGAGCTTATACTACTGGGTAGCCACTGGGTCTTGAAGCAGAAATATGATCTTAAACATATGACCAAGTCAAAGTATTTATATGAAAATAGTTTGAAGAAAACCTGTGGGGTGACCTGAAGAGAAGAGAGGATAATAAAGAATCAGGTCTCTGTGTATGTCAAAAAAAAAGAAGCTAAATAGTCTTTAAATATAAGCTGAACTTTATTAGAGATGCTGTATAATAGATAATGCTATATTCATATAAGAAAAATCCTTCATGACGACCTCGTTTGATTATTCTCCCCCACCCCCTCATTTGCAAAATTCATTTTTGTTATTCCACAGTCAGGCACTTCGTCAGCATGAGGTAATCGAGCTGATCTGAGCCGGGTTTGGCTCACAGTGAGGTTCAAGCCCATCTGACATATTTCAGTGACAGTTGGCGAGACGGCCATATGTTCATCCACAGTCGGCGCCGTCAGGGAAGGAACTGCTGCTGACACCACCTGGACCACAGACTGGAGCAGACAAGGACACACAAGGTCACGACGGAGACGGACTGGGATGTTTATGTGATGCTTTTACACCAGTTTAAAAAAAATATATATATACTCTCATTTGGGCTTCCTGTGTTAACTATTTAGGTTTATTTTTTTCTGAGAACTGTGGCATATAGAAACTGATTCCACCCCCAAAAAAGAAGGAATTAGAAGATTATCCCCAGGAATAAATCAAAGCATACGTCTCTGAAAGCAATTGATTCTAAAGTTTAAAAAGAAAGTTGTGCTGAAGGTCATGATGTTTGATTATATGTTTATTTACCAATAA
The DNA here is from genome assembly GCF_001444195.1 of Xiphophorus couchianus. NCBI lineage: Eukaryota > Metazoa > Chordata > Actinopteri > Cyprinodontiformes > Poeciliidae > Xiphophorus > Xiphophorus couchianus. The sequence goes on along the minus strand of NC_040231.1, from coordinate 25,806,900 downwards.
AAGTGAGTGTTTTTAAGTTTGACCATTTTAGCGAAAAGAAAAAGAAAATGTGCTGCACATAACCCACCAGTCAGAATCAGTCGAGGTGGAACTGGGTGATTTGTGTCACCAGCAGACTGATTGGTGTGACACTGATATTAATCCTGCTGCTGCCGCAATGTGCGGGGCTGGCTTGCCCTGGAGAATCTAAAGTGATCCAATATCCTGCTTTGTCTCTTTAATGGCTGCAGGGTGAGCAGCAGAAATCATTTATCATCATTTTAGGTTCTGTGATGTTTTAATTGGTAATTATTTAAAACGTAGTAAACTAAAAACTAATTAGGACAGATCCTTTACCAGAGCGGTTAAATACAGCCCTGCCTAAAGGAAAGTTAAAATGCAAATTCTGTTTTGGTTTATTTTCTTTTAGCAGCTGTAAAATGCGATTACATTTAGGTTGAGTAAATTCCAGATAAACTGATATGGGATACAACACTCAAATTGTTCCTTTTTCACAGAATAGCTAATGTAAATCATCTATATTTTCAAGCAATGATAATTGTTTCCATTATTTTATGTCTGAAATGTTTCTACAGTTTTCAGATCCATGTAAACAAGGTTCTCTGCTGCACAGTGAAACACGTGACATGAGTGATCAAGTCCCTCTGCCGTCAGAGTGAAGTGGAGCAGACATGTATGAAACATCACCAGCAGAAAGGCCTGTTGAAATTAAATCATGTACAGCAGCAGAAAGCCACAATAACTCAATAAACATGACTCGGTGCATTTAGTTTTAGCTGATTTAAATGCAGCAGGGCGTAAAGGGGAAATGCAATCTCATGAGTGCAGGATAGCCTCATGGGAAATGTATTTTTTAAAACATTCAATCTCCAAATACTAGCATGTGCTTTGTTATGCTGTATTCCCAGAGCAGCGGTGGTTGTCCACATTAACAAAGATTTATTTGGGATTACAAATCAATTAAAGTTGGAAACTGGTGCGTCACTGAGAGGGATCATGTGTGACACAGCAGCTTGAGGAGGTGAACTGAAGAGCCCTGATGTCTAACAAAGGGTTGTGTGGTTTCCTGATCAGTAGTTAAATAAAATCATGAAATCCCCCTTTCCGCCAAAGTCACAATTTCCTGAAGTCCTAATGAAGGGGCTGGCTGTCTTTGATTTGCTTTGGTTAAATACAACATAATTACAGTCCCGGAGCCCTCCGATACCGTTTGTTTGTAGGACATTTATTTCTTTGCTGTTAATTAAAGACTGGTGCTGAGACAACTGACGAAACTTTTTTTTCTCTTTTGCAGAGTTGCGTACACGCAAAGTATCCATACTTCTTGAAGGTGGCTGATGCTGTGCTGCCTGAAAGCACATAATAAAAATTTGAGTAACTCAACAAACTATGATAAATATTATTTTTCAAAAAATGATTTCTTTTTCTCCTTTCATAAATGTTTGATTTTGATCAGCTTTTTTCCCCCCAATTACTTGATGCAATGATTTACAGTCATGTACTTTGTGTTTGCCTATCCTCTGAAATCTCCCCTCAAAATACTATAAGTTTGTGATTATTTGTGATCTAATGCTTTTGCAAGACTATCCAATACTTATCCAAAGAGTTTTAATTCCCTGTTTATACTTATCAATACAATGATGTTTATAATCCTTGGTTTTGTCGATGTAAAATACTTTCTACAACAATCCAGCCTTGTGATTTTGTCGTCTTTGCCCTTTCTTCTTATTTGGTTGAACAAAAACTCTTCCTCCTGCAGCAAGCTGACCACCATGTTGGGAGAATTAGTGGAAAACGTGTTTTTAAAGCATGTTTCATCTCCTGAATTGTATATTTTCGTTCATACACAATGCAATACTAACTGTAGCGTTACAATAACAGAGGAGACCTGCAGAGTTCGTTGAGGTCATGCTTGCAAACACGCTGCTTTTCACAAATTTATACCGTCATGCAGCTCAAACACAAATCTCTAAGGAAATAAAAAAGCAGGTCAGTGGACTGAAGTGACATGAAACATTCATAACGACATAATGGTTCCTGATTGGTGTCTGTCACTGGGTGCTATGAGCCAGTGCCCCTCTGTGGACTCAGCAGGTCATTGCAATAACACTAACCTGCCTCAGACGTCCCACTCAGAAACGAGGTCTGCTGTGTGTTCAAGAATAATTGAGCAATATCACTCAGTTATTTTTATATGATCTATGTGTTTTAACCAGTAAAATGCATGTAAATGTATGTTAACACACGTGTTTTCTTTTGGGGAAAATTTTGATTTTCATTTACCTTATTGTATACAACCCAAAAATCTTGGTACTGGCTCATATTTTGGATTAATTTCCCAGGCATGCTGCTTGTTTTAGAACAGAGGAAGTAAATGTTAACTTGGGAGCATCTGGGTTTTTCTTTTCAGGCTGGCCGTCTGGACTCTCATTACCCGAAGGTGTGCGGCCACCAGGGCAATGTGCTGGATATCAAGTGGAATCCGTTTTTTGAAAACGTCATAGCCTCCTGCTCTGAGGACACCTCGGTAAGTGACACACAACCTCTTTTTTTTTTTGGAGGGGGGGGAGTTATATATAAGTGACATGGTCAGGCCATATAGGGCTAAAAATTGTTTAACGTAAGCTTCTGTTTGGATATTTGATTCAGGGAGTTGTGCTTAAAATGGCAAGTGGTCAGATTTGAAATTTAATCACGGAAAATTCTGCAACACAAAGTTAGATCTTGGTTTAAAACCACATTAGTCTTTAACTTTCTCCTTACACCACAACTATAAAACTCTCTTGGGACATTTTCCAACCCGTACATCCACATGTTACTCTTCGTTCCTAAGCTCGGCAAAGCCGTAGTCGCGCTGCATTCTGTGTAGTACTTCCACTTGTTGAATTATAATCTGGTCTGATCCACGGCAGAGCCTTTGGCCCTTTCAGTAATCCGCTCTAATCCCGAAGCAGCAGGCTACACTGATAGCTCATGCTATTTTTGATCAGACGGATCTTCATCTATATGATTTTGATTTTTTTGAAGTCATAGTTACACTGTAGCTTTGGAAAAAACAACATGGCTTCTGACAAAAGGAGCTGCAGGTACATGAAGACAACAAGGACAGAAGTCCATGTGGATGTTTACTCTCACTGGCCGCTTTATTAGGTACATATTGTTATCACACCATTATGACTTCAGACATCACAAGTAAGATTTAACAGAAGTATCCCCAAAAAAAAAACATCCAGTAATTTTATGCTCCGTGGATTTTTTTTTTTGCAGGTTAGAGTATGGGAGATCCCAGAAGGTGGTCTGAGGCGTAACATGACGGAGGCGGTCCTGGAGCTATACGGTCACAGCAGACGAGTGGGTCTGATCGAGTGGCATCCGACCAGCAGCGGCATCCTCCTCAGCGCCGGCTACGACTATAAGGTGAGCAAACCGTCGCGTCTCTGGTTAATGCCCAGTTTCTAACTGATTTCCCTAAAATAAAAATAAAAACTCTTCCTGGTGTCTCAGATCCTCATCTGGAACCTGGAGACAGGAGAGCCGGTGAAAATGATCGACTGCCACACTGACGTCATCTTGAGTATGTCCTTTAATACAGACGGCAGCCTGCTAGCCACCAGCTGCAAAGACAAGAAGCTGCGCGTCATTGAGCCACGCTCTGGGAGAGTCCTCCAGGTTACATTTTTGTCACCATCTACATTAAATAATTCTTAGGACTAACTGATACTGGTTCTGTTTGTGTTCTTCCAAACTATAGGATCCTTCATATTATTCAGATCTTTTATTTTTTGTAAACTCTTTCTCTGCCGCCCGGCCAAAAAAAGTGTGTTCATCATTTCAGTTAGTTAAAGAAGTTAAAATCAATACATACACGTACTGCTCCTCTACATAAAGCATATTTAGTTTTTAGATGGATCGTAATCCATTATGAGTGCTTTATTATAACCACAAATATAGGAGACAAGCAGAAAAAAAACCCTTAATTACTAAATGGAACCATCATTGTGTCTTGATGCTCGGAAAGATCCATTTTACTCCATTTGAGAAATTCCTTCCTGAGCATCATCATTTCGAGTGGCTTGGAACAGACCCGGTCTTTTCCTGTGCTATCAAATGAAACTGCATCAACAATGGCTTTGGTAAGACCTGTGTGCCTCCTGCCTTCTGCATCAAACCCAAGGCATCAAATTAAGGCAACATGGGCAGAAAGGAGCACAAAATAATTTCTTAAATTTCTGATTTTAGCTAGAAAACATTAACACTATTTATGGTTGTGTTTTTAAGATTTTTTTTTTATATCCACATCATTGCAATATTTGCATTTAAAAGGATTTCATACTCATACTGAAGCTCGACTGTGTCATTGTGTGCCCCTCCCACCAGCAGGCCAGTTACAAGAACCACCGTGTGAACCGAGTGGTCTTCCTAGGGAACATGAAGCGGCTTCTGACCACGGGGGTTTCTCGCTGGAACACCAGGCAGATTGCTTTCTGGGATCAGGTCAGGTGGTGTCTCCATGTGGCCTCTCTCCATGATGCCACGGTGGGAGGAGTGGGTGGCTGAATGTGTTTAACTCTCTCCGTTTCTGTCCTGTCAGGAAGATTTGTCCATGCCTATTGTGGAGGAGGACATAGATGGCCTCTCAGGACTGTTGTTCCCCTTCTTCGACGCGGACACACACATGCTGTACCTGGCAGGCAAAGTCAGAAGCTCTTTGAATCTGTCACGTGATTAGCACGTCGTAATTTGTGAAAATTGAAGACTTAACGTGTTACTTTTTTGCAGGGCGATGGCAACATTCGTTACTTTGAAATCACCACAGAGAAGCCGTACATTCAGTATCTAATGGAGTTCCGCTCTCCAGCCCCACAGAAAGGACTGGGTGAGTCAGAGCTTGATCCGATGTCTACGGCAGAGGAAATTCATCGTTATTAACAGTGAGACATGGAAGAAGTACTAGGAAGACTGAAAATGAGCTGCATGATTGGCAGTGTAAAGAGTTCCGGTAGCTTATTCAGAGATGTCATATAACAGATGGATTTATGCATCCTGCTGATGATATTCTGGCTTACCATGCTTTATGTTGTCAAGCTAACTGTATCACCGTATTTGTCTGATCTCCTGTGCAGGTGTGATGCCAAAGCACGGGCTGGATGTGGCGGCCTGCGAGGTGTACCGCTTCTACAAACTTGTCACCCTCAAGGGTTTGATCGAACCCATTTCTATGATTGTGCCAAGAAGAGTGAGTGGGTTCTTTCACCACAATCAGATACGCAGTAGCTTGCAGAAGTACAATACAAACACGCTGCATCCACAGAATTCAACGTCTTTTGCATTCTCCATTTCGTTTTGATGAAATGGAGAGACCATAACTTTGTTAGGTCGAAAAGAAAAAGTTGTTCCCGCATACTTCACAAATAAAAATCTGAAAAGTGTGGAAGCCGTCTTTACTCTGAGGCTAGATAAAAATCCAGTGCAATTAATTGTGTTCAGAAGTCACCTGTGTAGTAAACAGAGGCCAGCTTTCAGTGATTTAATGTGTGAACGCATCAGACATCACAGACCAAATGACAGAGCAGACATGTCAAGAAGAGTTGTAAAGCAGGGTAAAGTTTGAAAAGATATTTTAGAAACACATCGGGAGCTACAATGCAACAATTTAGATCAAATCATGTCCATGCATTTTACTGAGACCTAAAATATAAGTGCAACTCTGTGGGAAGACTTAAAAATTGATGTTCACAGATACCCTCCCTCTTACAGCACAGTTCAGCTATTTCAAAAATAAGAATGAACCAACATTTCAGTCAAAAGTTGGAAGACAAAAAAATAACTTCCAGCTGTTGGCGCAGAGAAAGAGGGTTCTGCAAAAGGACTGACTCAGGAATCCACACATATGCCACACTTTTCAGATTTACATTTGTATATGTAGGTTTTACATCCATTAAGGTATTGTTAAGTAAAACTTGAGTGTAATTTCTCAGCACTCACAGCACCAGTATCACACAATCCTTGTTTGTAAGAAATACCTGTTAAAAGTTCAAAGTTAATGAAATTATTCACAAATGTCACCAATTCATATAGATCTTTAATTAGATTTAAAGAGAGGATTTTCTTAGCTTCTTGCTAAAACTTTACCAGATCAAATATACCAAAATCAATCAATCAATCAAATTTTATGTGCACAGCACATTTCAGCAGCAAGGCATTTCAAAGTGTTCTACATCATAACAAACACAAAAACACAAAGTCATGCAACATAGAGTCAACAGTCAAAACATTACATTAAGTTAAATCCCAATCTTTAAATTTGTAATTAATTATGTTTCAAATAAACTCTAAACAGGTGGGTTTTTAGTCGAAAAAGTCTATAAAATTTAAGCATATTGCAATGGGTGATTATGAAAGATATAGTCAAATTTTATGTTTCTCTTTGAAAGCCCGTTTGTCCATGCCCTAAAACCGGGGTGCCCAAAGTCGGTCCTGGAGGGCAGGCATCCTGCATGTTTTAGTTCTCTCCCTTGTAGTACCAACAACCTTTTCAGCATGTCCGTGTTCTTCTTAGGCCTTCTAATGAGCCATCATTGAATCCAGGTGCGTTAAACCAGGGAGAGAACTAAAACATGCAGGATGCCGGCCTTCCAGGACCCACTTTGGGCACCCCTGCCCTAAAACAATGTGCTGCACCAAATGTTTAGCAAATATGTTGCGCAGATCAGAAGCTAAATCATCTGAAAATGTGTGTGTTAACAGTCTGATACATACCAGGAGGACATCTATCCAATGACAGCCGGGACCGAACCTGCCTTGTCTGCCAGCGAGTGGCTAAGTGGGATTGATAGAGGTAAACAAAACACTCAGCTGCCTCCAACAAAAAAATAAAATGTAAAAGAGTCCTATAGACAAGAGATCCATCACTTTAATTTGATTCAGGATTTGCCTGATAATACTATGGCTCCACTCGTCATCTGACCACTTATCCCCTCAGGTGTTCACTCTAGACACACCATCTTCTTGCATCACCACACCAATTGTTAATCTATATGTAGGACTAAATTACTCAAAACAAGGAGCATTGCTGCTTCTTTTGTTTTTTTATGCCGGCGAGTGAACAGTCTTCCTGCCGGTGCGCGAGCCGTAAGAGTCGCTTTTCTCGTCCGTCTCTCTGAGAGACAAACCTTTGTGCTTCACTCCGAGTACCGTCCTCATGAGGGATGTCTCAGCAGAAGTCGGTGCCTATGCAGCCAAAAAAGAGAAGCTGATTAAGCTTTCTTCAAGTACGCAAGTGTTTTTGTTTTATCAGCTACATAGTAAAATAAAGTGAAACTGAATTTTTTTTTTAAAGTGTGCCTGGTGGTTAATTAAAGACTAAATTCAACACAGGTTGATTGTAGCATCACAGAGGCCAGACTGAAAATTACGTAACATTTCAGTTTGGCCACAAGTACACTGTACTAGCAAGGCAAGTTTATTGAAATGGTGCCATTTTTCACAACATTTTTAAATCACTACAGTGAACCATCGCTATAACGCAGTTCACCTTTCACGGCCTCGCTGCTTCGCGGAGTTTTTTGTGCGTTTTTTTTTTTTTTCACAGTGTATTGTGTTCTGCGTCCTGATTGGCTGAACAGTCTCCGTGCCAATAACGTTACTGTATTTAAGTATACGTAATACAGCTTGGGAAATTTTGGCAGAAGAAAAAAGAGCGACAACAACAACTACCGATAACTATGTTCTTCTCTCGAAAAAACACACCTGCACCACAGGCTTCAGGAGAAAAAGCCACTAGAGAGCGAAGTCAGGCTGCAGCGTCAAAGTCAGAGGAACAGTGAAATATCCGAGTCACAATTTGTTATACTGTATTTCGTATTGATGATTAAAATTATTATTTTACTCTAGTTATTTGTAAGAAAGGGTTATATTTGTTTTAAAAAAATGCTTAGGTCTGAAAACAGTTTTTGTTTTTTTGGTTTCAATGTAGAGTATTTAATTATGCTGTATAATAATTGTAAAAAATAAAGGTAACTACTTCACGGATTTCGCCTATCACGGGTTCATTTTGGACCCTAACCCCTGCGAAAAATGAGGGTTCACTGTACTTTATTCTCAGCAAAGTATCTGTGCTCCTCAACCACCTCCACTTCTTCTTCCAGGATGGGAATGGGATTTAACCGAACCTTCTTTCTCTTGAAATCTACACGCATCTCCTTTGTGTTTTTTCTATTTCAGATCATTCCACAAAGTGCTCCATCAGATCTTTGTACTCAGATTCTTGTCCATAGACTCAGATACACTGGACAACTGCAGAATCATCTGAGTATTTCTGTAGATGATAAGACTCTGCTTTGTACTGGAAGCTAAAGGTGTATAAAGTGAAAAGGAGTGGTGAGAGTACAGTCCCCTGTGGAGCTCCAGCCACCAGATCAGACACACCTAATCCGTCAGTCTCTCAAACTGTAGTCTGTTGGTTTGTCTGGTAAAAGCAATCAAGATGAGGATTTATGACTACTTGACAAAGAAAATACATCTTACATATAAAACAAGAATGACGCATAGCGTAAAAACATAAAAAACGGAAATGCAATCCCACAAAAAAAAAAATAATTAAATAACATTTTAAGATGTATAATGCTAAAGCATTATCACCAAGATGATGAAACAAACTTGGTCCTGTACAGAAAGCTATAGTGATGATTCCGGTTTTGGTTTAAGAGTCCCAAAAGTTTGTGAATATCTCAGGATTTCAGGTACTTTGTTCAAGAGGAACATAGAAACTAAATGCTGCCTCCTCTCTTGTTTGGCTCTGGTCCTGAGAACACAGAGTGAAGGGGTCTGGGATGACCTGAGGGGACCACATGATTCATATCGTACCGGCAAATCTGAAATGTATTTACATCCAAGACCATTCGATTCCCTACAGTCCATCAGCAAGATTTTTTTACATCTTGCCATTTGACAAACAGGAAACCATTGCAGCAATTCCAGGCCTGGAAAGTCTTAGATTCTTCTTTAAAACCTCCCAGTTTTCACACGATTGACCCTTGACCTGTGCTTCTGACAGACCCAGTGCTGATGTCTCTGAAGGACGGTTACCACAGACCAAACCAGTTAGTTTTTAAAGCCCCAGTGAAGGAGAAGAAGAGTGTGGTGGTGAATGGGATTGACCTGCTGGAGAATGTCCCACCCAGGACAGAGAATGAGGTTTGTGGACCTGCACACATTAAGGCCCTCCACCCCCTTTGTTTTGTTTTTTAGATGTGTCATCTGGTTGAGTTTGTGTTTTTTTTGTTTTTTGTTTTTTTTTACGCAGCTCCTACGAATGTTTTTCCGGCAGCAGGATGAGCTGCGGCGGCTGAAGGAGGAGCTGACCACGAAGGACGTACGAATACGCCAGTTGGAGCTGGAGCTCAACAACCTGAAAAACGTCAGCCCCAAAGACGTCTGACCTCCGAGCCTTGTGGACTGGCAAAGCTGCTTCCTTTGCTCCCCGATTCTGACCTCCAAATAGTCTCCGAGTCCCACCATGTTGCTTTTTTTAAAGAACTTTCCTGCATAGAGTACAAATAAACTGTTGGATAACGTCTTAACCGATGTAATTACTGGATTCTTATAGTAGTATTTATTATCATTATGACGAAGAACGGGCAGTTCAGGGATTTTCAATTTAAAATGTGATCAATTGGGGGGGAAATATAGTACATTTCCTGTTTCCTCTATGGAGATAGCTCTTCATTCAGTCATTTATTTTTAACTTCAGCACATAAACATTTGTGCCATTTTCCCTGACCTTTTCTTTGTGTGGGAATGCCTTGTTAGAAATGCAAAAAAAAAAGAAAAAAAGCCCCTTCACCTATCCTGTGTTTCTGACTAAATCTCCCTCTTTCTCACTTCCTGTTAAACCAAAACAGGATGATAGAAAGACTCCTACCCATCCTCCCCCAGCCCGTGCAGTTTGCAGTAAGCTGCAGCATTATCCCAGAATAACAGAGGTGAAGTAGTTTCACACCTGTCAAGTAGAGAAGCATTTTGCAGACATGGATTGTGTTTTTTTTTTTGTTTTTTTTTCTCTAAAAAAGCTGCTTATCCTGTAACTGCTTTCCTTCACCTGTGGTATAAAATGACTTTTCAACACTGACTCATAGCGCCACAAATCCCGTCTTTTCCTGAGACGAGCGGATCCTTAACTTAGGTTTTTGACTCTGTGTTCAAATAGTGCAAAAGTAGAGAACACAGATGGTAGACATGTGTAACTACTCACATTTGTCCGTTGCTGAGGCTGCATTTTAGTGGGCCATTTTGAAGAATTGAGGATGATAAACATTTGCTTCCATTTATTTGACACATTTAAACTTTTTTAGCTGACAACTTGCCTACTTATTAACCCATTTTTTTGTGTAACAGCAAAAGTAACGGTTTTGATGCTCTCTAGATAGTGCTGTGTGTATGTGACTGAAACGATGCGAAATCTGTATGGAGCTGCTAATTATACGACTGTAACTGGGGATGCGTTTGCTTTTAGTTGTCATTCTGCTTTAGTCACCTGTTTCTAACTCATATGTAACAGCAAACCTTGGCTACACTGCAGTTTAAGTGCCTCTATTTAATGTTTTAGACGGCTCTAAATTGCACTTGATTAGCTGTATTTTAACAGCTGGGTTTTCTATGCAAGCTAAATTTCAGCCAACCTTTTGTTGTCTTTGATTCTGCTTTCTGTAAAGCAAGGCAAAGAAAAAGGAAGAATCCACCAGACGAAAGAGAAGAAAGTATAACAGGTAGGTCTGGAGTTAAGGAGCAGATGCTTTGCTCATCACATCCTTGCAGAAATGTAAAGTTCAGATCTCTAGGATGAATCATCAGGAAGTATAATAGTGTCATATGGTGCATGTGTGTTTGCAGGTTTTGAAAAAAGGCTGCAATACGGTAGACATCGGAAGGGGAGGCAGGAGGTTCTGAGTAGGTAGCCAAATGGTATTTTTGCTTTGATAATCTTGTCAAATGCTTCGAACTTGAATTTTTAACAAATCAATTAAATATGTTTGCATTATGCCGCACCTCAGATTTTGTAAACGAAAAACAGAAAAACTCATCCTTCTGATTGTAAACTTGAGTCTGTTCCCTCTAACTACTCGTTTAAAAATTCCTAAAGGGACAGATTTGATTTTTTTTTTCTTCTTCCCCTTCAATTTGACATTCTAATGTAGACAGTTAAAAAATGAACACAATGATTGGGTTTAATTGTAGGCTAAACATATTTCCTTTGATCTCAGGTTTCTTTGCATTTGGCATGCCAGCTGAGGTCTGTAAAGTCTGAGTCACAGCGCCTGGGATTTTGCAGCTTTTCTAAACATCTTGTCAGAATAAACTGGTGCATCCCCTTCTCTGGAGACTGGAAAATGACTGAAGTGTTTCCCACAAAAGAATAATTTTTTTCTGACTGAAGTGATGAATTTCACAGCCTTTTGAAATTGCTCTAATACGCCTTCCAGCTGATGGGCAGCAGAAATTGCTTTTCTGAAGATGTTGCTGGGCATCACACCACTATGCCGACAAGCACAACCCTAAATGGCCCTTCTTTTATAGAAGTGATTTAATGTCCTTTTATCAGCAGTACATAGCTACTATCACTCCTATTTAAGACATGTTGAGAGTGTGGATGCTGCTGCATTTGTCATTTTGAGAACATAAGAAAAATACCGGAAACACGATTCATACTTTTTTTAGAATTTGACTCTAAAAGCAATAAAATTTATATTTTCATGACTACACTACAAGAACCACACCCACACTAGACTTTCACAAAAAGAAAGAAGCACGTTTCAAATGGCTTATATAAAAAGGATTTATTGAAGTGAATGGGAGAGAAAAAGAGAAACAAAATTTTTATGATGACGCTGGATTTATCAGAGCGAAACATTTCCGAGGTGGGCCAATTCGACCGTTGCAATTTATGAGAGCAAAGTCCAATTCATTGACTGTGTTCCAATTTTTCACACTTTGAAATAACATATTTAAATGCGCATACACTGCAGTTGTAACTTCCAATTACTTCTCTACACTAACACCACCAGCTCAAACATGGTCACCTTCATGTGTCCCAAAAAAAAAAGAGGATAAAAATAAAAACATGGGAGGAAAAGAAAAAACAATAAGTTCTGATGGCAAACATTGTCTTCTCATGGAAGGATTATGCATATAAAGTTCAAATCAAGAAATTTCACACTGCGCATTTTAGATAAAGCAGCATACATATTTAATATCTTATTACAATTCATAGTTTCACCTCAGTTGTCTGTCCAATGTCTGCCGTCATCAAAGAGAATACAAAAAAATAGATTTGGTCATTATTTACAAGAACACGTAATTTCCGAACTATCAAAGCTGAGGGTTTCAGGAGGAGGAGCGGCTTTGACAAAGGCAGACATGTTGGTGCCATAATTTGCTGTTTTTTTTTGTTTTTTTTTTTCCTTTTAAAAAAAGCCCTGCCAGGGTCACACTGTGCACGTTCAGACACAAAGGTTCACACCAGGACAGCAGAGAGTATTGGCTTACCGGTGACACTACAAATACATAACTTGCATCATAAAAGAAAACAAAAGTATGATGCAAAACAATACATTTAAGACAAGGAAATGACAGCCATACATGAAATCCAGTAGTTGACTTTAAAATGTATAAGACATGCACTCTTTTTTTATTATTATTATTATTGTTTTCGAAGGGGAAGCCTTTTAAAATGCATAAGTTATCTGAAACTTGTCTTACATAAACAGTGAGAAAACAAAACGATTTTCTTTTCAAAAAAGATTTTTTTTTTAATCTCTGCTATTGTTTAATTTTATAAAACAGGTGTCCACAAAGCAGGTAAAAGTGGACTGTTGAGACTGGAACATGGGATTATTAGAGGTGCAGGAAGCCGTCCCATCAACCTGACTGGCCAATAATAATAAAAAACAAAATCAACAAAAGAAACACTCCTACTGCAATATGAAACTGGGAGGAGGGGCAGGGGGGTATTTGGGTTTGTAGGGAAGTGACCGGGAGAAACAAGTTTAAAACAGTTCACAACTAGGCTTACGCAGGACTCTCAGTCGTCTTCGTCTTCCTCCCCTTCTTCATCCAGGCTCCGTTTTCTCTTTTGACCTCGCTCTTCTTCTAGAAAATAAGAGTGAAATTAAGCTTCCTATTGAATACCAGGTGAATTTTTCTTCAAATTTGGTGCACATTTTATTATTATTGATCTATTTTCTGAATACGGTGCAGTAAAATTACAGCAGATTTAGCCCAACTCGGTGTCTATTTAACAACCTCAAGTTAACTGCAGCTCCCCCTTATGTCATTATGCAGTTGTTACTGGGCAAGATAAAACTTTAGCGACATGGAAGTAAGTCTCTGATGGGGTTATCTTTTAGATCTTTACTTCTTTCAATGGTTCTATCTTTGGTCCAGTTACACCAGCAAAAACAAGGATGCCAAGATTCAGTTTAGCCCCAAATCGCCACTTCTGCTGATGTTCAGGTCATGGCCCAGTGATTTAACTTTAGTCAGTGGGGGAGTTTTTTCAAATCAATTTAGTTTAATAAAACTGGGGGAGGGAGGCATAAACTACTGCGTGTTAAAGTAGAATCATTTTCACAACTCTGTCCTTTTTTGTTTTGCACAACCAAACCAGTGAAGACATGTTTTGGCGTGAGTGCTAATTGTAGTGTAACATATAAACAGAATAATCAGATTGAAAGTGGGGAAAAGTTCAGGTATATCAACGATCTCCATTTATACTTGCCTTCTTCATCTTCATCATCAACCTCTCTGTCATTCAAGTCTTCCTCTTCTTCCTCCTTCATTCAAAGAAAAGGGTGGGAAAAATGAGAGGGGCTTCCTCCAGCTTTGCTGTGATTTGAAAAAAAATACATATACCTATGCACACATAATCAAATAAAAACCACCCACCTCCCCACTCAGGTCCTCTTCCTCCTCTTCTTCATTTTCCTCTTCATCATCCTCTCCTTCTTCGTCTTCCTCGTCGCCAGGTGGGGCATCCTCATCGTACTCTTCCTCATCTACATGTTGGTAAAAGCGAATGTTTAAAAGTCAAAATTGGTAACTTAAATGGTGCTAAAACAAAAAAAGAAAGAAAGACGCTATCGTCTTGAGCTGCCTTACACCTACCGTCTTCATCTTCGTCTTCATCATCTAAGCCCTCGGCGTAGACCTCGGCATCGGAGTCGGGGGCCTCTTTGTCTTCTTTGTCGTAGCCGTCTAGGTACGTGAGCTGTGGTAAGAGCTTGAACACGTTGTCTCTGTACTCGTTCAGATTTGTTACTTCACAGTTGAACAGATCGAGGCTTTTCAGGGACCCCAATTCTTTCTGCCAAGAGAGAGCAAAACGGTTAAATGGACACTTTAGAAAGACGTGTTTTCTCCACGGACGTGTTTACAGCGACGCTATTTACGGCGTGCACAGAGTTGGAAAGCTAAAATCCCTCCTGCAATGTTTTTGGTTTAAAGGTTTTAAATTAAGAATAATGCACCTCTGCCCCTCCCACACCTGTCGCTACCTACTGCTGATCAGCCAAATGAAAGAAGTTGAAGTCAGCTATTTTACATAAACTATAAAAAGACATAACCTTTTTTCCCCTTACATTGATGTGGACTCAGACTAAATCCTTCCTATTTTATGGCAATTATTACTAAACTACTTTTATTTACCAAATGATAGAAGAAATATAGATTTTTTTGACAGAATTCATTACTTAAAATACAAATATTTACATACACTAAAATTACTGTGCTGTTCAGGACAGAGCAGGTTTGAACTTTGAACTGCTGTGTTGCTGAAATGTGCTACACAAATGAACTTTTATGGCTTGTGCACTTCACAAAAAAAGACGAAATCCCAAGAAAAAAAATAGTAATGTCAGATTTTATGGATTGTTTCTAAATATTTGGTCTCCCATATTTTGTTGTGTGATGTTATTGTTTTAAAGGTTTGAATTAAAATAATTAGATCATGTTACATGTTTTTTTATTTTATTTACAATTTTTAACCATGAAATGAATTTTCACACAAGGGTATGTGATTAGAGTTTCACAACAGCCTATGTCCAGAATAGTGGGGAGAATAAATATGTGTTGGTATTACTCACCAACGGTTCTATTGTGCTAAGATCTTTTATCTTGTTCCCGCTGAGATTCAGATGCGTGAGGTTCGGACATTTATCCGCCAGAACTTCTAACCCTCCTGAGATCCGGTTGTCGCTGAGTTCAAGCTGGTGAAACAGTTAAAACCATTAAAACCGATACGGTCTGAAGTTTTACACTCGTTCAAGGTTAGAAAGACCTTACCTTTTTGAGTTTCTTTAGCTTCGGCAGGTGAGCAACTGTTGTCAGACCGACATTGATTGTGCTTAGGAATTCCAGCTCCTCAAACTCATCCGTTAGACCCTCGATCTTGCCTTCGTTTGAGCGACAGTTGTCCAGCACAAGCTCTTTGACCTGCAGAACAATACATCTGGTTAGCATTTATCATGAAATTTAAAAATTAATATGTGAAAAGATCATATGCAGTGGGCAGAATATTTCAAGTACTTTGTAATGTTACAAATGGACTAGGACTGAATTAAACAAAAAGAAATGTACAAATGTGATTGTCATTGTTTGTTTTATAGAGCAGGTCACTTTTAAATGTCAGCCATCCACCCTGGGCCTGCATAGCCCCCACCCAGCCCCTTTCACATCTAGGCAGAACATATTAAGCAGCATATTTAAATAATTGTGGACTGTACATTTGTTGGGGCAAAAGATGCAAATCAGCTGATTTTTGGGATTTGTGATCTTATTATTAGGGGCTAATAATTAAGGCTTTGTTTAAAAACCGTTTTATTTTGAACCTAAACTTCAAAGTTCAGCAATTATTTTCTAGGGGTGCTTGTATGTGCATTTCAATATCTTTTTTTTTTTTTTTAACGTAATGCACTGCACAGTACACTAAAACTCAATGATAGACTTTTCTGACACAATTCAACCTTCCTCCAAATAGAGAGCTTAGGCACAGCTCTGTCATAAAGATGATAAAATACCGTCGCGGTCCTTGAAAGGAAAGATAAACATGGGGTGTGGCCATATTTGGCGGTGGACGGAATGAAAGTAGAGCCAGTTTTTTTTTGGTTTGTTTTACACTTTCGATGTTGTTTTAGTTGACCTTACGATGTTAAACGTAGAATTGCGGTGACAGGTGTGCTGTTATCTGACGTTTCATTTGGACCTTGAACGTGTCTCTGCCCATCAACAACAGTCAGCGGTCAGAACACATCTCGCCGCTCTAAATATCGCGATGTCTTGGGTCTTCTTTCATTACGTAAATAATAATACATTTAGATCTATTTTTAAGACAAGCCGATCAAAAGTGCGCCTTTGCTTATTTGTGAAGTTGTTGATTGAGCAGTAGGACAGCAGGAGACGCGTGTGTTTGGTTTCCGAGCGGCGCAGATGTACATTTTGAGAAAAGAAAGCAGTGGGAGCTGAGCGGACCTACGAGTCGTGTACAGGGTCATTTGTGAGTAGGAGGGGCCGCTAAAGCCGATTAGATATCCGCCAGGCAAACGTTTCATTGTTGCTTCACCTAAAGCGTTGTCGGTCGGGACTAACGACGAGTGTAGACCGCTAATAAGATGAAGGTATGATAAACCGTTCGTCGTTCGTGTCAAAAGGACGGGGTTTCGGTGTGTTTCGAAATGCCTTTGTTTCTGAGTAAAATGGCGGCTTGTCCTAGTTCCGAAAAACTGGAGCAACAACAACGCAGCTGGAGCGCTTTTTCCGAGTTAGTCGACTGGTTATCCCTAAAAAGAAAAAAAAAAGTCCCCCCAACGGTGGTTTACACCGACCCCGGGCGAGTTTACGGTTCGTCCCTACTTGTGTTCGCCCAGCCTGAGCGGTTGTTGACGGTCCGTACCGAAAGCGTGTTATTCCGGCCATCTGTACGAACCGTGGAGGCTTTGGGGGAGGCTGCATGCAAACCGTGCAGCCTCCCCCATTACAAGCTGCTTAACGTTTCAATGCACTCCATGCCGAAATAACCCATTTCACCTGGACGGCTTCAGGTACGGTTTCTACAGGTTATGATCTGTATGCATCGTTTGATCATTTCATGACTTCCAGTATGCGCATCCGCAACCCGCCAAGTGCACGACTTAAAATATTAGGTGGACGAGTTTACCGGCGAGACCCGCAGATAGCCCATAAAACAGTCAGCAAATGAGAACAGCGTTGGGTATTGGAGAGGAAACGGGGTTTCGCAGACGAAAAGTTACAAATATGGCTCCTCGTTGCTTGCCGTGTTTATAAAAACTGTGCTGCGTCCTGGAAATGTTGGAGCGGCGCAGAAAGTTGGAAGCAGAGGACCTGTCGAGAGTAAACACGAAGCCAAAAGCAACAATGTGACCCCCGCGTCTCCATCATCTTTTAACTTGGAGGAAACTTTGTATCCCCCTCCCCACGCCAAGACATCACGCGAAATATTCTCCATTAGGCAGCGTGAAAACATCGCAGGGGGAGATGCGAGGCCAACTTACGTCCGACGGAGTGCGGTTCCGCAGCTCCAGGTGAATTCTTTTCTTCATGTCCATCCTCGATCGGCGCTCAGATGATACGATACACACTTTTTAATAATTACTGCAAATGCAACTAGCACCTCAGGAGCAGACTGCTGCTGTTCATTCAAACTTGATCCGCTCGGTGGGCGGCAGCACGTTTCAGGATTGTCGTCACCGCCGTCCAATGGGAAGAGCCGATTAAAGAGGGAAGGGATTTACAGACGCACAGCCCAATGAGGCCGCTCTTATACAACTGGGTGGGGTTTTGTTGTGAAGTTAGGTTGTTTGTTAACCAAAGTTTACATAGAATTAACGATGCTGGGTATATATATATATATATATATATATATATATTAAAATAAAATAAACTATTTTTTAAAAAAACTTGTATTGAAGTTTTTAGCAATTTAATAAGAAAAATAATTCTGAAACGATGCACAAAATGCAAAAATGTTATTTTAAAACACGAGTATTAAACATCATTTTAAGTCCACATTTGTGCATCGAAATACAATTATTTATTGGATCGATGTAATCCAGTTTTAAATGTGTTTAAACTGTAACCGGATAATCATAATTACAATAAAGGCTTAAAAACAACTGTGTGTGTGTAATTAATTTATATCATGTTTCACTTATTGAAATGAGTTACTAAAATAAATGGACTATTCAGTAAGATTTTAAATTATTGGTGGAAAGAGCGACAAAAAGGTTGCATCGGAAAAATAGATGTATAGATTATTTAGGAGACATAGCTGATGGTCATTCTTTGCAGGGGTTTAAAACAAACTTTAGGGTAAGTATTTTTTAGTAAATCCCATATTGCCACACTGCAGTATCAATATATTTACAAATTTTTATCAGAGTTAATGGTTGTAAACGACCGCAAAGAAAAAAACTTGAATAATTAGATAAAACTTCAACTTTAAAAAGCACTTTATCTACAGTTCAAATGTTAAAGAGTGAGCTTCCATTGAATCAGTGTTGAAGTAGATGAACAGGTTTTTTTTGACATACACTCCTGATCAAAATCTTAAGACCAGTCCAAAAATTGTAAGAATTTGCATTTTGCACCATTGAATCTTAAGAAGGTTCTAAGTAGAGCTTCACAATGTTAAAAGGACAAATCAGTGCAAGAGACAAGAACATTTGAGCAGGGAATTGTCTGAAAACTGCATTTACACTCAAACATGATTTCTTCAGCTGATCAAAAGTTTAAGACCATAGTCTTTAAAAGCCAAAAGCTGTGCAAACATCTGGATTCCATGTCATTTTCTGTGAAGTCTTTACACTGTCAAGACCTCCTGATGGCAAAAGCAAAAAAGCTCACTGACTTTGAACGTGGTAGGATTGTTGAGCTGCATAAGCAAGGCCTCTCACAACGTGCCATCGCTGCTGAGGTTGGACGCAGTAAGACAGTCATTTTGCATTTTTTAAACGATCCTGAGGGTTATGGAACAAAAAAGTCAAGTGGTAGACCCAAAAAAATTTCACCAGCTCTAAGCCGCAGGATCCGATTGGCTGTCCGTCAAGACACGGGACGATCCTCTACCCAAATTAAGGCCATTACTGGTGCTGACTGCAGCCCAATAACCATCAGACGGCATCTGCGAGAGAAGGGCTTCAGAAACAAAAAACGTCTTCAAAGGCCACGTCTTCTTCAACGCCACAGAATTGCCCGTTTGGACTTTGCAAGGGTGCACCAAACATGGGACATTGAAAGGTGGAAGAAAGTTGTCTTCTCTGATGAGAAAAAATGTAACCTTGATGGTCCTGATGGCTTCCAACGTTACTGACATGACAGGGAGATCCCACCTGAGATGTTTTCTACACGGCACAGTGGTGGGGGCGCCATCATGATTTGGGGTGCGTTTTCCTTCAATGGAACAATGGAGCTTCAGGTTGTGCAGGGGCGTCAAACAGCAGCTGGCTATGTGGAGATGTTGCAGCGGGCATCCCTCATGACTGAGGGCCCTCGTCTGTGTGGTAATGATTGGGTTTTTCAACAGGACAATGCTGCAGTTCACAATGCCCGCCTGATAAAGGAGTTCTTCCAAGAGAATAACATCACTCTTTTGGACCATCCTGCATGTTCCCCGGATCTAAACCCAATTGAGAACATTTGGGGATGGATGGCAAGGGAAGTTTACAAAAATGGACATCAGTTCCAGACAGTGGATGCCCTTCGTGAAGCCATCTTCAACACTTGGAGCAACGTTCCCACTAGCCTCCTGGAAACACTGGCATCAAGCATGCCTAAACGATTGTTTGAAGTCATCAACAAGAATGGTGGAGCTACTCATTACTGAGTCCTTTTTTTTGACACTTTGTTTCTGTTTTGGGGGGTTTTCGGGTTTTTTTGAGCTATGGTCTTAAACTTTTGATCAGCTGAAAAAATCATCTTTGAGTGTAAATGCAGTTTTCAATTAATTCCCCGCTCAAATGTTCTTGTCTCTTGCACTGATTTCTTCTTTTAACATTGTGAAGCTCTACTTAGAACCTTCTTAAGATCCAATAGTGCAAAATGCAAATTCTTGCAATTTTTTGACTGGTCTTAAGATTTTGATCAGGAGTGTATAAAATAATTTTCTCTTCACTTCTGGTTACAAATGTAAAAAAAATAAAGCCACGTTGATGCTGTGCAGTATTTCTCCACGAGAGGGCAGCAGAGAGCTCGGTCTATGAGTCCCGCTGCCCTCTGCTGCCAGAGATCACAGGGCATTACCTACTGAACACCGTGAAGGTGTTGAAGGAAGAAAAGGGTGCATTAATTAAAATTAATGCACCTTTTAATTCAGGTGCATTAAAACATCGATATCCTCAAATTTGCTCTACGCAGCTGTTTATTCTGAACTTTTACCTTTTATCTGACACCCAGAATGCACATTAATCCTGTCTTTAGTGATGGGTTCGGAGCCTTCAAAGTAATTTTTTTTTCAGTATTTATATCATAAAGTGCTGATTTACTGATTGTTATACTACTTTTGACATGCTGCAATGTATTTATTGGCTGGGAGGAACCATCATTAAGACTTATACTTCATTTGGAACTGAACTGCAATTATTTTGGGCAAAGCATAACTTCCCATTCAAGGTTTAAGCCTGGATGTTTGGAAAAAATAGATGAGCTCTGGAAGGAAGAGCAGAATCGTAACTGTCACTGTCGCCCTCTGTGTCGTGTGTTATCAGTCTGACACCATAGCTTTTCACTGTAAATTACAGTATTATGACCAACGTGTCAATTTCTCATAACTATTTCCACATTAACTCCCTGCTCCTCTTCTCTGTTGCTCAGTAAGTACCAGAGCAGCACACATCCATTCTTTGAAAATGCTTAACGAGCATTCAACAGTGTAAAAGTAAAGTAAACCACATATTGTAACACGTAACCATTAGCTGTGTAGTGTTAGATATAGCAGATAAGATGTAATTAATCAATTTCATGAGAATAAAATGGCTTGTCCTTGTAGGCTTCACAGGGTCTGATGTGTAGCAGATATTGGCTGACAGGTGGGGTACATCCTGCACAGGTGGCCAGGGCAACACAGTCACACTTGAGGACAATTTGGAGTAACCAAACATGCAAACTAAATGCCAAAAGAAAGAAGAAACAAAACCTCCAAGGAGAAGATCCTTGGATATTTATATTTATATACATAGGTAGGATTTAGTTATTTATTTTATTTATTATTATTATTATTAGTAGTAGTAGTAGGAGTTCATATATATAAATACATAGACCATCACGAACCACACTCCATACTAGTAAGTGGCGATAATGCTACTAAGTTTGTTGCCAACCGCCAATAAAGCCAAAAAGAAGAAGAAGATCATCCTTGGACCGTCTTCCTTCAAGGCAACAATGCTTAAAGCTGCTTCAGTATGCAGCCCCTTCATGGATTGCAGATAAATTTCAGTCTAATGAAAAGTATGTTCATACACAGTAAAGTGAATGCTTGCTTCTTTTGCTTGAGTTACTGCATTAGTGTGGTGTACCCTGGCAACCGTCATTGTGTGGTACTGCTGAAGAGAGCCAAAGGAAGTCCAAAGAAGAAGGCAAATGCTACTTCCTAAATGTTTGTCTTTCGAAAAGCTAATGTCAATGCTATTGTATTGGTCAAGTTTTTGTTTGATCATTAGTTTGCCCTATATCGACTAATTTTTTAATGACATCTCAAGTATATTCAACATAATCTTTAGCAAGACGCAAAGTAAATCAATTAATGTGCAGCCTTGACCTTTTGAAATTGAATAACTTCAAGATATTAAATTAAGATGTCATTGATGAACATGTTTTGTATGGATTACCTGGAAAATTGTTATACTAATCGCAGAAAGGTCAAATTCTTCTACAGTAAATTGAAGGTTTTCTGTTGTTTATAAACAAGCTGCATTTAATTACATAGGAAGAATGCAGACAAAATTAACAAAAAGATACCTGGATTAAACAGCTATTCAGTAGTAAAATCAAACTGTAATTTAGAGTTAAATATGCATTTTTCAGAATGCCTGTTCAAAATTCATCTTGACCTGTAAACACCAGGCATCTAGGCAAAGTGTGGAACTCTAGTTACGTAAATATTCACCTACAGCTATCATTTTATGTTCACCTATTCAGAGAGTTTCTCTGTACATCTTCACAAGCAACAAGTATTTCTTTGTCATTTCACTTATATATCACTTGTATATACAATGAAGTGAATTGATATTTATCTGGTAGGTTAGTAGCACAACACTTTAAAGTGTTGCTTGGTCTTGTAAACTGATACGTATTCAACCAAAAAAAACACAGAGGTTCCTGTCGGGGTCCAGGCATTCTGCTTGCATGTAATCAAATCAAGGCCACCTGGCTCTTTATGAAATGTTATGTAAAACTCCATGTTTTTTCCCATTAATTTTCTTTTCAATTAATTTCAAAATGATTTTAAATGGGAAAAAGGCACCAAGATGTTCAACCTTTTCCAGATTATTTAAGCTTCCTCAAAGGGCTCTTTAATTCAGCCCAGAAAGCCTTAATATAATTAGTCGCATCTGTGCTACTGCAGAACTGGTTTCGCCAGCAGCAGTGTAATCAGATAAATAAATAGAAACACCTGCGCACCAGCGTGTATACTACTTTCTATTAAATCTAACTGTGAAACTGGCAGAAAAGTTTAAGTTTACAAGATAACATTGAAATTGTAAGAAACAATAAACATATTTTTACTCAGTAGTGACATGATGGGAAGTGAAAATAAACTTGAGATGTAGCTCCCTGCATAACATGCTTGTAATACAACCAACGCGCCACAAGAGGGCGACATTTACCAAAAAGTGAAGTTAGAAAAAAAAAAAATTCTCAAGTTAATTCCTTAATTGTACCAGCAGGAGACGTTAACAACAAACTCCATTAGGCAAATGTATTATTAATGTTGTCCTGTTTGCCTTCTAGGAGTAGTCCAACAAGCTTTCTTCTCAACACGTCTAAGCATTAAATATATTTCTCTGCTTTTCCTTTCCACCTTCTTCATATCCTCCAGTTTAAGAGCGCACACACAGCAGATGTTGCATTCAATAGCACAGTGCACCCTAGTTGTAATAAAATCTACCCCACCAGCTCCCTGCAGATTCGACAAAAATTGTGATCAGGGCATGTTAAAGTCGGGAACTTTTCTTCTTCTGCAGCTCGAAAAAAATTCAGAGACTTTGCCTTTAGGCACAAAGTTCAGGCAGGTGTGTTTGATGATGTGGGCAGCGTAAGCAGCTGCTGGCCAGCTAAGACTTAATTTCATTTACAGAGTGAGGCACGACTGAGACATGTGGCTGAATAGCTGTTAACAGTTGGTTTATTGTTCATTGGTCTTTGACAGTCAAAAAAGGAAATAATGTAAAGCAGTTTTGCTGCTGCCTTTCAGTGGTTTGGTGGTTTCCACTTACTGACACCAAGTCAAATCTTGTTTGTTGTATTTTCAGAGCATTATGGAATAGCTCTTCAACTCAAGAGCAGAATCACTGTTTTGGAAAATCACTACCATAGAATTATTCTTTAAATTATTTTTGCTACAAGCAACCCGTTACGCAGACAGTTTGTTTTAATTGTTTTCAGCTGAACATTACTAGTTCCAGTTAGACATGGAAATGATGGCTTCTCTTCTCATATGGTGATCCTCAAATCAATATCAGTTAAAAACTCTGTATACAGTTTTCACCTGCAGTAACATGCCTTTCTCTCAACCCTTACATTTTTTCCCCCGATTTCTCAAAGACGTTTTATTCAGATATTGTTCATGTTCTTAGATCTTGACTTGTCCAGATTCTTAATTTTGAGTTTGAATGCAGGGTTGTGTGTCTCTGATGGACTGACACCCTATCCAGGGTGGGCCCTGCTTCTTGTCCAATGACTGCTGGAGATCGGCACCACATACACAATAAGTAGATGTATGGATCTTCAAGACTGAAAATAAGTGGAAAAAAATCCAAAATTGTTTGAAAACTTTAAGAAACTCCATAGAACTACTGATCTATGAACCATTTGTAAAGGTTACATGAAAGTCAGGCCCCTCAGAAATATCACTGGCAACGATTTTTCCCAGTGAAAGTTTTTGATTTGAAAGTTTTGAACTCTGTGAAGGTGCCTAGTCAGCATGGTTTTTGGGTTTCTTTCACTTCCGCTTTGTTAAATTGATCTTCTTCAGGTTCCTACCATACTCTCACCTCCCCCCTTCTTAAATATATATACCAGCTAAATTCTGCATGTAATATTCCTCATTCTCTGTAGGTTCTGTTCTGCCTGATGATTCTTTAAACCTTTGGATTTGAAGAGGATAATCAGAGTTAGCTGTTAGGCGACTGAAGTTTAAAAAATAAAAATTAAAAAAAAATCTTGTTTTGATACCGATCAGACTGATGTCTGTAAGTCCTCCATCTGGCCAGGTCTGCAAAACAACCCTATTGATGTCACTGATGTGTTTTCGTTTGATAGCTCTTCTCTTTTCAAGAGGCCTGACAGTTCTCGTCGAAGCCACGGCGGAGTGCAGGAGCTCTTGCCGTGTTTTGGGAACACGCAGAGCCTCTCGCCTCATAGGGAACATCTCGGGTCAAGTCTGTCTCTCATAAGACAGTTAGCGTCTTGTACCTGCTGCAAAATTAAACCGCTCCACGTGGACCACGTGTGAGAACAATGAAAGCAAGAGCAAAATGAGCGCTCGGTAGCCGTAACAGGCAGTGTCTGTAGGCATCCATTATTGATGTTAATTGATGCTGGCAGTTTGGAGACAGTACCTTGTAATGCAACACCCATCGAGAGCAGGAGGATGATAAACACGCAGCTCGCGTCCAGTGTGCATGCTAAAGAGGCTGCTGGTGAGACTCGTCCTTGTGACATAAACCTTTACCGGAGAGGATGATTGCGACTGTCTTTGACTGAAATTTATCTCACTGCTGCCTGTACATATATATGCGTTTACATCTGTCTGAACTTGGAGTGTTGTTGTTAAAAGAAAAGATGGGGAAAAAACATTTTATCACAAGGTAAAGGGGGTGAATGAGATGAACAGGAGGGAAAAAAAGAAGGTCACATGCATCTTGATGATGGCATTGCACTCAACATCGTGCCGCAATTAAATTTTAATGAGGCCTCTCCATTCTGCACCAGTCGAAGCAGTCAGAAGTTGCTGTGCACGCTCCCTGCTCTTCATCCGCTTCCTCCTCTGCTCACAGCTTTCTACAAAGCTTTCTTCCCCTCTGATGTGCATTTTTAAAACAAACTGCATGAAAAATGAAATCCTTCTGCCGCTGTACCGGCTCCTTTAAACATAATCCAAGCCCAGAAAGGCCTTTTGGAGAGGATGCTTGGGTTTTCTTCTGCTTTTGGATCAGAGGACCTTAAATTGCATAATCTGGAATGTTGTACTTCCATTTTATCTGCGTTAATTAAGCAAACAGTTCCTTTATTGTTCGTTTTATGTTCTAATTTTGCCCTTTGTGATCTCATGCTGATCTCGTTAAGCCAGAAGAAAGCTTTCTTTAATGAGCGAATAAAGTATATAAGTTGTGATTTTGCAGGCTATAGGAACACATTTGAGAACCATAGAGACAAATATATTTCTCTGTGTGACCGTATAGGGAGACGGTGGGACTTTAGAAGCAAGTCTCTTTGGAGAGTGGTTTATATCTTAACACAAAAAAATGACTCCTTTATACTGTTATAGACATTTTAAAATGATATGGTCAAAGTACAATACTTTGAACAATTGCATAATAGTTGTTTAAAGATTCATAAAATAGTGTTACCATGAACTACTAAAACATTTTTGGAAATATTCTTTATTCTTCCTGAGCTTAAATAAATCAGCAGGTGTAACGCTTAGCTAATCACAGAGCCTTTTCTGTAGAAAATACAGAAACCCTTTTGACTTTTTTTTTTTCCTTTTAGCCATTTCTTTTTAATGAGCCAACACAACATATTTGTTGTATTGTGTTTCAGTCATTTCCATGTGGATTTGTTGCTTTGTTCGGACAAATATATCCAAGCATCTATTTTGCTTCCCAGAAGACATAATATTTGATTCTGGACCGCTTTGGTGATTGGAGGATTTCTCGGTTGACTCAATGACTGCAAGGTGCCCACGTCTTCTAGCTGCAAAGTCAGGTCTAATCGTTGGCTCTCCATGTTCTGTTTTTAGCAAATGTGGTGGTGTGCATCTAGGTCATACATTTCTACTTTGTCCAAAGGATGTTGGAATAGAATTGCCAAGTGACGGGATTTTCCTAAATATAATTCCAGATCATCTAGCCCATTTTCCAGACATTTTATTTGTGTACTGTTATAAATGTTAACACTTAAGATGCTAACTGTGGTATATAAGCATATATCAGACATTTGTGAGCTAAAAAATAAAGATAATAAAAGTTATTGCTGTTTAAAATATTGTTACTCAGTGGTGACTAAATGTTTTCCTGACAGTCACCGTTGGTAAGAAACAAAGATTCCCATTAAATTCCATAGGAAATGAATGCAGGTCATTGACCCACTTATGGAAGGGGTAGCAATATAAAACAGAATATTTCTTAACATGTATAAAAGGTAAATTCAGCATTTGAATTGCATGATATCAGTAACATGTTTTTTGAGGAATACGTGGACTATGAAGTGATGAAGATTTTTTATTACAAAGATATTGCAAAAAGTTGACCTCACCGGGTCGAAAAAGGACCCACTTACACATCAGAGGGTTAAAAACATGGTTCATGGACAAAAACAGTGCACAAATGATCACAGCTCGATGTGATCATTTGTGTGGCTGGGTAGGTTACATTTAATCTTTTTAGCTTTTTTTTAAAAGGAATTTTGCAGTTAAGTTTCACTGAAGTAATTAGTCTATGATTACTATCACTAATGCAAAGATTAAGCTATTCCATGTTATTTCTATGTGCTTGGATCTGTTGGTAATTAATGTACTTAGCTTCTGTAAACCCACATGCATGCTGCAGTGTAGTAAAGTCTCACCGAACAAACATTTTCTGTCCAGGACTTAGTACTGAATTAGCTGCTGATTAGTTGCTAATTCAGTACAACCAAGCTAGGGTGTAAAAGTAATTTGTCTTACCTTACATATGAATGCTTGTCTAAGAAACTGTCCAATAAAATATCTGAAAATACAATTTAAACAATAAAATCTTTATCTATTAGAAGGTGGTCGCTGCAAACTCTGGCATTCTTTTTTGCACCTCCTAATTTTTCCTGTACACCGCTGATCCATTTTTGTCTTCTTTCTTCCATACATACAGTGTTTCAAATTAACTCCCTTGTGACCAACTACCATCAGAACATGACAATAACTTTTATCTTTCTTTCAATTAGTTTGAATAGAACAGTTTGAACAACCACATACGACTCAGACTTTAAGCACTTTGATTGATTGAAGTTGAATCACTCAAAGTAAACTGGCTCCATTTCCTTCAGATGAAATCCCCAACGCCACGCGATGCAGATTGCAATCAGGAAGTAAATGCGGCCGGTTTACTGCCGTTGATCCAGTATCAAAATGTCTCGAGTCTGATTGTGCACAGTTGTTTCAACCTTTCTAATCAAGAAAAAGATCAACATTTTCATGTTTTGAATGTAGTTGGTCACAAGGAACTTGATGTTAAAGGATTAGTAAAAAAAGATGAGACGTGGATCAATAATGTACAGGTAAAAATAGGAAGTGCAGAAAGTGAAGTTAAAGCCAACATCATTTAAATTATATTTTCAGATGTCTTATTGGACAGTTACTTAGAAAAACAAGCATTCATATGTAAGGTATATTACTTTTACACCCTAGCGTGGTTGTTTCCAGGGTGCTAATGTTGTAAGCAGCTAATTCAGTGCTGAGTCCTGGGCAGAAAATGTTTGTTCAGTGAGACTTTACTACACTGCAGCATGTATTTGGGTTTACAGAAGCCAAGTACATTAATTACCAACAGATCGAAGCACATAGAAATAACATGGAATAGCTTAATCTTTGCATTAGTGATAGTAATCATAGACTAATTCAGTGGTTCCCAAAGATTTTCTGGGCCCCCCTATAGATTACAATAAAATTCCCCAAAAAGAAAAATAAAAATCAACTGGGCACACACATCGTTCAACCAGACATAAACCTATACACAGATTTTTTTTCAAACTACACTGAAGTTTATTTGACACTTCAGGTTGCAACAAAACATACTACAAACCATCTTTACAGTGAAACATCTTGTGTAACTGTTGTTTTTTTTTCCATTCATCCATACCCCTTCCCGCGACCAACTGCATTGGCCGTTCGAGGCTGCTTGCTTGCAACTTTAATTACTCTTCTAATTGGTTTGCTCTGCTGATATCACGTTGTGTTAAAACACACCTGGCACGTCTTTGAATGTAATTCTCAATGTTTTATTTGCTTAATGCCAAGTTATCAGCCATGTACTGTGAATTGTGCTCTGATTTTGCTCTCACTTTGTCTGTAGGAGCAGGTGATGTTCACATATCGCAGTGATGGCATCAAAGCAATCGCTAAAAAGACTTAGAAACACGTATCTCACTCACCAAGCTTTTACTTTCGTTCCCTCTGTTGGTCTTTTGTTTCGCAAGGGAACTTAATTAATCCTTTCAAACAGAAGCTTCATGCTTTTGGTCTTAAAAGTGACGTTTTTAATTGGGGCCGATTTTCAGTTAGAACAAAGGGAAGAGCTGTAAAAATACATGTAAGTTGGTTCTAAGAGCTTTTCACCACTTCTCCTTTTTGGGGGCAGCTTCATAAGCCTGCTCCAAGCTGTACTCATTCTCCACGTTTCTCTTCCAAATGATTTTTTTCCTGCCTAGTTAAACAAGGTTTTATCTTCAGAAATGAACATTGATAAAACTGGGATAGCTCGAGGCCCTCACACCCCTTCACAGTCAAGAGTCTGCTGTGCAAACAGAACATTTCTACATTAGCTGAGTAAATCAAAACCTCACCGGTTCTGAAGCGTCTCTCCTTCGTTTGCTCACTACCTGCATGAGTTCCTCCTCCTGCCCCCAGTTGCTCAGTCTTTACAACGCGCCGGTGGGGTGAGCAGTCGCAAGGCTCTCGTTACCAAAACACTGCAATCTGTTTCTTCCCGGCAACAAAAAGATGAGTTTCCCACAGAGATCCTGTGTGCATTCTTTGTCAATTAATCTGAAAACTTTCTTGTTAAAGTGCATAGTTTAACAAGCATAGTTTATCATAGTTATTCAGAATACGAGGAAAACAAGAAGCACAATGGATATCATAGCCTGCTGTTTGTTGCTGACGGTTGCTATGCGCGATAAGGCTTTCTGCCCAGGGCGCCACGGCTCAGGAGAAAAAAGTGTTAGCAGTCAGGCAACGTTCACACAGCAGGCAAACGCGACTCAAATTCGATTTCTTTTTGTCCATGTGTGATCTATATCCGACTTTTTCATTGCAGTCTGAGGGACCCAGTCCCAATCTGTTCACCATAGAAAAAATTCTGATTGGTGCCACTTCCAATTGTGGTACTACTTAGGAGACGTAGCTGATTGTTGTCAAACTGCTGCAGTCTGAATGGTCATTTTACCCAACTTTTACGTCACTGATGCGATGTGCAAATCTGGACATAAACAATGGCTGAAAGGTATGGCTGAAAGTATGCAGTCTGTGTCAGTGAGGCACATCGCATCTCAATACCACCACTCCTGATCTCCCTACACATCCAAACAGGAGATAAACGAAGGATAAAATGAACAAATAGTCCAGTTGCAGCTGTGTAGGCTGGTGCGCCTCAGTTCTCACAGGTTTGTTTTTGTTTCATTCGTTATTTCACATAGGGCCACCGAGGCAGAGATTCACATGTTTTAAAATACAGTTTTCTTCTGCACATTCTCAGAATTAGTTTTGTTCAGCTACTGCCACACTTTGAATGGAAGTATTATAGTCCTCGATTGAAACATTTAGACTGACTCAAGAGACATCAGTATATCTTTGTTCTTTGTGTTTCTGTTGGCCTAATGTGTTTTTTTCTGGCATAATGAGCAGGATTGAATCAGTAGAAAGAAGGTTTCGTCCTTGGCTTCATTCATGCAAAAGCTGCCACTGTCCACCTGCTATGAGCAATTACAACGTGTTTTGTGTAAGAACAATACAACTCGGTGCAGGGACCGAAAGCTCATAAATAAAAAATGACAGCTGAAATAAAACAAAAAGGTACAATAATAAAACATAAGATTTGGGAAGCTATTTTTGCACTTCCTCATCCCATCTCTCTTCAGTTCTAATGTTTGTGGCGAATTGCATCCAAATGTCATGAAGTATGTCTTCATTCCATCTCAAATGGGAAGGAATTAGGAGAGAGGAGGATTCACCAAACTGTCTTTTCTCATCTTCATTGTCTCAATGCGGGGAGAGGACATTAATCCTAAGTTGTAAATTGCTTTTGCAATAACCGTACGCGCGTTATGAGAGAAATTTTACAAATCCAGCGAGATCCTCCAAGATGGAAACGTTGAAGGAGTCCTGCAGCATTAATGCAGCATGTTTAATTGACATTGGTTAAAAATGACAGCTCACAAGCAAGCATGTCTCATTTCACTAAATGCCTATTAGCTCATCTCCCATCTCCTCGTGTCTGTCCTCACATCCTCTGCTTCCCTCTCTGGTGGCAGGAACTAGTATCCTGCAGGAAGATGTCAGAAAGGGAATTAAAAGGTCTGCTGTTTTGGAAAGAAGACATTGCGTGTCACTAATAGAAAACTGCCCTTATAATTAGAATTGAGATTAATCGTACCATTGAATGCAGGTGTAAGCAGGAGAGAAGGTGGTGAGAGGCAGGCGACGGAGAGATAACTGTTCCCAAATAATTTAAATGCCTCAAAAGAAGCTAAAAGGCACAGATTTGTAGTGAACACACTTATGGCGGCGTGAAATCACGAGCACCTGCTGCACTCAGTTTTGCCTTGCAGAAAAACACCATCGATGTGGTGCTAAAATAGAGCAAATATCACCTAAAAGATTGAATAATAAACATCCGAAATGCACACAGGTTACAGCGCAGACACTGGTGTCCGGAGGTTCAACAGAGGAGAGGGTTTGTTTTTTTGTGTAATGATGTGGAGCAGATATTATGTTTTGTTATCACTATGGGCTATGCTGGGTTTGCACTACTGTCTAGGTCCTAGGTTTGAGTCTGTCTTTCTGCACAGATTTCACATGCTCTGCCTGTGCCTGTGGTGGTTCTTCTGCCTTCCCCAGTGGTTGTTTGTCTGGTTTGTCTTCATGTTGCCCAAAAGAGAAAGTCTTTCTCATTGTGCAGGTGACTGTTTCCTTTGCCAACACAAAAGTGAAGTGTCAAGAGACAAAAACTGCTAACATATGTGGTGGGAAAACAAACCAAAAAAATGTTTAGTTTTGCAGATGAGACAAGTATTAGAGGGAAGGTCTTCTGTGAAAATCCTAGTGATACCATTCATAACCTAAACCTACATCAGCATGTGTGTTACAGATTAAAATCCAGTGAAAAAAATATATTGACGTCAATTATTTTTAAAATATTTTTTCTCTTTTTTCAAATAAGGACTTGGGATGTCTGTTCACAGGCACTACAAGCAAGCTTACCTGGACTTGAGCTGATTTGCAAGACAGAATCAGCAAAAGTCTCAGTCAGTAGATGTGCAGAGCTGACCGACTTATTCCAAAAATATGGAAAAGTTTGAGTCTGTCGTTTTTGAAGGCCCTACATGGAGCTCCGTCTCCAGTCCCCCATTGGTTTAATTTCTGCTCTTTGTCTCTGTGCACTTACTCTGACTAGATAAGCCTTTAAGATCCACCTGAAGCAGCAGCCTCCAGTGTCTATCTTGAGAGCAAAGCGCGTTCTCGTTCATTTCTGAAGCGAGACAGCAAAACGAATCACTGCACATTTAAAAACAAGTTGTCCTCTCCGACTCTTGACTGGAGCATAAAACCAGATCATGACAGGTGAAAATGTGGACGATACAGCGAATGCACCCTCTGAGAAATGCTCAGGGCTCAGATTTGTCAGAGCGCGCTTTAGCTCGGTGATGGATTGTGAGTGAAAGAGCTGAGCTTTCGTTTGGCTTTCGGGAGGAGCTGCCAGCTTCAGCACTTCTATAAGCTCTTAAAAAATGAGCTGCTTTATGGTAATTGCTGCAAAAGTGTTGGGGGGGGGGGTGATAAATAACACAAGTGAATTGTTGCAAGTGTTTTGGCCATGGCTGGTATTTACTCTGCATGTACTGACTTGTGAAACGGCTCTTAAGTGAGTTGTGGCTGTAGTAATGAGCACGACAGATGATTTTCCGCCGTCACTTTTTACATTTGTGTCTTATGCAGACCTAATTATAGTGAGTTTTAAATTTAGATAATTATTGCTCTTTTTATCTAACCTCTAAGTGGCAAAGGACACACGCGGAACAGTCATTTTCACAGCAAGCGGTTTTATTTCTGCTGATTAAAAGAGAGAGCAGAGGAATCAGGTGCAAATTTGCATACAAAGAGACAAAACTGAGAATGTTCCTTTAGATGTTTTTGTTTCAAAAAGATTTTCTTCATCTTTCTCACTGGCTTTATTCCAATGTGAATCAATAAAACAGCTACCCGCAGAGAAAATAGTTGGATAAAAATTCTATTAAAAAATCAACTAACTTCTGCTCTCACTTAGATCTGTGCAATAATGTTCTTGACCTAGAAGAGGCGACATTTTTAAGTTGAGCAGTTTTGACTTGCATGACTTAGTTTTGTTAAGTTATGCTGTTTTTTGTTCGTGTTAATCAGTGACGCACTAACCAGTCATCCAGAAACTGGAATCAGATCATTTTCCTTTCAAGTCTCTGATCGGAGCATCAAGCTCTATTGTCCCTAGTGATATTCATGTCATCTGAATAGAGGAAATCTAGAAGTGGCTGGAATGTTGATATCAGCCAGGAAAAGTCTGATCAGTGCATCTGTTTGTTCTTCTGGACTTCTACTGTATTGCAGAGTTTTGAGGGGACCTGACCTGTACAGAGAGTTGGTCAACATCGACCTGGTCAGAGCCAAGAAGACGGGAAGTCCAAAAGTCTCCTGTTTTGTATACTATTAGCTACCTGTTCTTGTAAGAATTTCTTTTACCATCAATAAGTGCTCCATTTTCCTGGACGTCGCCTGAAAGCTGACCACAATTTCTCAGAGAATTGGAAAGTTTACTCTCCATCCGTCCACGTTCTGAAATTTGAAGCTTTTTGTTGTCACTCTTGCTTTGTGACCCGCTACTCTGTTGGGTAGATAATACACAAAATCGTCACCAAATTGTTGCAGGATTCTTGGGAGAAGGTGCTCTTGATCACTCTCTTTGTTTTCTGATAGCATTCAAATTGTCCAAATGTCAAGGAAGAGAGGGTTTGACGGGGAAAGATCCTTTGCTGTAATCTTCTGTTGTCTGTCCTTACAATTTCTGCAAAATGTCAGCCTGAACCTCATTCTGCAATTGGAAGATGTCCAAATTGATCCTTATTTTGGACATCTTCTGATACGTGACATGGAACTTTCTTCAGCTGTTTTACAGGTTAAATGTTCCTCATTACTATTTGACAACCGTGTAAGGGCATTTTCTTTGTACATTGTCCCTGTTCTGGCTATATCTCAATCCAACTGAACACCTTTGAGATATGATGGAATAGAAAATCATGGACGTGTAGATGACAAATCTGCATCGACCGTGTCATCGAATCATGCACTATGAACAAAGACCTCAAAAGAATGTCTTAAACCCCTTGTTTGCTTTTAGTCTACAAAGACTCAAATGCAGTTCTGAAAACCCAGAAGTAGCAAAGTGTACCTATTAAGATGGTCTGTGACTCTTTTGTCCTTGCAATGCTTTTGTTTTTGGTTAAATAGGAAGTCACTTTTGGCTGCTCTATCAACTGTCTCCACACAAGACAACATAAATCCTTCTTTGACCCTGGGACAGAAACAAAAGAAGCATTGCTTCTGGCGCTCTCTGTCTGGACACTAAGATCAATCAAAAGTCAGACAGACTCACCTTCATGTGGAATTCTAATCGACAGTGACTCAGGGAATTTGAGGAGCGCTTACAGTACAAAGTGCTGCAGCTTTATACTGAAGAATTGGGCAGTGAGTCACATTGCTTCTGCATGTTCTTATTTTTTCTGCTGCGTGGATTTAAAGTACAATGCAACTCTTTTGCAGAAGGTTATGGAATAACCATGTTAAATATTTTTTTCATCATTTAAAAGAATCTCATTTCATCCCCTCTGGATTGAGGAGCCACGTGAACCGAGGCTGTAACTGAGGCTGCTTTGAGGCAAAATGTGCAGCAGGAGCTCCACATACTGGATTCATTTTGAGAAAAGAAAACTCAGCCTGGGTGAGATTAGAGGGCTCAAAACCTGCACAGAGAACCCAGGGTGCAAGAGAGAAATAAATGCTCAGTGGGTTGATTTTAGACACACTTTGTAACACTGACCTGTTATTGCTTATTCATAGGATTAACAAATCATTTTAATTTCAGCATCAGCAATTTACTTTTGCCTCCTGCGATATAATTTTAATTATTTGTGTTTTGTGAAAGCAAAGCAGTAGTTCTTGACCAACAGCCAGTGACTCCAAACTCTGCTGTTTCTCTGTGCCAGTTGTAAATTTCCTAATTGCCATTGAAGTCTAGCTGCAAAGGTTCCAATACGTAAAAAATGAAAATAAAAAAAAAACATGCTGATTTTGGCCTAGACTAAAAATGACTTCAATAATTAATAGATTAAAATAATTTTTGAAAAGCTTATTTATTTCAGTAACTTGATTCACTAAATGAAGTACATTTTAGATTAACCATGCACAGACCTGATGTTTTCAAGCCTTTGTTTCTTTTATTATGATCATTTTTAGCTTGCAGGTGGTAAAAACACATTTAAGATTAAAGTATTACACCAGACCAATAAAAACATCTGAAGAGAAGGCTTTTCCCTGATTTTATACACATCAGCATAAAACCAAACATATTCACGGACGAAGCCAGTCCAGTACAATATGTGCCACTGATTTCATAAGAAACAAAGCGCCGAAAACGGGAAATTAATTGGTTATAATTGCAACTACTATTACGGTTTTGGCAGCCATGTTGGATTTTGAAGTCAGTGCGGTTGAGGAATCTCCATCTCTAAAGGTTATGGTACATTCTGGCTGGTTGTTGTTGTTTCCTGATGTTTTACACTCTTCCAACTACGAATACACCAAAGATCTTCAAAGATGTATAAATTACATTTTTTTTTAATTCTTAATCTGAACTTGAATCGTTGGTCTTTGAGCTCAGTCAGAACTGATTTCACACTCACAGCCATGCAACATAAATCAGACGCTATCAGAAATCTCATGCAGTCTGACTGCTTCAGAAGCCGCCTCATCCTCCCCCTCTCTCTTAGCTGTATTGTTGAGTTGATATCTCTGATAGCTGTGATGCAATTCTGCCGCAACAACAAGCCATACGGCCTCAGTTAAATTTTACTTAACACAACTGTAGTGATTTGGGTTTTCTGTGTGTTTATTTAGGCTTCTGTGTTCTGCAGAGTCTCCGTGTTGTCCCGTCTACCCCTTGATTGAGTGCAGCTGCTCCTCGTTCCCCCTGATTGTGTCCCTGTGTATTTAATCCCACCTGTGTTCCTTGTAGGGTCCTCGTTTTGTCACGTCTTGTCTGCCGTTTGATTTAGTTATACCAGTTGCTGCCAGGTCGGAGCATTTTTTGTGTCTGCTCATCTGTGCTGCCTGGAATTTGGATTTCATCACCATTAAAATCATCATTTCTTCATTTCAACCTGGGTCCACAGCATCCTCCTCACCACCTCTCACTGCACTTTATGACAACATGGCATGACTCCGAATTTAATAACGCCATGCTTGCACGGTCTGGCATGTTAAAGATCTTTGTGGTTTTCGTAGTCGTTCAGTGTGTGCTGGGCATAATGTGCTCTCAGTTTGATTCTTAAGTTTTGAGCAACTTACAGAGCACTGTTAAGTCTGCTGGCAATGGATGGTATGTAAACCATAGGCATGACCTGGTCATCCACCTAAACTTACCAGTGGGGAAACATGAGAATTATACGGAGGAGGAGCCAATTGGCCCATGGTAGCTCAGGAATAGCTGCAGAGATTTACTGACTGAACCACCATCAGTCAGTTCCTGTAACCTATGTGGAGGTAAAGCAAGAAAAAAGCCAGTCAATAGAAAAGGACAAAATCTTCTGTTTACTGCTTGTTGTAATCCAAGTAGAGGAAATAGCAGACATATGTAAAGAAATAAATTTGAGCAAATTTAGAATAAAATAAATGTTTTGACTTAACCACAAACTGCTTAGTGTGTTTGAAAACTAACTGCAGATCACCCCAGAAACACTGTCCCCACTGTGAAACAAGGTCATGGCAGCATCAGACTGTGGGCATGCTTTTCTTTCGCAGGAACAGTAAAGCTGGTCAGAGTGGATAGAGCAAAACACAGAGCAGTTTTGGAAGAAAACCTGTCTGAGGCTGCAAATGGACCCGAGACTGGGGCTGAAATTTACCTTCCAGCAGGACAAGAACCACAAACAGAGCTATGATAGCCATTTGGATAAAGACATATTCTGTTCATCCACCTAAGTAGACCTTAATCTGAATTTTTTTTTTTCACATCCAGTCTAAATGAGCTTCAGCTATTTTGATGGGAAGTCTCGGTATTCAAAGCTGGAAGCGGTATAGAAAAACTAGGGGCTTTAATTGCAGCAAAAGAAAGTTGTGCAAGCCATTTTAGAGTGCTAAATACTAATGCACACCAGACTTCTCACATCCTTATTTGCAAAACATGTCATAGCAAGTAATTATCTTCCTTCTACTCCATATTAGTGCACTGTTTTCACCAAACATCCCAGTAAAACACACTGAACTCTAGGACCTTGATGTAAATGAATTGAAGGGGAATAGCAAAGGCGTCCTGTGGTGGAGAATTATTGTTTGACTTTTTCCCTTTACTCACTGGTATTATTTTCCTGCTGTCACAGATGATAAGTACAATATTTTAATAGAAGTTGTTAGCATTCAGACTGGCTCTCTGTTGTTTTCTGCAGCAGCACCGTTTCCAGCTAATGAATTTACTTCACTTGTGTCTAGTCCTAAATAAGCAGTGGCAACACCCTTGGGTTAAAACCAAATTGCTGGGGAGATATAGCTGTATAACTACGAAGTTTATTCTGAATCCCTCTATCAGCTCCTCTTCTTCTTCAATCTCTGTCTGCACAGAGCTGTCAGTCTGTTTATTTCCCCTTTATCGTGCCTGGGGTTAAAATCAGATGCACGGAGCAACACATTAAAGTGGCACATCTACCCTGCTTCCCCAGAAGTTAAAATGAAAAACACTTTTGGAATACAAATAAGCACAGATCAAATAAATGGCGCAGGTTTGAGGACCTTATCTTAGTCAGTCAGTCGGTTTGGAGTTGGCACGGTTTACAAAAGCCCAGAGAAACCCCGAGACAGCCCTTTGGCTACATGGCAAACAGGTATGTCTCGCCCGCACACATCACATTAAAGATGCCTCCATTTAAAAAATTTTTTATTTTGATAGCATATAAAAAGACCCTGTCATTTTCCACCTGTTTTTAAAAACATGTTTTCTCATTTCTCTCCTGCTGAAATGCTTGTTGTTAGCATTCAGATTGGTTCTCTGTTGCTAACAACAACAGGAGAACAAATCTGTTCTCGGTTTTGCTGTCAGATTCTTATGACAGGGGGGGTAAGTCAGCTAATCCCTTCTTTCCTGCAGCTGTTGCCCAGAAACAATTGCTGGTATTAGAAGAAGGACCGGTGTTCAAAGCTTCACTTTTCATAATATGAAGCTATTAAAGACTCAGAGTATTAAAGTCACACAAAACACCCCCAGAGAGGTCATATATGGAGCACAGTTTTTTTTTTTTTTTAATCAGACTGCTTCATCAGCAGTATAGTGATTCACAGTGTTTGTGCAGAAGAACCTTAAGGCTATAAGTTCAATAAATATATCCTCCATTTGAGCGTGTTTTGTTGATTCGGTCTCATGACTTTCTACTTTTGCCTCAAAAATAGATTAAATTTACAGTGTTAAAAAAGTCACTGTAGAATTTATAGTAACTTACTAGCAGCACGGTTGTCAGTGTAATTTTTACAATAAAAAAAAATTAGGGTACCCTTATAAAATAGAAGCAACAGTAGCTCAATATAACAACATAAAATATATTTCCGTACACAAACACAAAACTGCAATACAACGTTTTTCTAAAAAGTACTTACCCGGAAAAAGTCATTGTTGGCCCGCCCTCCAGCCTGTGAGCGTTCGCCTCCAGCCGGTAAATATCCCACAATGCAACTGTACATTAAAAATTTACAGTACAGCTGTAAATTTCCGCACGTGATCCAGCGGTCCAATCACGTCTCATATACTTTCCACACGCATTTCAGATCACAGTAAAGAGTCGTATTTTCAAAACCACCTCACTGTAATTTTAAGATGTAGTTTTTAAAGCCATTTGTAACAGTGTATTAAATTGTCAGGTTATCTTTGCATTGTTTCAGCAATAGAACCGTTGAATGTACACACTGAATTTTTATGAGTTAAACATTTGCTTAAGAAATTAAGTTTATAGACAATACTTTAAATTAACATTTCTGTCAGATGCTTACATGTCACATTATTCTAATTACATCTCCATCTCAGCTCGTAGACATTAAGTTCACATTAAAACTAAAATGTCATAAATATCTCAATCTCCTGCAACTCAATGGCTTGTGGGACAGCCTAAAAATCTCGTTTGCTGATTTATTTCCCATAATGCAGAGAGTGTTGCTCTTCTCTGCTTTTAATTGGTCTGCATGTTTTGCCCAATTTGGTGAAAATTATCCACTGTAGTCAGTCCTTACATGATTATTAAAGAAATAAATGAGCCTGTGTGAGCCTTTGACAGATTAATAATGACAAACTTGTGGTGGAAAAATAAAACTAATTAAACTGTTGAAACTGCAGCTTGAAGAATCTTCCCGCTCAAACAAATCCACTAACACCTCATTATGCAAACCAATAGCTTAATCTGCTTGAGTTATTTCGACAGTGTATTATAAGGGCTCTAACTAATTCAGACACAAGCTGCTATTTTAAAGATGCATTTAAAAATATATATTCCAGCATTCTTTGATCTTTGAATTGTCATTGCATCTGTCATTTAAATGTTTTAGTTTGGTCTAAAACTTTTTTTTTATTTCTGAAACGGTACAAGTCTCACAATTTATTTGTGAAGCCCTTTGGTTAATTCCTGCATGTTGCTTTTTCCTCAGTATTGCCTTATCGTAGCTTTTGTTTAAATTTGACTTGGTTGCACTCAGTGAAGTCCAAAGCAGAAATCTAACGAATGAATAATGAAAGATGGGGCTTTCAGTAAGACGTGAGATAATATTTAACTTACACGTGGATTCAGTATCTGAAGAGGCGATTCCAGGAAGGAACATTAGTTTGGTGCTGAGTTATCGTGGATTTTTGCAAGAGAAGGCCAGAGAATTTTCGAAAGAGCAGAGACATGAGAGACGATCTGGGTTTCTGAGACTCAGAGAAACCATAACCTGAGTAAAAAAAAAACAAATATCATGGACCTCAGGAGGGGTTTGAGCTCGATTACTGCGAACAAAACCAGACAATCTGGCAAAGAAGTGCAGCCCATGCTGATCCTCTTTTGACTTGATGAGCAGTTAAGCTGCAGTGGGCGGCAGTGCAGCAGAAAGCTGGCTCTGCCCTCCGAGGACGAGCAGCAGAAGCAGCAGAATCACAAAAGGGAGGGAAAGATCATGATGAGATCAACCTTCCAACCCCCTGGGGGTTAGGGGGAAGGGGAGGTTTCTGAAAAGCTGTAATGATCAACTAAAACCTTCCTCAAAACTTCAGTAATGTATGAAATGCAATATAAAAATCCTGAGGCGAGAGGCTCACCTTTCATCTCGGTTCAAAGGTAAAAGCATGAATATGATTGAGAAACAAACGCCTGCTGTGATCATGGCAATCTCCTCAAAATTCAGTCAATATCATAAAAAAAATCAATGCCATTATGGCTCTAGATGAAAAAGTATTTTATATGCAGAGAATAAAGGCAGGAGGAAATTTATGTCCGGTCTACTGAATAGATTAAGTTCATTGAAGAAGCGAAAGGTTTGAGTCGGCGGTGCCGCTAAAAGACAGGCGGGGAATGCAAAAGTGAGATGAGTCATCTTCTGGAG
Organism: Xiphophorus couchianus; assembly: GCF_001444195.1. Classification (NCBI taxonomy): domain Eukaryota; kingdom Metazoa; phylum Chordata; class Actinopteri; order Cyprinodontiformes; family Poeciliidae; genus Xiphophorus; species Xiphophorus couchianus. The sequence goes on along the minus strand of NC_040231.1, from coordinate 25,766,570 downwards.
ACCACAAACACATGCAAAGTATCATAATGTAACTGATATTTGTGGTGATATTTAACAGGGGAGGGGGCAGAGCTATTAATAGGTCAATAGCTTTAAACCTCGTTACCACAGTGGAGTTCCCATATGATCAAATTCAGATTTTTATGCAATAGGTTTGTCCGTGCCTTATTATGCCAAAGGAGCTTCTGTATATGTAGCGCAAAAGTATCTTTAGAAAAATGTATTGAAGGCATATTATTTGGTTAATGGGCTCCTGAGTGATATGTGCTCAAATAGCTCAAAGAATAGACTTTAAAATACTGTTGTTAGTTTATAAATCACTGAACGGCTCAGCACCACAATGCATCAAAGATCTGCTGTTGTTGTATCAACCTTCCAAACCTCTCAGGTCTTCTGGTTCTGGTTCTGCTCTGCATCCCCAGAACCAGAACCAAACGAGGAGAAGCAGCTTTCAGCATCTATGCACCACAAATTTGGAACAAACTTCCAGAAAACTGTAAAACAGCTGAAACACTGACTTCTTTTAAATCTCCACTAAAAACCCATCTGTTTAGGATTGTATTTGAAACATAATCGATTACAAATTTATTGATGGAACTTGACTTAATGTCGTGTTTTGATTGTTGATTCTATGTTGCATTGTGTTTCTGTGTTTGATATGATGTGAAGCACTTTGAAATGCCTTGCTGCTGAAATCTGCTATACAAATAAAATTTGATTGATTGATTGATTGATGTGTCTGAGAGGTTTCAGGTATGTTGCTTGAAGTGTGTGCAGTAAACAAAATAATGCATGAATTGCTTTAAAAATGACTGCTGGAGGATATTAGATATTACTCCTCATAATTACTTACATTTTAATTAAGTATATTGGTTTGCATAATTTTTAGTAGTTGTTAATCTGAACATAATTAGCTAGTTTTTGGGTAACAGAGCCATATTTGTATGAACAGTAACCAGTATGTTAACTTAGGAAAAAACTTAGGCAGTATCATAAGAAATGTGATTTGCCAAATTTCTGTACTGCAGCTAAAAATTAAGATTTAATTAGTCTGGCTAAAGTCAAACTTTAATATTTCAGTCACATTTTATGACATAATCCCAAACCAGTTCTTGTTTAGCAGAAATGCCAAACCAGAGGAACAAAATTGAGTTAAAATGTAGCTATTAAAATTCATCTACTTAATAGCTTTGGGAAAATATAAAAGAAAAAAAAAACATGATTTGGACTATTCGTTATTCCGCTGTAATTTAGCTGCTAAATTTAAACAATCTGTAATCAGAATTGTAGATTTACACACACAGTTGAAATTAAAATAGTTTTTTTATTGTATTTTTGCATAATAATTTCCACTGGTATGCCTACGTTTGGACAGGTCAAACATGACTGGGTGTAGACGATGGATGGGTGAAAGTAACACTCCTGAACATTTCACACGGCGTTCCTTCACTGCAGCATAAAATACTGCACTGCTCCGATATAGTCATGTAGTGCTGTGCTTCTTTTTTTGTTGTTTTGATATAGAACAAAGAACAACTCAGCTGATAACAAGTAATGTCCATGAGAGTCTAAAGTTTAATTTAGAAAAAGACTAAACAAAAATGCAAACAGGGAAAATAAATCCGCCCAGCGAAAGATTTGCTTTGCTTCCAGGCAGAATCTATGCCAGGGGTGGGCAACTCCAGGCCTCGAGGGCGGGTCTCCTGCAACTTTTATATGCATCTCTACTTCAACACACCTGAGTCAAATAATGAGGTCATTAGCAGGACTCTGGAGAACTTGACTGCACTTAGGAGGTGATTCAGTTATTGGATTCAAGTGTGTTGGACCAGGGAGACATCTAAGATTTGCAGGACACCGGCCCTCGAGGACCAGGATTGCCCACCCCTGATCTATGCCATAGAGTACGTCTGCCCTGCAAGGAAAGGGTGAAGAGTCAGAAATAATCTGCTGTTTTTATACTGTTACTTTTACAACAGTGGCAGTTTCAAAACGCCAAGGGCACTTGAAATGGCTGCCAGGAGGATAAAAATCTTGAAAACAGTTTCATTATGGATATTGTTACGAGTCCCTTTGTAAGTGGCAGTTACAACTTTCAACATTATGGGTCCATAACAGGAGTCTTCAACTCCAGTCCTCGAGGGCCGGTGTCCTGTAACTTTTAGATGTGGCTCTGCTTCGACACACCTGAGTCAGATAATGAGGTCATTAGCAGCACTCTGGAAAACTTGACTTGCTGAGGAGGTAATTCAGCCACTTGATTCAGGTGTGTTTCCTGGTCTATAATAACCTCTGCCTGAGAGCTACAGTTGTCTGATGTGTTGTGTCATTGAATTAGATTTTGTTTTTACAGTCCAAGGACTGTTTCCGCTTCACACACACGCATATATTTTTCCAGTTGGAGGCAGTTTTTTTTTATGTGTGTTGCTTTATGAGATTGGTTGGGAAATTTATTAGTTTTTTGATATTTCAACACATAGAAGCTGATGTGAGGATATTTTTGGTCGCGCAAAATTATTGATGGAATTATTGACTAAACTGGGCAAAGAGATTTCTGAAGATGCATTTTCTGTCTGACAGGTTAAGACACTAATTAATTTTTTTTGCCATTGTTGACAAGATATGATATGGGACGTACTTTGCCGTTTTCTTACATTGATTTTAATTCCAATGATAAAATACAATTTTTGACAAATGTAACTTAATTATTGGCATTTATGAGCAGTGTCCTCTGTCTGTGTTGATTGTTTTTTCATAAATTGACAACTGCTATAAACTCTTAATTTCACCTGTTTTATGTAATGATTTCATTTTTGTCAAATTCTTAATAAATATTAACCACTTTGTAATAAACTGAATTATCTTTTTTTTTCTGGTGAGGCAGCACAGCAGAGCAATGGCTTACCAACAGTAAAGGAATCCTGGGTCCAAATCCCAAATTTGGATTTTCTCCATGTTCATCTGGGGAGTTTCTCCTGCTACTCTGCTTTTCTGTATCACTCAAATAGCCTGTCTAGAAAACAGTTTTTTTGTTTGTTTGTTTTGGTTTTTGTAGCTGTCACTTGATGGATGGCTGACCTTCCCAACTGTTTTTAATGAATAAAGTCTTAATTGAAATAAAAATAGCTGAAAGTGATGTATGTTTGTAATATAAAAACATAAGATTCATTGGGTTACAAGCAAAATATGCTGTCACCAAATCAAATCTGGCTAACTGGGGCTGAAAGGTCAACACATTAAGGAGGGGAAAAAAGCAACTTCCCTTATTAAGCCCTTATAACACTGCTTTACAGTTTGACTGATGATTACGTCGTTCTGTGTGTCTAAAATCTTCCAATAGGAGCCAAAACTGACACATTTGCGTCGAAGAGACCGTGGAACTATTATGTCATATGCTGGTTTGCCATACTACCAGCCGTCGATTTTAATTGGTCGATAGAATTCTCACAAGTTCTCGTCCCACATCGCGATACTGAATATTCTTCCCAGTGAGAAGCAGCCCTTCAACTGTTTTCAGTCGCTGTTGTGGCTGCGAAGAAGAGTGGTCAGGCTGTGTGTTTGGTTCACCGTGATTCACCCCGAGGCTTAGCGGGACCGCTTCAAATTGACCGACTAACTGAACCAGCCCCCAGGGGCATCTGTGAAGAAACTCCAGGTCTGTACCAGCGCAGTTAATCCCGCAGGTAAGATTGCCGTCGTTATGTCCTGTTGGCTCCCTCTCTCCTCTTCTCCTACAGTCACTCTCGTGCATGCAGTTTAACATCATCAAACCATCATTTAACTTGTCTCCTGCTTTTCCTCCGCTCCGTCGTTACTCACACCATTTTAGTTACGCCGCGTTGAGCAGTTTTACCTCAAACTCCGAGTCCTAAATCACTCAGCGTGGCTTTCGGAGAACCTGAGTGCGGATGCAGGAACTTCACAGCTCTCTGGCGACTCTTGTCTCCGGGATGAAATATCCCCGTTAGCTTGTATGCTAACGATACATCTGCTTAGATTAAAGTAGCCTGGCTGCCTCGGCTCTAGCTAGCTGGCTGGGTCGCCTGGCAGCTCCGCACAGTAATATCAGTTTCCCAGTGTTGAACAGGCGGTGATGAGGTGGCATCTTAACTTTTACCCCTGGTTTGGCTAACGGTCCGCGGTCTACAGGAAGGTCTCTGTGTACTAACAGCTCGGTGTTGAGTTTATTCCACCTAGAAACCATTGAAACAGAATATAGCTACTTTGGTTGATGTTACTCTTCAGTATCTCAGTCCATCGCCGTTCACCTCCTGAAATATCCCCCCGCCCACAACGCGCTACAGTAGATCTGCTTTTATTTCCCCCTGGTGTGGTTTAAATCTGTGCAGCTATTAGGAACTTACAAATAAAGACGCTGATTTTTACTTGATATTTTAGTGTTCATTTCTCGTCCGCACATGTTTTACACCAGATTTCAAATCAAATTTTACCGAGGAGACAGTATTTCTATGAAAACTTAATGACATTGTTTTGATTCTGAGCTTTGAAGGCGGTTCTCATGACTTTTTCATGTAATTGTTTTCTCCAACCTCATGTTCAAAGGTCTGTAATTTGTAGATAAGGTCAAAAGTCTGTAAAGTTGCTTAAAATTTACCAGCAGAAGGAATTACACTTTATGGGTACAATTTTTTGTGACCATAAACTGATCCAATTTTTCAAAGGTTGAAATGAATTTTTCTTAATTTTATGAAAACTTATAAATTAAACAGCAAATATTTCATATCTTTTTTATATCTTAAGCAATCAAGTTGTCTTTAAGGTAAGATAAATTAAAAAGCTAGATGTCAATATACATTAATGTTACAGATACCCAGAGGCTAATGTAATGCTTATGCATCATAACAATCTAACTATTTATGTCTGTTTAAAAAAAGAAATTCTAAAGTGAACACCTCCAAAAATGATTTTTAAAGTCAACAGTTTCAATACTTTTGAGAAAAGAAATTACCGTCCAGTTATAATATTTTTTGTAGTAATAAAAGTATGGCATCTGTTTCAAATGAGGGTAACAATCCCTTTTTATAAAAGAAGATCTCTACAAATACAAACTTAAAAACAAAACTCAATCTGCTTGAGATTGTTGTTTTTTTTTTTAGCATTAAGACATCTGCTGAGGTCTTAGATCAATGTTTATTTTATTTTCCTCTCACTTTCAAAAATACTTTCAGATACTGTAGATATGCTATTAATTTGTTTGCCTTGTGATCCAAAATAGTTGCATTGGAGCAAAGCTTGTTTTGAGTTTTTCGCCTGTTTCATAAACTAAAAAGTTTGCTTTGAAGGTAGTAATTATTAATGACTGTTGGTGCAGCGCTGGGCTCAGGTCTCTCCCGCATGGCTGCCGGTTGAACCTCTGCTGACGGTGCCATGAAAACAGGCGGTAGGGTGGGTCCAGGCTCACTTGCAGTTCAGTTTGGATCGGAGTCTTTGAGAATATCTACTGCATAAGCTTTTGTTTTAGCCTTACCATGTGAGTACATTCTTTCCAGACACTCCTGTCTTTACTCACAGCCCAAAAATATGCACATTAGGTTTATCGGTGTCCATAAATTACACTTCTGTGTGATTGTGTGAATTTATAGTTCTTTGTCCTGCTTTTTTTTATGTTGCCCTAAGATGGATTTACATCTCTTACCCCACTGTCTGCTGGAAACGGGCACTAGCCACTACAGATACAGATTTTAAAGCTGATATTTTGGGCAAAAAATAAAAAAATTTTAAGGTGATTTTCTTTATGGTGTGCTTTTTTTTGACAGCTGATAACTTTTATTATTCAAGACTTGGCACACACTCTGTCTCAGATTGTTTAGCCAAAAGGAAAACTGCATTTAAAATTTCAAAAGTGAAGGAAAATAAAACAGGCTTATGTCAAATGAAAGTTTGTTTTATGAAATTTAAGAAAAAGGAGATAAATAAAAACTGTGGAAGAGCACAGAAAAAATTTGGCAACAGTTGCAGACAACATAAGCAGATCTGCTTTGCCAGATCAGTAAAAGTTTCTAATCCTTTACAGTCTGATATCATAATTTCATGGTTTGACTCTGGTGAAAGTCCAGTTTGCTTTCAAATTTATACAACCCAGAGTTTTTCACTACACCGGTTTTGCAGAGTGAGCTAGCTCGACTGTTTGGCAATTCAGTTTTTTGAGGGCTCTGATGTGAGAAGTGTTGCAACGTGCTCAGTAGTATGCCATGCATCAACTAAATTTGTGATAAAATACGGTTTGAAAAGTTGTTTAGTGTGTTTTAATAAGAGAAAGTTTGATTATGTGATGTAAAAGTCACATTTCTATAGCAGCAGTAAGTATCACATTATTAATGGCCATAAAATTCTTAGAAATATTAAAAGATATAAACGGTGACGTTTTTTTTATTATCATATTCTCAACAAGTGCTTTACATATTTCATGCAATCACAAATTAGGGTCTCTAACACACAAAAGACCATTTTGAAATAAACATGTTAGAATTTTAAGAAAACCTTGAAAAAAATGAGGGCAAAATTCATTAGTTTAATAATTTAATCAGCACAATTACCCAGCAGTAATCAGGAGGGAAGTGGAGAAAGAAGCTGAAAATAACCGCTTAATTTTCAGATTTTCCTCCTTGTTTAATCTTTAATTAATTAATTTTTTTATGTGCGAACATCATGCGCACAGTTGAGGCATTGGCTGGCTAATGCGTGCTCAAAGTGCTGTTTGTCCTGCACCGACTCGGATGCTGCTGGACCTCGGACGGGCCTTGCGGCATCATGATCAGGAATCAAGCCATTATCAGCGGATCCTTAAAGCCCTGCGAGTTTGGAGGTGCAGCCACAGCAGATCAAACCTGACACTGTGTCGGGTTCATTTATCCAACTGCAGACCACTGCCGGGAGCCACTCACCACTGCTTATTGGTAGCACACCGCTCGCTTTGTTATTTCAAGGACACTCGCACACATTTATCTAGCCGTAATGACTTGCTTGCGTCAAAGTTGGTCAGCTCTTTTTACACTTGCATCGAGCCAGCAAACGGCAAGAGCTGGGTGCTCACTTTGCAGCTGTTAGGTTTTCTTAAAGTAACAATATTTTTTGGTTAATTTAATCTTTTCTTCTATTTTGCAGTGCAGAAATGTCATATTTAGAAATTTGGACTCCAAAGGGAAACAACCCGAGACAACTAAGTCTGTAGTCTATAGAATATAATTTAAGGACAATTATTTTTGCTGGAAGCTTTGATATTTAATTTTTAAAAAGAATTACTGGTCGTGGTTATTTTTATTTCGAGCTTCAAACGTTGAAATGTATTATTGTATTACCTTTCTTTAAAAGCAACTTTCCAAATTGAGACGCACTAGAAATTTCAAAAACCTCTGATAAAATGTCACAAACTACAAAATTGCCTAGAATCAGTGTAAAATACATTTTAAATTGTCAGTGTAAATAAAAAAAAATTTAAACTGTATTTAGCTTTAAAGAAATCAGCTTACTGTCACTGTTTATGCTGGATTTATTTACTTTATGAAACCAGTTTTTGGACTTTAAATAATTTTTGCAATATTGGATTAATATTGCAATATTGCAATGAATATTGGGGCTGCACAGTGGCGCAGTTGGTAGCACTGTTGCCTTGCAGCAAGAAGGTCCTGGGTTCGATTCCCGGCCGGGGTCTTTCTGCGTGGAGTTTGCATGTTCTCCCTGTGCATGCGTGGGTTCTCTCCGGGTCACCCTGATCTGAAAATGGAATATATGACTATTTAAGCTTGGAGAACATTTGGGAGTCCTTTAAATATATTTTTACTCTATTTAAATTCCAAAAATCTTTTGATTCTGCATTTATTACGCTGACAGTAACTATTTACAAACCCCAGGTGGAACCGTCCGTGAAAGCAGACAATGTATTAAATAAACAAATAGTTGTTGATTAGTTACAGTTATTAGAAACAGAAAGTTTTCATGTTTTGTAACAGCGTCCTGAGATTTGTTTAACAAGGAAACAAAACCTCAAGTGTGTGTTTGTGCTATTTCTGAGCAGTGGCAGATTGCAGTAACACTGACAGAAGCTGGCATCTTGCTAATTAGTCAGTGAGTTAATAAGAAATCCTTATAGAAGGCAGGATGCAGTATGTCGCACCACAAACTGAGTGTGTGTAGGTGAACTGCTTGGACCAGATTTTATTATGGTTGTGAGGAGAAGATGATTAATTGTTTGAAGCTTTGAAATCCATACAAGTACCTGGAAAAAGTAATCTAACCTTTCTCAGATATAGTACAGCAATCTGCTGTTTTGGGAAAAAGTGTGTGATTTTTCTTTTTATTTGTGTTTGATTCAAAACCCCATGAAGCACGATGTTACCCTCCTCCTGGACGTGGACATTAAAGACAAATACTAAAAGCTTAATTTTTGCCTTCCCTTTTGCATCAACCTTCTCTTTTGTATGTTCTGTCATACATTGTTTGAAAAATCTAAAAAATAATAATAAAGTTTTAGATTCATTCACTCACAGAAAAGACGCATGTCTAATTGAATACCTTCCACATTTTCACTATTTCTAAACCTCATTGTGAAGTTGGTTCTAAATCAACATTTTTTTGTTACATTCTTGTATTCATCCTTTCCGATGAATATTAAATCTGCCTGCTCTTTTTGCCAAGTTTCAGTCTTGTTGTACTTTGATTTGCTGTTGACGCATGTCATTCCTGAAGGTTTTTCAGGCACTTCTGAGTGCCTTTAATCAACACATTGTAGCACTCTGCATGGACAGTCAAGTGTCCTTGTAGCTGAAGCTCTCTTGAAACATTGAGAAGTGTGGTGGAGAAAACTGTCAGGGTGGTAACAATGTTTTGTACTTCCTCTCATTTTTTTGCTCTTATGTGCCATTAGTGGGATAAAATGTGAGCCAAGAGGCAATCGGATTGCTTCTTTATTCCTCTGCACTGTATGTCTCTCTCTCTCTCTCTCTCTCTGTGAGTACATCTGTCTTTGTTAGGTGTTCAGTTTGTACAGCTCAGTTGCCTTTAAAAGAAAATGTGTCCCCTTTTGTGTGCATCTCAGCAAGTATAGTCATATCCCAAATTTGGGGACCATTTTGAAGTTGCTGAAGCAGTTTTTTCCCTTTGCTAGACGACTGAGTCACTGCAAACTTTATTCGTGCCTGCACATGCTTGTAGCTTGAGGCTTGAAGTTCTCAGCCCAAGAATAAACATGTTTACTTTTATATTTTTGAATTCTGGTTCTGATATATTGGATGTATCTCTAAATTATTAACAGCAGTAAGTGATTTAGCGTTTTTTTCAATTAAGCGTTTTTCAAGTGCTTTCGTGGCTATAGAAACTCAGATTTGACCGTTGCTGCTTATCTGCTAGACCAGCTTTTGTTGTGGTCTTTTCAAAATGTTTTTGCTGTCGCAGAATAGCCAAAATATGAAGAATCTAAAAGCTTTCTTGTTATTGTATGCATGAAAATGCCCACCAGAGGCATAAAGAACACTATAAGTCTATGCTATTTGCATATATAGTAGTCCTGAAAGCTAAAATAAGTCTTCAGTTTGTAGCAACTTTATAAATGGCTTGTTAAAATGTTATGTTGAATGTTGTCCCTTATTCAATGGTAGGATTAACTTAAAAAATAGTACAGTGAAAGCCTCAGTCAATAAATTGTATTATGTCTAAAAGACTAGATAATAGGGCTGGATAATAAGTCAATAACAATATGTATTGCGGTAGACACGTGATCAATATCAATAGATGATACATCTGATAGAATATTCAATATATAGACTATTCACTAAACTCTGATCCAAAGCTGCATGGCATTCTGGGAGGTGTAGGCAGAGGAAAGGATTTAGCTGCTCAACCTCTCTTGGCTTGCTAAGCAAGGTTGATGGCATCAACAACTAACTCACTTGCTCTTTGGTTACCTAGCAACAACCTGGTGAGTAAATTGTGCAGCAGCCATTATGGGTCTCACCACTGTGCCTCATAACTGCTTTAAAAAAAAGAAAACAATGATGTGGAGGGAAAATGTGGATAAAAGGCATCCGACCGGTTTCAGTACTTTAAAGATTTAAACAAAAATATGAATCGATAATTATCAATATCGTCAATCATCAATGTTGATTGATATGAAATGCCTATATTGTGATAACACTAGTATTACTACCACTACTAGTACTCCTAATAATAACTTCATAAAGAACTTTCAAAGTTCTGAACAACTACAAGGAGATAAAAACCAAAATAAATCAATGCAGTTTAAAAACATTACCCACAAGTCTTTGTCTGATTGGCTAATCAGCCCCTCATGATGACTCCTTCCCTGGAAGCTCGGGTTAACCAAGTCCCGGTTCACGAAGAAAGACCCTTGGAATCCAATAAGAAGGTTTTGCTTGTCCGAGTATGGGTTCACCTTTTTTAAGTACTGCTCATGTTACTTTACATTGAGTTTTGTATCATTTGGTAACATTAAAAGCTTTTACTTTTGTATCTAAATCAGTTCAGAATTCAACATAGGAAACTATAAGAAAAGGAGTTTGGGATTAATGTTGAAGATTTCAGTCGGTTTTGTGATTGAGATACCAGCCACATTTCAGACATCAGTAAGACTTTCTATTATTTTATTTTCTTGTAAGGGTTGTTCTGGAGATTGAAAACAGATGGACCCAAGAGGTTTTGAAACTATGAACCCTCCCCTTTTCAGTAATATCAGTTCATTTAGTCATTACAGCTTGATATTTGGCTGTTAGCTATTTGATCAGTTTATACAACATTTAAAAAAATACAACTTTATTTTAAGAACCACCAGCAAAGTACAGTTATTACACTATTACTAAATGTTTTAGTTCTCTTCCTCAGTTAATCATTAGGGAGTACATGAGTTTGGATTATCTTAAAATTAATTTCTTAATTTCTTGATCTCAGGGAATGAACGGCAACCGGTGGTATAGTTTAGTAGATGAAATTCCTTATTTCTTGTTTTTTATGTCTTTGCATAAACTTTAAACTTCTGATCTAAAAATTCAATTATAATTGAGATAAATATGACTTGCTTATTTTTCTTAAACTCAATAGACTTGAGTTTTCTAACAGTAATGCAATTTGAAGCATCATAAGCATGCTGCAGAGTTGAACATATGTATCTGATCCAATATACTCCAATTAAAATTTAAAACAGTTAGATTCACATTTAACTTAATCACCTTCTGTCCAATTACATCAAGTTATGATGCAGTTCAAAACAATCCTGAGGTTGAAGCAGCAGCATCCTTCTGGGTTGGCCAACTTGAAATTGAGAGCCCAGGGAAGACAAAGATGGGAAGAAACATCTTCCAACTCCCCCACTATAGAAATAATGTTCACACAAATTAAAAAGAAAATTAATTAATGTTGTACTATTTTCTCTGGAAGAAAAAGGTCTGAGTACTTATTTTATTAATGTATTTGGACAAATCTTCTTCATTATAGCATATTTATCATCTTTTAGTCTCTGTATTTCAGTTCAATGCTTTTTTTGGAGTTGTTTGAGGCGGTTAGAGTTCATTTCTGTGGGATACTAATGTTGCTCTTGTCCTCTGACCCCCACAGTACAGCTAACACAGCCTGCTTCAAAAGCAAGCACACAAACGGCTTATGTTTGCATACTTTGGAGCCACATCCCTCCCCCAGGCACTCTCCACTAAACCCCTCTCCACTATTAAATACCAACCACCATTTACAACAAAGGAAGTGGCCTCAGTTGCTCTCAGGCATGCAGACACTAGCAATGGTACTGAATCATTATCCAATTTGCTCTTGGGTTTTCAGAGAAACAAGTATTTGTGAAAAATACATCTTAACACACATTTTGGATTACATATGTAGCTAAAGATTAGGAACTGGTAGCTCCCAACTGGATTGTGAAGAATTTGAAAAACTCTACAGGGAGTTGTTCTGCTTGGCTGGCTCACGATTATGTTTGGAGCACTTTTGACTTTGTCTTTTGTCCTAAACCAACATGAATCCTGGACTAACCACACATCTGATTCAGTAATGTTATGTAGGATTATTCTCTTTCAGAATTTAACCTGAAAAGAATTTGTCAACCTGTGTTACTTTAATAGCTGTGTATCAAGATGTGACTTTCATAATAAGTTTGTGTTAAGAGCATTTTTACTTATGAGAGGAATACTTAAATGCTTGGTTTTGTTTTTGTTGGGTTTTTTTTAAGGGCAGACTTTCTTCTATATTTTTTTAATAATCAGTTTGCAACAAAACTAATGTCAAAAACTGCTCAAGTTGAACTTTTAAGTTGTTTTTCTTGTGGTTTTTAATTCTACATTGAGATTTTTGTGTCTTTCATCTTGGCCTTATTTTCAAAATGGCTTCCATTATTACTCTGGCTTTTGCTTACTCGACTGTTAACACCTCAGTAAAATAGGGCTGGGAACATGGGCAGCATATATATGGAAGACATAAATGTACGTACGGGAGAGATTAGCCTGGCGGTGCTGTTAACTATAAAATGACTGCTTAACATCCAGGAGCCAGTATTATATTAGACCAAAATATCCTATTAAAACTGGTTATATTTAAGAAATCTGTCTTTTTCTCATCAAGGATTTTGAGAACATACTATTTTCTTGTATTTCCCTAATTTGCTGTTTGTGGTGTTGTTTAGCAACAGCCTTTGGGAAGAGAACAATGACGGTGCGAGGGTGTGAGGACTCTAAAGAATTAAGTAAACTCTGTCTCCATATTTGCTTCAGGTCCACACAAAGAGACATCTATTTATGCTCTTTGGATGTGGACTTTTCTATGAAATTGTAAAATGGAGCATGTTCCTGCAGTGCTATAAAAAAATATGTAAATTACTCTTGATTTTTCTGCTGTGCTCTGTGACTGGCAGTAAGAAATAATGGAGTGCCACCGCTTTTATACTGAATTTAATGGCATTATTTAGTTTGCAAATGATCAGATTCTTTCACCAAGGTGATTGCATAAAACATTTTTTTTAAAAAGTGTCAAAAAAAGAAAGTAAAAACATTATGACCCGTGACATTTGAAATAAATATGAACAATTAAAACTGGAATTCAAACCAGTTCAAACGCCTGAAGTACTGTCAAGCTTAAGTTGCCGCTATGTCCAATTAAACAACAATAGTTGTGTGCACATTAGGCAAGGCAACTTTATTTATATAGCACCTTCCAGCCAAAGACAATTCAAAGTGCACATTAGCGCGACAAAATACCAGAAAAATGTGATTGTGATATTATTACTGAATATTCGTATTAACATTGGTTACCATTAAACCACTTATTCATTGTTCTTTTCTTTCATCGCGTCTCGGACACTAAAACCATAAATTCAATGTGGGTGGGAAGAGTCCAACTAACAGGCCAAATATACACCCACTCTTTTTTTCCATTGGACCGTCTTTAGCTTTAAACCACACATTTGCTGTGGCATTATTGGCAACTTTGGAGATGTTGCAGCATTTCCTACCATTAGCTACTTGCATAGATTTTTTGTGAAGGTCTTGTAGAGATGGTTAGGCCTGTCACAATAACAAATTTTGCTGAGCGATTAATTGTCTCAAAAATTATTGCGATAAACGTTAATATTTGAAGACCATTTTAAACTGATGTAATGATAATGGCATAATAATCCAAGCGATATCCTGTCAAAAATAGATGCACGTTATTTTCAAAAGAACATTTAATATTGAAACTGATAAACAAAATAAACAAAACAACCAAAAACAAAACAAAAATTGACTCTCGGTCTCCGTTAACATATAATGCGCTTGAATAAAAACTAAACATAAAATCTAAATGGAAATAAATACTGCATTCAACCAAAAGAGTGTAGATTATGATGTCTGTATAATATATTGCCCTTCAATAATCATTAGATTCATATAGAGAAGACAAGCATATCCGAATACTTGATGCAATAGTTCACTCCTATCTTAAGCCCAGTTCACACTACACAATTTTTTGCCCCGATTTTCCCCCTTGCATCAATCTTAGAACGTTGGTCGTTGTCACCAACGTTCTAAGATTGTCACTTGCAATAATCGTAACCGATCATCCTGTGGTGTGTGTTGGGACTGATCGGGTCCAGTCGGTCCGCTCTGATCTAAGTCAGGCATATATGTTGGATTGTCTTGGCCAGTTTATCACTGCAGTGTATGGGGGTTTCCCCGACTGGGAGCAAAATCGCAGCCTGTTGAATGTGACAAGTAGCCAGTCAGAAAGCGCAGAATGCCAAACAGCTGACACGGCACTACCCAAAGTCCAGCGGACATCGGAGATGATATATGTGGAACAGCATTAATGTTTATTCAACATTTCGTGCAAAGAATATCCACAGAAATGATGAGAAGAGGAGTTGGAGCGAAATTGCTACCGCAGTTGAGAAACCCGGTAACTTTTCAGCTGTTCATCGTTAACGTGACATGGTTATAATGATTTCCATTCAGTCAGGACTTTATGCTGACACTAGCAACATGCATTGCAGGTAGATTCTAGTAAAGCATTGATTAATGCCTGGTTTTAAAACTAGTCATCTGGACTTGTAGCCATTATTTTGTGCCCATTGTTTTCAATGTAATTTTAAACATTAAAACGATAAATACTAATTAATCGATGAAGCTTAAACACACAAATGGTAAAGACGAAAAACAGAATAACTCACCTACACATCATAGTGCTGCAAATAAAGCCCCGTTCTCCACTCTTTTGTCCAACGCCTTTTGTTTTTGTTACATCTTTTATCACTTAAAATAAACTCACAAGCTATTCTTATCGCTTCTACATCATCAGCTGTGTTTATTCTAAATTCGTGTGATACAGTGGCTTTTACGGAATTGTCTGTCTGAAATCTGAATGTCGGCGAGAGAAATCGGTACGTGTGTGGTGTGTTGCTCTTGCCATGTAGCTGGACAACCCGATCGAACCCGTTACACCTACGGTTTTTTGTCTGCTTGTATGTCTCTCAGGTTTTGAAAATAGGCTGATGATTGGCCGACAACTCTAAAATCGTGTAGTGTGAACCGGGCATTACACTAAGGGAATGAGGAGGGGAGGGTCAGTGGAGAGCACTGGAGTTGAGCCTTTTTTCAGCCAGTATCATCAATAGAAAGAGAAAAAGGCAGAAAGAAACGATAAAACCGATAAATTAAAACGAGGTTGATAACTTTCATTTATTGTGCAATTAATTGATTTATTGTTTATCGCGACAGGCCTAGAGATGGTCACTGTGCAGTTTCCTCTCTAGTACATCTCTAAGGTTCACAGTGGGGTCTGGACTCTTTGGTGGCCACTCAATATTTCACAAGACACTTCAAGGCAGGATTAAGATACATGTCTGACGTTTCCATGAATGAAGACGGAATGAATGAATCAAAACAGCAAAGGTGGTTTGATGCCAGGCTACCTTTGTTATGCACCGGAGTTTCCAAGCAAGGTCGTCAAAGGCCTGCATGAGCTGACTTTCACAAGACAAAATGATGTAGTGATAATAAATGGTTTGTGCTACCAGCCAACAGCCCGATATATCCATAATGTTGACGTCAAAGATCACGACTGCTCCTGCTTTCTCAGGCTTGTTCTTTGAAAACTAACAGCTGTGCAGGACAACACCATAATCACTTATGACTTACAGCCAGGTGAAGGGAGCCCAGAAGTCATTTGTCTTTCTGTTTATGGCAGAAATGTTTTGTAAAAGATACTCCTATGTGTAAGTGATGTCTCATACTCTACTTTTGCAAAACATTTGAGCCTTGGGAATGTCATCTTGGAATATAGCCATGCTATCAGGTAAGATAAAAAAAAACTCTATTGATGGAATAACCTCCTTCGGGCATATAATCTTGCTGAACTTTGACATGACAAACTCGGCAACTTCTGATCATAGCACTGCCCCCACAGTGTTTTACAGGAGGCCCTAGGCAGGAACGTACATGACCTCATCTCTCCCAGTTCTAACCCTGATGTGCACATCATTCTTGGGCAGGGTGATGAATCTGAACTCATCAGACCTATTATTGCTAGACAGTCCAAACTTTGTGCTTGCTAACAGACTAAAGCCTTTTCCTCTGATTATCTTCACTGATTAGTGGTTTGCTTCAGGCTACACAGCTCAAATCCCATGAGTTCCCTTTGCACTGTGCATGTGGAAATGCTTTTATTTTTACCACTGAACGTAGTTGTGAGTTGTTGTTTTTATGTTTTGATTTCTCAAAATGTTTAAATGAATGCCGATCACAATCATCCGCATTTTTTCCACGAACATCATAGCTCCCCATCCCGTTTTTAATAATACGTTGGACAGTTGTTGACCTAATTTTCTTTCTGCAATTTCATAGATGTTTTCTTTGCTTGAGGCATGTGGGAATAATGTGACCTTTCTGAAATAGATTAACATCTTCTCCACACAACAGGATACGTCTTCTGATGTAGAAGCTTCTTGCATCAGTTAGACTATGAAATTTATTGCCCGCTGAAACACAATCAGCCATGCAGTTTTAATAAGTGGGAGTCTCCCACCTATTTTCTTTGCTAAATCCAGGACTTGTTCTTGGACTGGTGGTGTAATATGGTAGCTTTCAATTCAGATGCTCCAGTCAAGCTGCAGTATTTTCTGTAAAAGACACCACTAATGGGCCTGGAAAGGAATTCTGCTTGTTTCTGAGGTTGCAGTCAGTTTGAGCGTGTTATTTTATACTTGATTGGTCACAATCCAGTTTCACTGTATGTAACTATTGGTGTTTGTCAGCCAGCATGAGAAACAGTGAAGTAAACATCTTCAAACATTAATGACAGCTGAATATTTTATGTTAAAGCTGGGAAGAAGTCTTAAGCAGCGCTTCTCAAAAAGAAACCCAAGTGTCTTGTGTTGCTATTTTTAAGGCAAGAACAAAAAAGCTGAAGTAAATATTTAACCTTACAAAGAACGTTAGTGTTTATATATAAGTTCATTTTCAGCCAATTTGATAATTGAATCGCTTGGTGCAATAAAGTTGTGTAGCGTTCCCTCAGCTACTATTTCATATTCACACTCATAACCGCCATCCGCTATTACCACCCAGTGTTAACGAAGGCTTTCTTAGATAATTGTTTTAATAGCCGTCATTACAGCCCAGCACCGTTCAATATTGCAAACCTGGCAGTCTCAAGACGTCTCATCCCTCTTCCCTGAGCAAAATGATCCTTCTATGACCCTCGATTGCAGTTCCCCCATGACATTCACACTTGATTAGGCTTGCAAATGAAGTTTTCCTTATTTTAGGGCATGAGGTGTGACCTTGGCTCAAGAGTCCTGTTAAGTCTTATTGGATTTGCTGGACATACTAGACTCAAAAGATTTATTTATTTATTTATTTTTTCAGTTTCACAACTAAGCTGGGAAGATGTCCCAGTGGTGTTATCTGCAACTAATTCACTTGCTTCATCAGCTTTTTTTTCCCTCTTAAATAAAAATCTCTAACAGTCTACAGATAGTTGATTGCGCATCTTTCTTTGTGCCACGGGAATGTTCACTTTGTAAATAAATGGCTACCACAAAAACAACAGCAACCAAATTTAAAAAACTACCATCTGTGGATTTATCTTTAATCTCCTCCTTCTGTCAGCAACTAATTGTCGTACCGTAATTGTTAATTGTTGCTGACAAAGTAAGTTATTCTGCCTTAATTGTAATACCAAATTACACTTGTGATACTATAAAGGGTCAAAACACTTTAAAGGCATTTTGAGTCTCGTAAGGAATTAAACTAAGGATGATTTAAATCATGTTTGTACTTGACCAGCATTGTTGTTCTTACTTTAGTAAACATTGTACGCTCAGTTATTAATCAAGTTGTATTTATTTATTTTTTAGCTATAGTTTTCTTAAATATTTAATAGAAAACATACACTTTGTGTTTTCTTTGAACAGCATCTGTTGGCACAACAATTAGGCAAAGATATTATGAAACTTGATTAAAAAAATAACAATATTCCCATCTCACTTGTTCCTCATTATCCCATTATCCATTAAAGAGTAAATAAACATTTCAGAAACAATTACGTGACCAAAATATCCACTCTTCCATTCAGTAAGTCACAAGACCTCCATTTGCTTTAGTACATCAACTACATTTAATAGTGCCTGATTGCATCTCTGAAAACACAGTAGTGTAATTTATTAATATCATTAAATATTTTGATATTTATTGATGATTTCGCAATGTATTTTTGTTTTTGTTTCAGTGATTTGTCATGATGCCGTTCGATCCTGGAAGTTTCACTAGTCTTGCTCTTTGCGTGTTAAAGCAAACCTCACATATTTGACAAGTTGGGCAGGAAAGAAACTTGGCCTTCTCTAGTTGCAAACTTGAAAACTTGTTTCGCTCCAAGAAGAAATTCTCCAACAAAATTTTTCTTCTACTTGGATTTCACCCTTCAATGATGCATACGTCTTCTTCCTTTGACCCCTATCATCAGTATGACTTTCGATTCAGTAAGCTCCATCTCACTGAATCAACATATTGGTGCTAGTTCGTAGCTAGCAGTTCTAGGGTATAAACCCTGTTGCTTTGAGCAAACCTCTCTGTCTTTCTGTTCTTATTCTACAAACAAATGAGAAGCACATTTTTTTTGTAATTTCAGCAACCTCTACTAATGAGCTTCAGCTCAAGCTGGCAGGCCAAAGAGGATTTCAGCCCTGGCTTACTGGTCAGCTTATGTCTTCTCACTCATTATCTCACTCAATGTATTATTACCAGAAAATTAGAAAAGCATTTGCAGTAAGACAGTGCACTCATATTGCTTAGCAAGTTAACACTGCTAGTGTATGAAAGCAAAGATATTAAAACCTACTGGCCTTTTTGCTTGAGCTGTAAATTGTCTTTCTACAACAGCCTTTCTTTTTGGCTACTCTAGATTTTCTCTTGCAGAACATCCTGGTTATGTGGACTGCAGAACAATGGCACAAGGAAACTGTAAATTAATGCTTTCTGGTGACAACTTGAAATGTTGTATTTCTTTCAGCTTTTTAACGTAAGCAATTCTCAACTTTTGAATTGAGAGCTTTTGAGTTTGTGGTTTCATACAAAACTGTAAGTTTTCTTAAGTTGTGTTGGTTAAAAAAAATGTCTGAGTTTATCATTGTGGTTGCTGGTATTCATTTGAGAACTGCATTACCTTATCTTGGACTAGTTTTAGTTTTGGTTTCTTAAAGGCTGCTGGAGTATTTAGAGATGAATCTAGAAAAAATAATAGAGCTTAAGTTTATAAATGAAGACATACAGCTAAATTGTACCCAGTTATTGCTGAACAAATGGCAAGATGTTGCTTTTCTCACATCTTTATCTCTTTCTCTGTATAATCATCATTCACCTTTCACCTCAGTTTTGAAAGTCCTACATCGACTATTGTAGTAGGATGGACTTGTATCTAAATATATTTAGCTTTATTGAATGTGTTAACATTAATGTTTTGGCAAACAGAAAATAAAATTGATCTGTAAATTAATATGGCTGGTAGGATTTTTCAATAATGTAAAGTACAAATGGTTAGCAGTGTAAAGTCCAGTTTTCAAGTTCGGCCTGGGAGGATTTTATTGATTGATGATAATGTCTGGGTCTTTGTCGTTTTTCGGGGAATCAATAAGCATCCTTAAAATAACTGGCACGATGCCTGGAGTACGGCAACTTTTTCCCTCCCGGTTCAGAGCGAACGGCGGGGAAAAGCGCTGCAGGTGTATTTATACAGGTGAGAGGATAGACTGAACACTGCGGCCGGCTGCGCATTAGATGATTAACGTAAGTGTAGCTTTACGGACGAACCGGAAAATTTATTTCATATAATCCCAGTCTCTACAAATGGGTGGCGGAGCACATTGTGACGGCACGTAGCTGGTAGATGAGTTTCTGTGTGTGACGAAAGAAGATGTCAAATCTCGTCGCTAACATGAACACAAAAGCTATAAATGTCTGGGCAAGGTGAAGATGAATACAGAAATGAAAAGCTGGACTACAGACATTTTTTATAAGCGTATTTGTGAGCCTGTTTTTATTATTAAATTGAATATAACTTCAGATTCTTGTATAACTTTTCTTCAGGTTAACTTAGAAAGTGAGCTATTATTGTTACAGGTTTATTTTCTAAACTGCAGAAAAGCTCAAATGTGAGAATTTGGACTGATGTTGGTTTCTGATAGTAATACTGCTGTTAGATTTACCAATGTTTTATTTTATCTTTTTTATTATCCGATTACTCGATTAATTGTAAGAATAATCAATAGATTACTCGATTACTAAAATTTTCATTTACAACAGCCCTAGTTGGAATAATGAATTGGAATAAGTGGGTCAAATCTAGAAACACTGTTGCTGGATTAAAACGTCTACCAAGGTGTTTCTGAGTTTTTGTTGTCTTGATATTGATATTTTTCTTTTTTTTTGTGAGAGGCATTCCAAGTTACAATTCTGTCTTCAAGCAATTAAAAAGGTCTTGGTTTGCTAAGTTTCTACATGAAAAACTACAAGCGGTCACCTAAGATCCTTGAGAAGCGAAAACAATAACATTTTCTGCAGCAGCTTCATACACATGTATATTATATATAATTATAATTATAATTTGCAGTACTGTAAAATAAAAAACAGTATTTAACTGAGTTCTAGTTTCCCACTGAACTGTGCAATGCAGTTAAAAGTGTAATGGTGAGTGGGTTGTAATGGTGCATCCACCAAACAGACACAGTTGCTAGGAATAACCACATTCCTTAACATATCCATACCAGCTGCTCTGTCATTGTTGGATAGTCTATTATTGTGATGCAGCCAACTGGAAATCGTCATTGAAGTTGGGTTTGCAAATGTGTGTCTTTATGCATCAGACAACAAAATGATTTTATAAAAGAACTTATATGTTCATGCTTTCAAGATCTATATACGTTGTAATGTACTTGCCATTAAGACTGTTACCAGTTTGGCTCTAATCTAAATGTAATCATAGCCATGTTCTGCAGTGATCAGATAAAATGCAACTAATCCTGGCATTGATACATGCACACACACACTGATTTCCTCAGATACCCTCCTTCTGAAATGGTTTCAGTGGACATTTGGACAGTGACAGAGGTGTGAAAGCCAAGCCACATGGACATTCTGGGTTACAAACTCGGCTACAAATTGATAGACTTCTGAAGTCCGTCAAACTGGCAGCGGCTTTTTACAAATCTACAAAGCAGGAAGACGACATATTTCAGACGAGGACTTCAGAACCAGTCCATAGTACGGTGTTTTTATTGCCAAAGCATTTCATTGCTGCAGAAATAATGCATTTCATGTGAGGTGAAGTGGAGGAAATGAAGATGGCTTGCAATCTGCAGGAGGACAAACGGCAATTACATTCAGGAGAGATGGCCACAGATTGGCAGTACGGTGCTGCCCTGATGGGCGATATAATTTGTTTGAAGAGGCCAGGAAAAGTTGCAGAATAAAGTAGAGACAAGGTCAGTTTTGAAAGAGACAAAAATCACTTCAGGGCTCTTCCTCTCAACAGCTCTCTTCTCCTTGGCCTCACATGTTCAGCCTTGTTACCAAATGGCCTACAGACTCTTGACATTTTTCCTGAATTCTTTAGCTGGGTGTGTCAAAGTGCTTTACATGAAATCTCACTGTGGCCTTCTTCTTTTTCTAACCTTAGCTTTCTCAAAAATTGTGGGTGTTTTTCTTTTTTTCTCCCTGAAGACTAGACTTGAAGTGACCCTTTTGGAAAACAGCAGGTGTTGTAGAAGTGGGGGCAGGGTTTGTCAAGCTGAAGTGTGATTGGAGTAGGACATGCAAAATAAGGGTAAATTTAGCGGTCTCAACAAGAGTGCCGCTAATAAGTCAGCTTGTTTATGTAAGAGATGCTCGTAGAAACTAAAAAACAACAAAATACTATAACAAAACTCGCTTTATTTCCTCCATTCCTTTTTAACAAAAAGGCTGTTCAGGCCCTGACTTCTTGGCTCTGCTGAGACAGCTGTGCATACTACCCAAATTAATTCTTGGTTATTTTTGATGCAGTTACTGTGGCCGTATTTGAATGGCGATCACTTATCCAGATTTGTTTACCATTCTGTATATAGGATCATTTTATAAGACCAATTAATGTGACTCTGATCAAGCAAAAAAGTAAAATAGTTGTGTTCTTTCACACTTGATTTATTATTATTTTTTAAAAAGAAAAATACAATACAAGAATTCTCTGCTATTTGAAATTTATAACACGTCTAACTACCTTTTTATGTTTCATTGCTACTATGAATTTTTTTTTAGTTTAATGTTAGATCATTTTAAGCTTGTTTTCCAAAGGTTTCTTTTGCTAGTGTGAGTACACATAGTTGTGGAGCATGGGCAGCCCAAGGGGTTGAGTTATAAAACGATGAGGACTCATCCTTTGCTGTTGTGTACAATAACTAAGTATTCATTTGTCTACCGACCCATTAACATCCCCACTAGTCGTCATCATATTTACTCATGGGGATTCAAAGCTTTTCAGTGGCAATGTAACATCCAGGGAGAATTACGTGCCTAATTTAGTCGACCTGCTTCCTTACTTCTGTTTCCAGGTCAGGGACGGAAGTACACAAATCAGGACGTTTTCAAAACGTTTGCATCTTTACATTACAACGTTAAACCACAGTTTAAATCTCAGGCTACTTCCTTTAAGAATGCTCTGATGAGTTATGGGGAGCGATGTAGGTTTGGACTCTTATTAATAATTTTCAGGTTTTTTTTCTTTTTTCAAATATTTTCACATTGTGAATAACTACATTTAGCAACAGAAATAAATTAGTTAAAGGCCTAGGGATCTTTAATTGCCTCATTAAGCTTGTAAGATGTTTCAAACTGCAGCTATATAGGCACTAATGATAAAGTTGTGTATGTTTATGTAGTTGTTGAAATATAGGTCAGACAACAATTTGGTTGTTTTTACAACTTCTGATTTTTTATTTGAAATTTATGTCACTCAATGGGTCACCTCTGGCAGGCAATAAAAAGTTACTGAACTGACTGTCTAATAGTGGAACAATGTCTTACTAAACAAATGCTTAGTTCAGAAAACAGGTAGTAATTTTGTGCGCGCAATGTTCATTTAAAAAAGTCATTTGGGTATTTATTTAGCATTTCTTTAGTAAATGGATAGTATTTTCCACTACTTTTGTGAAGCCAAGACTTATGCGAGTTCGTTTCAAACACCGAAGCCCTTCGTTTAAATCAGTAAGTATGTTTACATGTACTGATACTTATTGATTTAAATATAGCAATACAACTAAGAGTTAATATGAACATTATAAATATGAGTGCTTAAAAAGGGACAATGTAAATGTTATATGTGCTGCTAAAGCTGAAACTTCATTTATTGACAAAACTGATTGTGATTACCCTACAATCTACTGACATCTTTTCTTACTCAACCTTTAAACAATGTGCCCATATTTATTGCTGAGATCTGAGGTCTCAGGTATACAGAATAAATAAACACTTAATGCGGCCATTAAGGTCAGTTCAGGTCCATCCAGCTGGCCAAATGTATCATCTATATGCAAATTGTGAACAAAAGATGGCTGAATTATAGGATCCTCATAACAATTGTGTACAAGAAGTCATTTGTGATTGCAATACTGCATACACTGATATTAAAATGTAGATTGAATTCAATATATTGTGCAACTCTAATCATAACAATTGTGTTTATACAAACATGCAAACTATGCCAGGCAAAAAAATTATTAAAATATTGTATTTGCTACTTTGATTAATGTTTGCATTTGATAACTTTTACAACTCTTGCATTTAATTACATGCTGAACTAGCTCTAATTACTAAATTAAAAGTGTGGAATAAAAGCAAAGCTAATAAATACATTTAAAAAGATGCACAACTGTGGTATGTTTATTTAACAAATTTTCACTAGAAATATTAAACAATATCCAATAAAATATAAATAACATGAGAGTCACTTCCCACTTGCTTTTGTGTCTGAGAGCCGCTCTGAACTTGTTAGCAGCACAGACACTGCGGCATGAGCGGCACAAAAAAAAGAAAAAGAAGAAGAAGAGGGCTGTGCCCCAGCTGTCTTTCACATGAAGACAAGACTTGCATCTTCAGAACCTTGTTAGTTCTGTAAAAAGGCTACAGACTGCTAAGGAATATTAAGCAGCTGAATCTGTTCAAAATAAAAAGGATTTTGGAAGAGAGTGGGAAGCCTCTAAAAGGCTTTGATGGTATATATCGCTCAATCTTCAGCAGATATGATGGAATGAAAAAATAAAGGCAGTTGAACAAAGAAGCTCTAGGGACAGGGGAGAGGTAAGGGGTTATTCTTCTCCCCTCTGTTCTGCATATGCATATATCATTATCTGTCAATCAAAGAGGCTTCCTCCTGAAATGCCATAAATTCTGACTGAAAAGCAATCCAGCCGGCCAGAAATAGAAACAACTAGTGAGAAGTAGAGCATCAATGTTTAGGGGCTGTTTCTCCCCCCAACTCGGGCACACTCCGTTACTCACTACTAGTTAGTCTTAACCTATTTTCTCATTCGGTGACTTATTGCATGATTGTAAGTGCCAGCTTCTGCCTACAAGCTTGAAAGAGTCCAGCACAGAAAGTACCACATAGTGTTGACAGACACCATGGGTATTTGCTCAGCTTCCAAATCTTTCCTTCCTATTTACTTTGAACTTAGTTTTCTCATGCAGCTTGTGGCTCTTAGTCTAAAACTTATCCTCCCTAGAACACTTTGGCTTCCAAGTTTCTTTTTTTTTTTTTTGGTTCTTGTTGTATATCAACTCCACCTGCTGCTCCAGGGCATGCTTGGTCTTGTGACTTACTCCTCTGTCACTTTGATCTGAGAGGTTGTAACGACTTTTTGCAAAAACATAGGTTTAATATTCACTCAAAGGGACTCTGTCTCAAAAGGCCATTGGTGATCTGTTTAAAGTAAAATAGATTTTCCTTCAATTCACAAATCTAAAGTTGTCAGCATAGGAGAAGAGAACAATTGATGTGTATTTAGCTGCAGCATTCAAATGTAGCATCAGATCCACCCCTCAAAGGAAGCAACCGAACCCCTCAATGCAAGCAAAGCACTTCTAAGTACAATCAGATTTACTATCTATATTCCTAAATGCTTGTGACAACCACACTGTTTCTCACAGCATGTGACCCAGACCCACTGAAACACTCTTTGTTTTGCTTAATCCACTGTGAAAATTGCCCTAATGTTTTGAGAGCTGGAGGAGGTTGCATGGGAATGGTGCTGTGGGAGGATATTCCAAGGACAACAAATTGGTTTGGGACATCAAGTTTGTAGCTTTTAAATTGTGGTACACATGAAGCAATGACTGGGTACTAAATATCAAGATGTTTAGTACTGAAAATGTCTTCAGTTTGCTTTCAAGTTAAAGAATGTACTTTCCCCCCCCATTTTACTGCCAATTATAAGAGGAAGTCTGTCATTAATATAACATTCAGGATAACCTAAATTACTTGGAAGGCATACAAGTGAATTTAACATAAAAGCCAAATTTATTTCAGTGATTTCCGTTTTTCTGAAAAACGGAAAATTCAGTTTCTCAAAAAGCTGGAGTACAACAGAAGAGCCAATAAATAAATTTAACAAAAGTGCCTAAAAAATGGGCCTTCTAAAGTTAAGTATTAATTAGCATATTGCTGTGTACAATATATACACTCCATACTTGTTCATGAGTCCTTTTGCATGAAACGCCTCGTTACTATGGCATGGCATGGAGGCGATCTGCCTGTTGTTTGGGAAGCCGGGGTTACTTAAATAGTGACCCCTAGCTCATCTGCATTGCTGACTCCAGTGTCTTTCGTATTCCTCTTGACAATAGTCCATTGATTCTTTATGGGGGTCATGGAAATTTGCTGGACAATCAAGTTCTTTAAAGCGTAGGGTGTAGGTTCCTTTAGGCTGTATGGACCGATGCCAAGTTCTGCTGGAAAATGAAAGCAGCATCTCGTTAAAGCTTGTCTGATGAGGCAGCATGAAGTTCTCTAAAGTTTACTCCTGGACAGCTTCAGTAGATTTGGACTTGATGAAACACAATGGACCAACAGCGGAAGATGAATTGGCTCCTCAAAGCAACTCAGACAAACGTCGCTCTGACTATGCGTTCACACTAGCCTGTTTAGTCCACTTTAATAAAATTCTAGTTTTATTAAATAGTTTGATTAGAACTCTATTTTTGTAACTCTATTAGGCTCTATTTTAGTCAAACTAAATTTGATTAAAATTTTATAGACATATATTTTGTGAATAAAGTCTGGTTTGTTTGGGGAAGTGTGAATGTACAATCGAAATCTGATGCGAACCAAAAAAGCAGATTAAAAGCTTGGGTCTCGGTTGGTTGAAGTGAACTCTGGCAAGGTTTGAATTCCTATGTGCATGCAAGTGGATCGGAGATTACTCCAAACCAGGAAGCGGAGTATAGCGCAGGGCATTCTGTGTCAATAAAACCAAAACAAACACAGGAGTCAAACACTAGATGGGGAAAAATGGTTCATGGTTTTTCTACAAAGGCAAAGAGAAATCCTTCAACAGACTTCAAAGGAGTCTGATGCCACTCCTTTTTTGTGTGCATTTTGTGAAGAAGGAAGTTGCCCTAATGTCTTCGGTTATTTTTGTGTCGTTTCCTTCAGTAGTTCTTGGTTTTCAATTAGTTTTGATTGTTTGACAAAATGCAGAGTGAAAGCGAGCCACACCATTTAAAAATGTAACAAATGTTGCAGTTTTGGTCCCCAATCGAACAGAGTTTACCAGACTATTGGGTGTGAAAACACCCTGAATCTCAAGAAACTTGAGAAAGAGAGACATCACCCAGTTTAAAATTTTGAATATGTTTACTATTGTGTGTAAATGACATAAAAGCTTTATGTAACCATAAAATATTGAAATATGTTTTCAATATTTATCATTAACTTCAGAGACATAAAAAACGTGTCTTTATCAGTTTAGTTAGTTTAACTTTAGTTTGGAGAAGTGATTTTCATTTAATCAGGTTGCTCCGGCTCCACATCTCGGATCTCTGCTCATTTCGCTCTACGCTCGGCACGCTCCGAGTTCTCTGATAATTCTCCGGGCATCGGATGGCTGCTGATGGCTGGCTCCGTTGTGGTATCAGTGGTGTGATCATTAAATGTTTTGCCAGCCACTCACTCCTCAGAGAAAATGAATGCATTATGAATGGCCAACAGATGGGTCTTCGGCCCTCGTTTTCTTGCCCTGACTACTAGTTGTGATAGATGTAGGCCTGTCACGATAGCAAATTTTGCTGAACGATTAATTGTCTCAAAAATTATTGCGATAAACGATAATATTGTTTGAAGACCTTTTTACACTGAAATTGATGTAATAACGCATGCGATTTCTTGCCAAAGTTAGATACACTTTATTTTCAAAAGAACACTAAACACTGTAACTGGTAAACAAAATAAACAAAACAACCAAAAACAAAAATAAAATGGATTCTCAGTCTCATTAATAAAAAATGTACTGGAATAAAAACTAAACAACATAAAGCCAAAGTGTAAATAAATACTGCATTCAACCAAAAGATCATGAAGTCTGTATATTATGTTGCCCTTCAGTAATAATTAGATTTAAATAGAGAAGATGGGCACATCGACTACCTGAAGCAATAGTTCACACTACACGATTTTTTGCCCCTATTTTTCCCCTTAAGACAATCTTCGATCGTTGGTCTTTCTAAGATTGTGTGGTGTGTTATGGTAGATCGTCGTTGCCGCTCCGATCTAAACCAGGGATTTTCTCTGACTGGGATCTTAACGCAGCCTGTTGAATGTGACAGGCAGCCAATCAGAAAGCGTGGATTCTCCTCCTTGTTTTCTGAGGGGAAATTACGTCGGGGAATCCCAAACAGCTGACACGGAGCAACCCGAAGTCCAGCGGACATTGGAGATGATATGTGGAAACAACATTAATGTTTATTCAACATGCAAAGAATATAGAAATGACAAGGGTAACTTTTCAGCTGTTCTTCGTTAACGTGACGTAAATAGGTTCTGATGATTTTCATTCAGTCAGGACTTTACGCTGACACTAGCCACATGCATTGCAGGTAGATTGTAGTAAAGCGTTGATTAATGCCTGGTTTTAAAATTAGTTCACTGGACTTGCAGCCATTATTTTGTGCCCATTGTTGGACACCACATGGCAGGACCGAACCCGATCGAACCGTTATACCTAGGATTTCTGTCGGCTAATGTGTGATCTGTCAGGTTTTGAAAATGGGCCGACAATCGGCCGACAACTCTAAGATCGTGTAGTGTGCGCTGGGCATTACACTAAGGATATGAGGAAGGGGGGGTCAGTGGAGAGCATCGGAGTTGAGCCTTTTTTCATTCAGTGTCATTAACAGAAAGAGGAAAAGGCCGGAAGAGACGATAATGCCGATAATTAAAATGACGTCGGTAGTTTTAATTTATCGTACAATTAATTGATTTATCGTTTATCGCGACAGGCCTAGATAGATGCCTGCATGTGTCAGGGGGCAGCAGATGTGGAGCAACTATAATAATTAATGAGAGAATATCCGTCCCAGTCAAACTGCTGGAAGACACATCCTGAGGCTAATGTTTAAAACGTTTTCACTGGAGAGAGCCGTAAAGTTGGTCTCGATGATTCATGTGTGAGGTGTCCACCTCTTCCTTCAGATAGATCAGTAGCATTGGACAGTATGTAAAGGTGATGATGTGCATCAGCCCAGTGCTAATTGATATGCTAAGGCAACCTTGAAGAGAGGCTAAGCTATTTGACCTTCACTTCCTTTGATGACACATTGAAAGATGATTTTAAAAACGTATTCCTTGAAAAACGTCATGAAAATCACCTCTAACATCGAGTTTAAAATGATTCTTACACCGTCTTCAGCATAGTGACGAATGCATCTTCTGTGCTGTATGATGTGTATCTTTCTCTTCATTGGGTCTGTGATACTCTCTATGTTTACAGCATTGTCTGAAAGATAAAATGCATAGAAGGGAAAAAAAGGGTAGTAATATGTTAACTTCATTCATCATGTAGTTTTAAAAGGTCTTTCTTAATTCAGTATTATTTACAGGAAATTGGTTACCACACTTTGTAATCCATCACTGGAGCTCTTGATCACCGTGCACATCATGTCATTGCAAGTGTATTAATCATTTCACTCAGTTATTACACAAGTGACCTTCACTGTGTGACAGCGACTCTCCTTGAATCTTGATGAGTTTAGGAAGGTTGTGGGTTTCGTCCGCTGTCTTTAGTTTTCTGGCACTGGTGAGATCTGCTAGTTATCTCTCTCCATGTGTTTCAGTCTGAAAATTAGCTTCTTTAAAGAGAGCAAGGAATGAACTTGAATTGAGAGAATCAGTTCTACGGAACTATTTAAACCCTGGCTTTACTGTCATCACTATAATAAGCGACGTTTTGATGGTCACTTTTTTTGTTGTTTTTGGACGGGATTAGGGTCATTATACCCTAAGCAAAGCTGCTTCCACAATTAAATATACTGCAAACAATAAAAGTCATGTGAATACTATATAAAAAAAAACGCATATTGCTCAATAAAAACAGATGTTGCACATTCCCGCATACATTACAGCAAGTAAACAAAGCCACAAATTAGACCACATCATCAGAAGCATGATAAAACACTATATGCCTACTTAATTTTACAATCTGATTGATGTAGGGACAAATTAAATTTTAAATCCGTTAAGTCTGCAAGCAGGGATGATTTAAAGAGAAAAGAACGGTAAAAACTATTTTTATATTAAAACACTGCAGAATGTTTTGTAGCATTTAGTGTGTTCTTTTTATTGCATTATGCCTGGCTCGGTTTTGACGGGACTGAACATGACTTCTCCCAAAAGTGATGTAGGGATGTAGGCAAATTAGTGCACAAAAAATTCCCCAAGAACGCAAAAGAAAGTTTGATGCTTAAAAATCTCAGCAGGAGGCCCTGCGTCTCCCTCCGCTTTCAAACGGCATATGCTC
The DNA here is from genome assembly GCF_001444195.1 of Xiphophorus couchianus. Lineage (NCBI taxonomy): Eukaryota > Metazoa > Chordata > Actinopteri > Cyprinodontiformes > Poeciliidae > Xiphophorus > Xiphophorus couchianus. Next base: position 25,736,533 of record NC_040231.1, on the reverse strand, counting down.
ATGCCTTGAAATGACACCAGAAGAGCTGCAGGATAAGCCTCAGGAAGAGCGAACTGCACTTGGCAGACATTTACTTTCTTTTTCTTTACAAATGTACCTTCTTCCTGCAGCATACCTGCCTCAGAGAGCATTAGTGCTGTTACACGGTAGCCAGGGATTATTGATTAACATTGCTGCTGACATTTCTAGTTCCTGTATACTCCGGCTGGATGGTGATGCTCTCTTTTCAGCCTTCACACACTGACTGGCATTGTTTTTATGTCTCTTCAGACTAAAGTTTTGTTGAAGAAAATCAACTGTTTTTAATTTTAGGTTATCCTCTGTACTGCATAGCATGTACAGGTTTCCACCCAAAATCCAACATTCGTTTTTATCATTCCTACATATTTTGAAAAGACGTTTTCCACAGGAAAGACTGTTTGTTTTGTGTTTTACCTGCTTGTATAATTAATACAACTACGGAGTGTGTTGTCTCATCTTGGCACAATCACTACATGGGGGAAAAATACACAAGGTGTTAGATTTAAAAAGGCTTCAGATCTGTTTTTCTCTTCAAATATTGTCAAAAATTGCAATGGACCATGTAGTGACAGAAGGGTGTCCAGCTGGTTTCTTTGCTCCAACATCTAATTAAAGTACTTTGTAAATGACCACATTTTATGAAATGATCAATATGCTTTCTTTGATCTAGCAATTTAGCACCATCTTTAATTTAATAACATGTTTCCACTGGGGATGGAAATGACTCGGTTACATAAATTACAGAGGAAACCATCCATGTCACACTCTGCACATACACACTGATGGATTGGCTGTACATTAATGACTCTGCTATTGAAAAGCCTACAAATTAATCATGGCAGCAATTAAAAATATGCGTTTGCGTTCGGGTATTAATTTATAGTGCATCAGTGTCCAAATCCAAAAGTCCAATATTACAGCTGATAATTACATTTGTGTATTAACTGAATTGAAAAGCTGCTTAGGATCAATGTTCCAAAAGAATCTGTATTGATTTCTTTTAAGTACAAACAGCCGGCCTAAATCATGACGCTCTCTGACAGGGTTGGGCAATTAATTTTCACAAATGGTCACATAAGCACTTATAACTAATCCAGGGCCAAGCCATTGACTAAACACCATTTTTGTTCGACTACATGTGTGATAGTAACTTGTTAATAGAATCTGTTACCGTCTGATGACGGTAAACCTTGCAGTTGAACAATAAAATGTGACCCCATACTGATAGCTTAGGTTTCTTGTTTACTTTTCATGGATAATACTTGGGAAAAAAATTGTCAGAAATGATCAAGGTGATATTTTTCGCAGCTTAGTCAAATGATTTAAATTTGAGGTGTAATTACTGCAAACATTTCTAGATCTATTTCTCTCAAGCTGAGTGTACTACTTGAACTTTTGTTTGGTTCAGATCTTTTTTAACACTTTATAAATGTTTGTTTTCCAATTAATCTTGTCACTGAATCCAAGGTATACACTTTTCTAAAAGCTATAAACAGCTTCTACTTTTGCTTTGTCTACTGTTTTGATATAGAGGAAAGCAACAGAATATTGCATAACGGCTTATACCTAATTAATACAGTAAAAATCTTGTTAAATCGTAATTAGTCATGCATTATTAGACATATTTTTTAGACGGAAACCTTTTCTTTCATAAAATGTTTTCCGTTGTATTTAAATATGGAAAAAAATTTAGTTTGTAACCTCAACAACAGCTGACACATTTTGGTCATTTCTTTGCCCAAGAAAACATGGTTCCAATAGTTTTGGAAGAATTCCTTAAATTTTTAGCCCATGGTGCTTTAGCCTTCCGTGCTGGTGGGAAATGTGGTAGATTAGCTGATATAGGATTTAAAAAATTTTTTTTTTACCGACACCCTTGCTTCTCATGTATGATTCACATTTGAACGCTGTCCATTTTCAAGCATCATAATAATGGAGTTCATATTTCCTCCCGTCATGTGTAGGTGCTGAAGCAGCTGCAGGCGGTAAAAAGCAGAAGATCGAGCGGAGTGCAGACTGTGGTGAAGGTGGACGGGATGACGACCCAGCTGTTTGTTTCTTTGTGAAAGATCTGAGGAGGTCAGTCACCATTCAGTTGTCTTTGTCACAAATCAGGGTTTCTGTTGCCTTCAAGCTCAAAAAAGTACACAGAGATAATCTTGTTTGTTAGACGTCTTTGAAGCATGCCTCTTGACTATGACCTTCTTCTGACATTGACCCTATCTACTCCTCGGCATGCAAATATCATCTTGACTTCATTATCCAAATTATGTCTAGCATCTTCTAACTGCATATGAACTATGAAAGTGACCCAGTCTTTTACATGGGTTCATTACCTTTTATACACAGATAATTGTCTCACTGGAGAAGCCTGAAACACTTCCTACCTTTTATGCAGTCAAACATAATTTCACACCACAGATGATTTCTGAAGGACTGTTTATGGTTGGTCTATTGCACATATCTTCAATATAGCTGTTTAGTTTTCAATAATGTTTTGTTTTATCCCTTTATTTTAGCTCTGAGGAGACCAGTGTGACCACTTGACATGATAAAACATCTAATTTTACAGATGTTTCTATTTGATAATATGAACAATAAAATGGTTATTGTTTGCAGCTGAAATTAAACTACCAAATTTTCCCTCTGCTACTTCTGATTTGTGACTTTCTTCATTGTTTGACTTGTTTATATCCTGTATGGGGTGGATATACACAGAGAGGACATGGACAGTAAAAAGAAGCAATGTTTAGTATAAAGAAAAATTCACCTAAAACAACCAAACACACTCAAAATAGACTATTTCAAGACCAAACTTATGGTCTATGTTGGACATTGAGTTATGATATTTTTGACAACTTAAAAGTTTTTTTGATCAGTTTTGATCTTGTAAGTGGACTCATGAGAACAGTCGCTCTCAAAATCTGTGTGATTTGATCTTGTTTGTTTCAACAGTTCAAGTCGAGGCTCCTATTTACAGTAAATGTATCTGTGAGTACTAAATCTTACCTCTACGTTAGAGAGCATTTACATCCCTGCTTTCTCAACATTTTCCACGCTCGCTTTGTGCTGGTAGGACAAGCACTTTGCTTGACCTCCCTCTCAAGCAATCCTGTGATTTTTCTTTTATAACCCCTTCGTTTGAGTCATGGCTGTCTTAATCCCCCTGCAGACTTCAGCTATAAGCTTTGTGGTAATGCCTTGCCTAATCCTCTTCAGTAAAACACACTCACGCATTAAGCTCAAAGCAGTTTGCTCATTTACTGGCTGCTTCTGAACAAAGCATGATTGTTTGCGGTACAGATTTGCGTCTCTGTGACTGCTTCTTAAAGGTCCTATTAATTTTGCATCTTCCTGCCCTTTTAAGTAATTTGCAATAAAGATAAGTTCACATAATTTACAGGTTCGAACAAGATGTTTGTGTGTGTTTCTTTTTTTTTTTCTTGTTTAAGTTTTGCTATGATTGTATGCGGCACCTTCTAAAGCACCGAACAATCTTTTTTATTTCTTATTTTTTTGGTATTCATTTCTTTTTATTCACCTGTGGTAATTGCTAATGGCAGGGCTGGTTAGTAACTAGTTACATTTACTCAGTTACATTTTTTACTTGAGTAAGTTTACTTGCTGCTTGAGTAAAAGTTTTGAATACTCTGACCACCTCTGGTTATTGGACAGCCACTAATGTAGTTATTAATTAGCTTTGAGTCTGTCAGAGACAGGAATCTTTTAAGGTAACCAAATGTTCTGCTTACTATGTAAATATTAGACCCTGAATATTCCAACTTATTATGATTCTAATGATCCTGTATTTTTCCCCATCTCTTAGCAAAACATATTGAAGATGTAAGCTCATTATAAATTCTGTTGAATGACAAGTCTCAATTGTTTCTTCTTCCTCCAGTTTTATACTTGTCTTCTGAGTCTTGGCAAACAATAGAGGCACTATTGTTGTTTTTATAATTAAGCATTTAATATGCTTGCTTGTCACTCTCACTAAATAAACACCAAGCCTGCAGCTCTTTTGAAAAAAAAAATGGAGCAGTCCTTTTGAGTTACCGTACTTTTTAATTTTATTTTTTTTTTATCAAATTGCAGACTCACACACATAACAGAGAGCCCAAAATAAAGCAACAAAATCACAAGCAGGTAAAATAGCTTTGACATGTGGTGTATGGAAAGCAATGCCCATGAAATCTTGGTGCCATAACTGCACCTTTTTTGATAACATGGCAGCTAACCTTTTTTTTTTTTTTCTCCGAACAAGAGTCATGCGTATCTCGCAGAATAAAACGACAGATAGCTAGGAATACCTAGCTAGTTTGCTACAGATTAAGTAGTAGAATATGTGTACAAGAGCAAAAAACAACTTCAGCTCATCACTCGTCAAATCGAATGCTTAATTTCCCCTTGCCAGAGCAGAACGGAAAGATTGTTTGTCTGTCTCTCAGTAGGGGAATTCCAGAACAGAGCCCAATTGAAACAAATACCCAATGATAATTACAAATGTCAATCTTAAAGGATAGAAACTGGATAAACCAGGCAGTAAAGAATAAATCTAAATTTCTTCTTAAAGCTGCAGTAGGCAACTTTTATAAAAATTGTTTTTTATGTATTTAACATTGTCACTGTGTTGGGACTGCGTGAGACTGATGATCTGAAATGAAATCAAGCTCCTCTGCCTTTGTGGTCCTACTCCCATCTGCAAAAATGCACAGCTCAATCAGAAGCAACCACTCAGAGATAGGAGGAGGGTCTTAGCGCTGTCAATCATCCTGATGTGTGCACTGCTCACACTCTTCCCTTAGCTCTCTGCTATGCTACAGCTCCTTCTAGCATCACAGCAGGATACTATGGTAACTAGCAGCCTGCTGTGGATGCTAGTTACCATAGCCACTGATGTCAGATGATGAGCCAATTTTCCTGTAATCGTAAAGTGTTTTTCTGCCATTAACACAGATGCAGCGTATACATAAGCGTCATTGATGGCGCTAAGACCCTCCTCCTGGCTCTGATTGGTTGTTTATGACTGAGCAGTGTATGGACCTGGCAGAACCACAAGAAAGAGGCAGAGGATTATATGTCTCGTGTTATTTTGTCACAATAAAGTGGAAATAAAGGAAACAGAATTTTTGATGTAGTTTTGTGATGAAGTTACAAGCTGCCTTGGATATACCCTTAAGGATTCACGGTATTCTAATCAGACCGTGAAACTAAACAGAAACCCGTAATACCTACTTATTCACACGCGCAATCTTTAAATGAGCTGAAATGCCTCTCAGCTGCTGAATAAGCTCATTACTTACTGGGTGTCACAGATTGGTACCTTACTTCTCCAGTGGAGGAGCGCACTGAAATGCCTGGAAAATTTGCTAAAGAGACAAAACCCCTAAACTTTCATCTGCTCCAATTCCAGCCCAAGAGTACTTCACAAGCACTTGACAATTTAATGCTGACTGCACATGAGTTTAGGGGGGGGGGGAAAGGAAAAAACTCATAGCACACAACTTTAAGATCATTGCCTTCTTCACATTTCACTTTGTGACAGTCGATGCCTCTAACAACACACCTGCATTGTCTCCAACCCACACTCCTATACAAATGATAAAATGCACGTCTAAGATAAATGACGCTAGCGCCTAAACCAGCACGCAGCAGAAAGTGCTTCAGTACATTCTCATTAACCCATAGCGTGCCAATCATTGAGATCGTAATTACAAGTCTGTGGTTTCACAGCTCATTTCACCCTGGAGTTTCTCCATCCTATCCTCATCCATCTCCGTCAGCTGCCTTCACCCTAAATGTCTAATCTCAGGGGCTGCCTGCTAGTGTGCTGTGGATTATAGGATGTAACCAGAGTTTATAGCAAAGCCTCCATAAAGTTTGTTTGCCCAGAGTATGGAAGAAAATATACGTTATATAGTTTCAAGGATCACTCTATTTAACATGGTTTGCTGGAAGAGAGACATTTTGACTTGAGATTAAATGAGGAGCTGGCACTGTTCATAATTCACTTTGCATAGCATTAATGGCTTTTAAATACAGTGTAAATGGATTTTAAAATTTCTGTTTGTTTAGCTAAGTTGCTGTTGCCTTTGCTCTATTTAAATGAAGAGGGTTCTCTGGCGTCTTGTTCATTACACAGTCAGAGCTGCTTACTAAATTATAGATTTCATTTAGTCAGATCTCCACTCTGTCCCAGCTCCCTAAACAAAACTTACTAGATTACTGCTACAATATAATGTATTTGGTGTTTAAAGTCATAAATCAGTAACTAGTTTGACATATACTAGCTTTTGACTACATTTTTAAGACTTACAGGTTCCTTATTTAGTATAAGTAATCTGTAGTTGTTGTATGGCAACTTTACTTAGTCTTGTTTAGATTACCTGAACTTTGCTGGATGATCATCTCCATATAGGGGCTCGTTAATATTGAAGGCGTGCTGCATCAGGCCATTTAGAGATCCTTTATGTAAACACAGTAACAAACATATGTTCACAATCATTTTAACGTGTCTGATGTTCTGCGATAACAGCAAAGATCTAAAGGTAAAGGTGTTTGCTAAAGTTATTGCTGACAAGTTCACACTGCAGTAGAAACAGCAAAGTTAGGTATTCTTGGCAGACTGAAAAATATTTTTGGTTTACTTTGAGTTCTGGGGTTCATTCCTAAACTATGAAACATCCAAGGCCACACATTGTTTTCATAAGTCATTGTAGAGGGGTGGGATACTATTTTTGTTACATCTTTAAGCTGTAAAGCATATACAAGTTTCTCTCAAAAACAAGCAAAATGGTCCCATATATGTTAATGAAGTTCATATCATAATGTGTCGTTACACACACCCACACACACACACAGAGTGACAACATTGAAAACTTTCTTGTCATTTGGGGATTTTGACTTAGAGCTCTCAGTTTCATAAAATTAGATTTTTATATAACATCCATTAGAAAAGTATATATAAAACAGAATTGTCATGCTTCTGAAAAGCATGTTTACTTGCATGCACTCAATACTGGTAGCTCCTTTTGCATGAATTCTTGCATCAGTGTGGTGTGTCATGGAGGCGATCAGCTTGTGGTTCTGCTGGGGGATAGTAAAAGGCCCTTTTGGTTTTGATATCAGATCATCTGGAGTATTCAGTCTGTTGTATCAGGTCAGGGAGGTTTGCTGGCCAGTCAAGAACAGGGACACCATGGACAGGAAAAGGTATGAAAAACTGTTTCAGGGATGCAAGATTATCTATTAATAAGTTAATCTAAAATTGATTGTGCTCATTGATCGACTAACGATTAAGTGATAGTCATTTTCTTAAAAGCCAACATTTTCTTTTGTATCAAACATGTGGACAGTCTTTCCATAACACGATGGGCTACATTTATTATCATATACTCCATCCTCAGTCCACTCCTCCAGCTCCCTCAAATTTTATTCATAAATATAAAGCTTATTGAAGCTCAATGTGCCATGTGGAGAAAAGTAGTGTACTTACCAAATGGTGCAGAGCTCTTCACAAAGGACGTTAATATCATCTGATCAGTTGGTCAAGGGAAAAGTGACATTAGCCTTTTTTTATTCCTGTCTGAAAACATGCATTTCTTGAAAATCTGTGGCAGGAATTAATTTTCATCAACTGGATTTACATCAAATAATATTGTTAATGTTGACAAAGGGGCTCAGAAAGCACATTTGTCCCCTGCAGGGAGCTTTGGGGATTGAACAGAGCAGCACTGAATGGAGGGCCACAGATCAGGCTGACAGGGTTAACTGAGTGGTCAGCAGAATCATTACACTGTAATCCTGTTGCTTTTTTTTGTTCAAAGAGCACTCTGGACATTTCAAACAGACCTCCTGTCAACAAGAGAAAAATGTAATCAAGGCAATGTTATCCTATGTAAACTTTTCTTTCTTTTTTGTTATAATATTTTTACTTGGGGGGGTAATTTCAAGTGAAAACAATCACATAAGCGTGTTCTTGAGTGGTGTTTGCTTTACTAACAACCTGGAACTTGGCAATGTAGTTTTCCTAATTGATCAACTTGAACTGAGGCAAATTTCCCCTATGCTGACATCAAGTGCAGCCCCTTAGTAAAGTGAATTTTCTGTACTTCTTTTCCAGTTTTTCCTAATATAATCTGAAAAGCTGCTTTGATTTTTGAGTGGGAGGTTTTTTTGCGTTAATCCTGTCCAGCACTGGTGGGGGCGGGAGAGGGGGGTTATCCTCCAAAAGGATTGCCTCTCATCTTCTGGCCAGCTTTGTGCAGTTTTTTAAATGTATAAATTTGATCTGACATTATCATCAGAGGTATAAAACCAGCTGAGCTTGTCTGATAATTGCTGAATTGCACAAAGATCTCAATTATACCAACAAACCTTCATTTTAAAACTTTCCAAACCTAAAAAACAAATGTCAGTGATGGGAACTTTCTAAACTTTTTCTGATTGTTCATTAGCGTTGATATGCCCTACAAGCTAAAACAAATGAGTAAAGATTAGTAAAATCGTGGCAGTGTATTCATTAGAAATTATTTTGCCCGTGGTACAGGATGTTCTGTAAATGGCTAAATTTGTTTGATCTGTATTCTAAGGGATCTCTGACTTCCTCCCCAAAGTGACAATAATGCACCACTGCTGTCCTTTCTGCAGAGCAAGGACAGTCATTTATTTTCTAGTTTTGAAGACAAACACAAATCATTCGGAGCCTTTCAGGAAAGTGCCTAGACTCTTGTTTTTCGGATGAGAACATCCTCCCAATAGATGCACATAAATCTGGGTCAAAATACATCGGGGACAATGCAGCACTCTATGTAACAAGCTGCAGAAATGCTGTTTGCTTTGTAATTAACTACTGCTTAGCAGCAAATATGATTTACAAATGACTCAATTTGTGCAAATGGAATGTAGAGGACAGTAATCGAGTAACATTTCATTACATGTATTATGTAAGAGAAAATGATAGTACTCTTCTTAAGTTGTTTATTTGGGAAATAATTTTCCTTTAGGCATGGATTAAGTAACAGCAATACTAGATATAGCTTTGTTTTTTTTAACAAATTATTCAGATCCAGACTGATCAGTTTGAGTCACAGATGAATGTGTGGGGTAAGGTGCCAAATTACAGAGGCCGGTAATGTTCTCAGAGATGACACCATTTGTTAATTTAGTGTGCCAGTCATGTTTTGGTCAATTATCCCAAATACAAAGGGAATTTACCTTCCAAATAATAAAATTATTCTGTTTCAATAGCTGAAGCACAGATTGGTACAGTAAAACCAATAACATCTCATCTGTATCTTTCACTGCATCACTGCAAATGTCTAATCCGTTATGTCTTGGACACACTCTCTGTTTTATTTGATGGAAAATTGAATTGCAAGGAGAAACTTCAACTACACAAATCACAATGTATAGTTTCTCCTTACAATGTATCCCAGTTTCTCTGCAACGGCTGCACGGCATTATTAAATCATGCAATTGTGATATTAAATATTGCACTGGCTATATTAGTTACAATAAATCTATGATTTATTCTCTTTCCTGTTTTTCCTCTGTCATTACCATGTATCCAACTCTCTCTAGAAGCTTTAGTATTTTTGAAACAGCCATCTCTGAACATCTACCCTAGAAAAACTCTATTAAAAAAATCTTTTTTTTGATATGCTAAACCAAAATTCATGAAACTTGGAACTGTCCACAAAACAATATTGAAATCTAAACAATCCTTTCCTCTATCGACTACATCCCAATTTAAGGGAAGATACAAAACAGCAAAGCAGATGAAGGCTGACAATTCTCCCAAAACAATTGCAGCTCATATTTTCTTAAAACAAGGTTTCCTCTTTTTGTGTGGACTGAAGGTACAAATGGACCGAAAAAATATGTTTTGCAAAATATCCGGGCGTAGTGTGGACAGAACATTAATGGTGAGGCTCTGAAGAAAGCTTTTGACTATTAAAAATCACTTCTTTAATCAGATTCCAAATGATAAAAACAAGAAGCCTTTCTGACAGTAAAATGACAATTTAACCTTTGGAAGCTGCCTAAGCATAATAACCAGCAATTTAGATGCTGTCGGTCTGTGATGTTGGTCAGACTAAATGTTTGGAATCCATAACATATTCAAATGAAGCAGCCTCTAAATGTCCTTCTGTTGTGGTGTTGCGGTAAACAGTCTTTTATGCGAAGCAAGAACTTCCCAGACACATTAGACCTTTAAATTTACAGTGCACCTTTAACGGTCTTGCTTTTAGAAACAGGTTAAGGAAATAGTTTCCTGCTCATCATCTGCTTTAAAAAGGTCTGGTTGATCTCTTGACAACACCGGCTCACACCAGTATCTCAACCCACACATCTCTAGCTCGATTCACTCCTTTTATCTGTTAGTGACCCTGCACAGGTTCATCCATCTACTCAGTCAAGTTTCTCTTTCGTTTAATCTTTCCAAAAAGAACCTCTGGGATCTCCGACTTTAGGTGTTTCTTCATAGTCCTGTAGCTGCAGTCCTCACCTTGAATTTGTCTCTGAGCTCTTGACACCAACAACTTTCTGACAAATGCTCGGCAGTTCTTCAGCCTGATTGGCCAGGTGGCTGGTGAGCTGCTGGATTCTTTGTTAAATACAACTACAGAGTTTTATACCTCATTGGGTTATCTAAAAAGAGCAATATTGATTTTGCAATTTAATAAATTTTTGAAGAATTTGAAGATGTGGTTTCTAAGGTAAAATCAGAATACATACTTTTTTTTTGTCATTTTAATAATGCATTGCCACAAATAGCAGGAGTTTAAGTTGAGCTGTCTCTTTCCCCTTACTTTTTCATTTACAAAAGAAAACATCTAATTTGCATCTCTGAAACAGGACATTGTTTTTGATTTGTGTCCACAAAGAGATGGGCGATGGGATACTTTTTATGCTTCTGTACCTAATCCTGTGTATTTCAAACTGGGAGTGTGAGCTCAACACCAGCAGCAGAGAGCTATAAAAAGAGACTATCATTTATAGAGAGTTGCTTGTCAAGACCAGTCCTACTTATCTTTCAGGGTGTAGACTGTGTGTTTGTGGTTTTCTTTGGTTGTTTTTTTTAACTTGCATTTTTCTACTAGTGTTGGAGCTCCAATCAGTTTTGCGTTTCATTACTACACTGAGCTGTAGCGTCCCCAAATGTCAATAATACATGTTTCAGTAATTGATCAGGAAGAGATGCGAAGTGTTTGTTCAGGGCAGCAGAATGTGCAATTATAATTTGATATGACTTCTGCATTATGCTTTGTTGAATTTGTACTCTGACAGTGTTTGCTATTCAAAGCACTGTGTGCACCTCCCTTGTTGATTGGAGCCACTTCATAAATTAACATTGTTCCAGGTACCTCTTGCACAGTGATTTGACTTTGCATTGTAAAAGTAGATTACTATTGCAAAAATTATTGTACATTAATCACACCCACTTTCAGCAGTGTCCCATTTAAGATGAGGCAGTGAAATGAACTTGGATAGTAATGATTTCCCCCTCTCCCTCCTCGGTCATCACTTTAACAGTAAATTCTGTGGGCAGTAAGCTGTAATTAGTGTGGAGGAGGAAGCTAAAGGTTGTGCATTGATTTCTTGTTTGCTTGGTGAAAATGTCAAAGAGAAACATGAATCCTGATTCACAATAGGGTCTGAAACATGTCTGCTTGGTGTGCTGCAATTAGAGCTCTTTCAATACCAAATATTAACACGCTGATTAATTACAATTTTCCATCGTGTGGTGTATTTCTTTGGGAATGGATGTCCAATGCGGAATGTAAATGATAACATGGTGGTGGTGGTGACATTAAAGCAGGCTTATTTAAAAATAAAAATAAAGTCTCAAGAATTGTTTAAGAAATGTAAACGTAAAACGTGAGTGACGGCATAAACCTTTTTAGAAAGGGTAATTGGGTTTAGACTCAGTTTGATCTGCAGATAGAATATTGACTGACCAGGTCAGTCCTATAGTTTAATGGCAGCAACATTAAAATAACGAACAAAACCATCACTTAGCATCTGAGTCCAGATTCTAGAAATTTGCATTACAGTCTTAACCATAAAAATAAACTCTCTAAGGGGAGCAGCTTTTTAGTTTAAGAGCAGTGTTGTCCCTACTTGCTGTAAATTATGCTACATTTTGGATTGGATGTAATTAGTTTGATTCAGAAAATATTTCGATCAACTCCTCTAAACTAACACATTGTTTTCAATCGCTATAACTGCTAAAAATGGTTTCAAATACAGCGTTCTGCATTACAATGTGTGCATCTCTATTATCTATAGTTTTCCATATTTATTATGTGTATTTTTAAAGCTCTTATGATTTGCTAGCTGACTCATAAAGAAATACTCCATGTTTTAATCTGAAAATCCCAATTAATGAGCTTTAAATGTTCTGGTTGATAAATCTTGACACCCCCTCCTCCTCGCACCTTTCTCATCATGGTTTGACCTTTTGTAGCTCCAGCTGAAAGAAAGCAGGAATGTGGAAAACTCAGCTTTAAAATGTACATTAGTCTTAGTAAATTGTTACTTACTGTCAGGAACAACAGTGGTTGAAACACAAAAGATGCGCATGAAAAGCTGTCACAGATGTCAGCTTCCTTAGTGTTTTTGTCAAAGTTAATGAGAGGCTTTCAGACTCTGTAAATCAAAGCACAAACCAGAACTTCTTTTTTGCGACAGAGGATCGTCAGAACCACATGGCAATTTTTTGTTTTTGTTCAGAATGCACAATTTTACTCGCAGTACATGTGGTCTAATTTAGTCCTTGTGTGTTCCTGACACACATGTAGTGCAGATTTTCCCCAAACACTTTTACAAAATACCACAACAGTTTAAAGTGCCATTAAAAAGTATTTGCTCTCTTACAGATTTCTTCTGCTTTTGAAACTAATTTTTTTCAGATCATACAAATTCTAAAATCAGACAAAAATCAACTTTATTTAATGCAGCGGGGAATCAAACCGGCAACCCACCATTGAAAGATGAAAACATCTCAAAAACCAAAAAGACTTCGAGGTCAGTGTTCGTGATCCAGCAATAAGAAACTGGAGAATAATCGCATTTATGAGTTCCACTGATTTAAAAAAGAACAAAGACTCATTTTACATTAGCCAAGAAACATCTGGATGAAACCAAGACATTTTTTGGAAGTACCTCTCGTTTGTGTCAGATACACAGCTGCCATTTTAACCAACTCCTCAACTGTATACTGTATTCATGCATACAGCACCAGTCAGATGTTGGATACATCTATTGGTCTGATTGTTGTACTTACTTTGAGCTTTTATATTGATGTTGAGATGTAAATAATTTCAATAATTTGATAGTTGCAAAATGTATGTTTCGTCCATCTTTTTGCAATGAGGTAAAACGGAAGGCTGTCTTTTATCAAACAGCTGAACTTCTGATTTTTCACAATATGTCACAAGTCACAAATGCTTTTGACACTTTATTTGTGTTTGTTTTATGTGGGCAGGTTGTGACCATGCGCTGCCTGGCTGCACGGGTGAACTACAAGACGCTCATAGTTATATGCGCCCTCTTCACACTCATAACGGTGCTGCTATGGAACCGCTGCTCCAGTGACATCTCCATCCGTTTCCTTCCCCGGGCCGCCTTTGTGGTTCCAAGTGCAAAGATCAGCAGCAGCCAGCAGCAACCTCCGCAACCCCCCGAGCCTCCACCTGTTGTTGGCGTTGTTGGTGGGATCAAATATGAAGAAATTGACTGCCTCATCAACGATGAGTCCACTATCAAAGGCAGACGAGAGGGAGGAGAGATCTACCTGCCCTTCAGTTGGGTGGAAAAATACTTTGAAGTGTACGGCAAAGTGGTGCAATATGATGGCTATGATCGCTTCGAGTTCCAGCACAGCTACTCCAAGGTCTACGCCCAGCGTGAGCCCTACCACCCCGAAGGAGTCTTCATGTCCTTTGAGGGATACAATGTGGAAGTTCGCGATCGTGTTAAATGCATCAGTGGAGTTGAGGGTAAGGAGATTTTAATTACATGGTCCACATCAACATTTTTAAAGTTTGTGAACGACCTTAAACTACCTTAAATTTGTGTTTGTCTTTTTGAATACCTGTAAAGGTAAAATAGTTGCCCTGTTTTCCACAGGAAATGTCAGGTAACTGTGTTAATATCAAGAGTCTGTTCTTATTGAAAAAGTGACCCACAAATTTAAGTAACTACCAAATGGAAACGGTTTAAATTCCATTAAAAATGTTTGCTTTTCTTATCTAGACTATGTCAGGGTTTATCTTCTGACAGACACCTGGGTATACAAGTCTGAGAGTCCACTCTCAGTTTCTTATCAGAGTTGTGTGTGGTTTTTTTCTTTTTTTGGTTCCTTTTAAAATAATTGCCAGGAAGGATCAATAGCTCATTTTAAAAGGCTATTAGTTGAAACCACATGGTCATCAATATAGTTCTGCTTCTTGCTTGCATGAAGAAGTGGCCCTCTACACTTAACTGAAATTGCAAAATAGATATTCATTATTTTTCTTTTATCACGAAATGGCTACAGCTACCAATAAGGCATACCATTGCACCATCGACTCATATATCTTACAATTTTGTGACTTAATGTTTGCATTGTTTTTTGTGTGTGTAAATTTCAGACTTTTGTGACATACCGAGATATTTTCAGTGTTCGTAAAAGAAAAGCAACATCAGCGAATGGGTTTTAATTTTGCAGAAAAAGCATTATTCATTTTGCTGGGTTTTACTTTGGCTAATTAAAGAACACAGTTAACACTGAAAAAGTAAGAACCTTTTTATAAGGGTTTGCAAACAGTGATAATATTAAACAATGGCAGACTTCAATCAGGCCATATTACACCATGTCCTGCCAACATGTTTTTTTTTAACTACATAAAGGTTATAAACATGCTTATAAATATGTCCTTTATGGACACAAACACTGGTTGAAAAACTAGGACCGCGTGTTTACCTCCGACCAACAGTGTATAATGAAACAGCCAGAAATTGTAGAAGTCGTTAAGTCAGTTTCTTAGACTTTTATTATTTTTTATAATTTACATGATTGAATTATGTGAATGATCTATAGATTAATATTTGTTTCATTCACAATTTGCATTATTGCATTATAACTTTTTCAATATTTGTACAGAATTAGAAGTAGGAAAATTAGAATCTTGAAACAGAATAAAAGATACTAGTTGCTACATAAGAGAAGATACAAGTCGAGACTTTCATACCATATAAGATGCTGCAATGTTCATTTCATACATTTGTTAGTTTTTGCTAACATATTTTCTAGCATGTTAGCTCATCTGGACGCACTAGCTAGCTTCGGCAGAGATAATGTTGCTAGAAACAAGCTGCCTCCTAAAGCTCAAAGAGTTTAGTGCCTAACTCAACATCAAAAGCATTCATGTGGGCATGATTGACAGCGCTAAGACCCTCCTCCTGGCTAGTTTGGGAGCACCAGGAGAAAGCAGAGGAGCTTTTTTTTTTTTTTTTAAATCACAGATTGCCTGTCTCATACCATACTGTCACAACATAGTAACAGTTTCAGCAAATATGTAAAATAATATTTTTATAAAAGTTGCATACTGCAGCTTTAAGTAAAGTTTTAGCTTTAAATATAAGAGCATTAAATCTTATATTTGAGTCATGTGTTTGTACTTTTTCATTAAAGAATGCTTTGAATAATTTGGTCTGCAGATCTCGCATGTCACAACTTCCTACATTTATGTCTGAGCTGTACCAAATGCACAGGTACAATTTATACAACCCTTCCTGTGCTGCAGGAAGATGAACACTCGCTGTGAACATGTGTGTATATTGTGGAAATGGGTCATAAAAGAATTAAAGCAAACCTCTGGACTCAACATTGATTCTTGTTTGCTATTCCCCTAATATTTCTACCATTCGAAATAGATGAGCCACATTTACATTTCTGTACAACCACTTTAAAAGATCTATTAATATTGCGCAAGGCCACCCCGCTATTTAACATTCACATGTGCAAACATACACACTTCTTCTTAACTTAGTTTAATTCCAGAGGTGGAAGCAGCAGTCTATTAATTAACTTGTCATAGAGGTACCACAGGGTTTAATGAAGGTCATGGGAGTATTTTCCTCCCAGTGTGCATCACAGCCTACTGAAAAGTTATTTAACGAAACCCTCAGCCAGATGCGTTAATTGTTGTAATGACCAGTCAGCATCTGGCACTGAATATTCTCCCAGATGGTACAGTTATTTCAAGCTTAAGCAACCAATTAGAAGAAAATTATATCACATAAATGTAAGTGTAAGAAAAAATGTTTTAGAATGTTGTTGCATTACTTGTTGAATGGCCTAGTCTCACTGGTTTCTATTCCATATAAAACCAGCGAGTGAAATAGACTGATTGATATTGCGTACAACACAGAGAGCCTCATTTGGACACGCTCATGTCTCCCTTCGAAATTTATCGCAAATGCAAGCGAGGATTCATGGACTAATAAGAGATGTTTTCTTCATCTCTCATTAGTCAGACAAAACAGACTGTTTTGTCTGCAGTCTTTGAAACTCTGTATAACTTGTTTACTGATAAGCCATAAAAATGAATGCAGGTGTATATAAGAAAATTCACCTGGTGACCATCTCTTCTAACAAAAGTGTCATTTGGATACCATCACTTTCTTTATAAAGTGACATTTTAAGACCCAATAAAGGATTGTCACTTTAGAAATGTCACTGAAAGTATGGCCGCTTACCGCACAAGAAATGCACTTAATTCTTGGTCTGGGCTTCTTTCGCATTAATTATTGCATCGGTCCGATGTGGTACGGAGGTAATTAGGCTGTGGCTCTGCTGTGGTGCTAAGGTGACATGGTTCCTCAAATAATCACAGACCGCAGAAACTGCACACATCACAAGAAGTGGATTCTGGGCTTCTTTAGACTCATGTGAAAATGAAATGCATTTATTTTTCATATGGATTACTGAGCAAAACCTCTAAGCTTTTATTCATTGCTCAGATAAAATCCCCGCTACTTGTACCCCATTTTGTTCCACACTGTTTTCGTCCACTCAACTTTCTATTAATGTGTTTGGATACAGCACTCGAAGGCTGTTTCCTGGACTACTATTGAGACAGCAGTCCTCATCGTAATGTTGTGGGCTCTGACGGACTACTTCTGCTTCATTGTTCTCTGTCATGTTTTAATGTTTTGAGAACGTGCATTTTTGCATAACTGGTGAGCATGACTTTGTTTTTTGGTTTTTTTTTTTAAATAAGTTAACTTTTTAATGATTTTCAAATTTATCGAGATGCACCTGTAAATTGTCTGGATTAGCATCCTGAAAAATAGTATTCAGATTTCCAGGAAAGTCGCAAAAATGTGTGCACACTTTTAACAGTCAATTTCACACGGATTACTTCTCTTCAGTGCAGCTTCATGCTGCTGTGTTAGGATTTGACTGCCATTTGACTTAAGTTGCTGAGGGAAGACTGGTGCAAGACAGGCGGAGAGGAAAGTCTGCCATGGGGATGGAACTAAGAGCAATGTGAATCTGCATGCATATGTGTTCATGCTCTTTCCTGTCAACATCAAGCACACAAATAAATACTCAGTCAGGTTTGAGATAATCTCACTACTGATGCGCTCCAACGGTCCCCGATGTGCATTTGTGTGTCTAAGCGAAAGCTTAAAATCTATTTACTCCAAGTAACCAAGATCACAAATGAAAACGCATAGATGTGGCATTCAGATGAATTATAATTATATCATTTTCATCATAATATAAAAGATACAGATGAGTTAGCAGCTAGGAATGACAACTGAGTGCTGAATAAAAAAAGCACCGCTCCACCTGATCTGATGAGATGCAGCTCACATAACAAAGTGATAGAAATGTCTGTGTCATTGTGACTGCTGAAAGGTGGTGGGGGGGGGAATCCCTCTCTTGCACATAATTGGTGATTTGGATTGGAGGACATGTAAATGGAGGTCTGCAACAAAAACATCGCAGAGAGTAGCAGAAAATGGTGTGGAGTCATCTGCTGCTGCTATTAAATGCTGCTGACTGTCTGGAGTTAGGAATTGATTCTGCACAACCTCTCACACTAATGTTTCACCCCATAGTCCATAAAATGATTTACTGTAAACTGGATATAATTTGCAGCTAGTTGTCATGGTTTTGTGTTTTTTGTGTTTTTTCTTAATCTGGTCAAGCATCATCTAAACAGAATGTTCCCAAGTTTATTTGATTGGTTTATGAGATTTTGTCACCATTAACCTGAAAACCAGAGGAAGTAATTTTTTTAATGTGAACATGAACATTGTTTGTTTTTATTTTTTTCAAGAGATGCTTGTAAAATGTGGTTTCTTTCAAAATGTGCCACAAAGGAAACTGAAGGAGGAACACCAATGTTTGTGTTTGTCATGAAGGGGGTAAAACATTTCCATCCCAAATTGAAGTTTATGACCCTCTTCTTAAATGGATGGGCTTCGGTGGCACATGCATCCAGCTTGTCACAAGGTCTCAAAGTGAGCTATACGTTCATCAGTAATTCTCCTGGCTGAGCTATTTCTGTTGGCTGGGGACAGCCTGCAGCGAAATGCAGCAGATTAGCTGAAATTTCCCAGCATTTTTTGATAGTTTGCTCTCACTGGTGTTGTTTATTTCATAGCTTTTTTTTTTTCTGTCTTGCTATTTAGTGAGACCTTTTTCTTGTTCAAATTTTGACGATGTAGTATCGGGTTAGATTTCTTTTTTTTCCCCTGCTTGTGTAAGTTGAATCTAAATTGAGAAATATTTGGAGTGAAATGTATATTTAAAATTGAGCCTTTTCTCTTCCGCTCAGGCGTGCCTCTCTCCACCCAATGGGGCCCTCAGGGTTACTTCTATGCCATCCAGATCGCCCAGTACGGTTTGAGCCATTACAGCAAAAACCTGACTGAGCGCGCTCCCCACGTCGAGGTCTACGACACAGCCGAGGAGAAGGACAGCAGGGTCAGCACCGCGTCCTGGAGTGTGCCGAAAGGTTGCAGCCTGAGTCGTGTCCATGACAAGACCAGATCTACCTCCGTGCGTTCGTTCAGCGCTGCAGGTATGTCTCCGCTCATGTTTGGCCAGATGACCTCAGGGCAAGCTGCTTATCTCTTGTTTAAGTGTGGCTGCAGCCGGCTCGATGTGTGACTGCACCCTCAGGGACAGGATGATGCTCTGCAGCGAGTCACAGCCACAGTGGGAGGACTCTGCCTGTTGTGGTTGGCAGAAGACATGCTGCATAATGACAATCCTAGAAACTTGAATGATTTAATAATCAGCAGGCTCAGTGTTGGATCTTTAATTATGCACTTTTCGCTTAATCAGTGGGAAATTTCCACCTGGTGGGACAGAGAGGAATACCTCTGGTTAATGTTGTTCAGTCAGAACATGAATATATGAATATAAGTGGCTGGTAATAAGACTCCAGGGGGCAGATAAGTACATTTCTGCCATCATATGAAAACAATGCTGTATTTTACATTTTATTTAACATTAAAAGATATGAATCGGTGTGATCATCACAAAATTTTAGCAATATACAAATTTAAATATTTAAGCAAATTTGCTTAATCTATAGCCCACAAAGATTGTTGTTCCACAATAAACTGGACTGGGACTAATGATTATTTTAGTAATTGATTAAGCTTTTGATTATTCTCATGATTAATCACTTAATTGTTTAAAAAAACGATACATTCTACAAATTTTTTATTGAACCACTTAAGCCTTTTTTGTACAATATTAGGAATACATTAAAAGGTGAAAATTAATGTATAATTAAATTTCTTTTTTAAATAAAATATTTAATTGGCTAAAATGCAATAACACAGCATAAGTCTGAACCAAGTGAAGCTAAAACTGGGCCACTTGGGGAGTTTTGGCTTAAAAACCTATTTATAGATGAAGGTGTTGTATCTTAAATGCTATATTTAAGCATTTAAGATACAACACCTTCATAGCTTTTTTTTGGATACTACACCAGTTAATAATTCAATTACCTATTTTGAGTCTGTATACACCAGTTAATAATTAATCGATTTCTAAATTGGCAATTATTTGGATAATCGATTAGTTCAATTAATTGTTTCAGCCCTTCAGCAAACAAAACCATGAAGGAACCTTTACGGATCATTCTTGTCTTACACATTATGCGAGTTGAACCGATAAGATGACAGACTGTGTGAGCTTTCAGAAGGATCAGCTGGGAATGTGAAACCAAAGATGTGTGTCTGAGATTTTTCCATATCTTTTCTAGCTCTGTGTTGCAATAATATTTTCATCTACATCTAAAACCTACTTATACCATGCCAATACCCAATCCATATTCCCTCCGTACTTATAGAAAGCATTGTATTAATGTTGACAATAGTTAAGTAGATAGAAAAAAACGACATTTAAATTGTTGACTCCTGTTGTATTACAACAGTATTTGGCAAACAGTTGGC
The DNA here is from genome assembly GCF_001444195.1 of Xiphophorus couchianus. NCBI lineage: Eukaryota > Metazoa > Chordata > Actinopteri > Cyprinodontiformes > Poeciliidae > Xiphophorus > Xiphophorus couchianus. The sequence goes on along the minus strand of NC_040231.1, from coordinate 25,716,037 downwards.
ATCTTTGTCTTTAAAAATACTTGGGTGTTTTTTGTTATGAAGACAACGTTTTGTGCTCCAAATGCCTCTTTCAGGCAGACAGTGGTTATAAATAAAGCCTTTGACTATTCTTGCTTGAGCTTTAAAAATTCTTCCAGACCAATGAATATTAAAAAGTATATAACCGTGTGTCTCCTTAAGTACAGCAGTAATAGGTCTTCAGATGAAGCGAAGTTTCATTTCTTGTAATAAAACTGACTGGGGCGTAGCACCATCCTTGGTGCCGTTTCAGTGTGTTTCAACCCTGAGGAATCTAATTTAATTCAGCTGCTTTTCTTCATATCAGGGCTCATATGGAACTGAGGACACTGGGCACTAAGCCTCTGGCAGAATCTACTTTCATTTGTTGTGTGCAGTCTTCTCACACATTCAAACATTGATTTACAAAGCTGTGGTGGGAAAAATGCAGAGCAACTTCAATGCTGAAAAAAGCTCGGCTTTTAGGAGCTTGCACCAGACTGATTGAGATTTACACTAAAATACCGCAGTTACAAATATAGGCTGATTATCCAAGTATTGCTGCTGCTTTAAAAAAGGTTAGTTTACATTTTTACTTAATGTCAGTATTGTTAAGCGGATTTAGGTAATGTTACTTTCGTTATTGGTTCTGTTTTCTTTCAAAATTGGATCATAAAAACTTACACTGTCCTGATCCAATATTGATTTCATATATCAGCCGAAGAACAAGTATCGGTTTACATCGGCCTGCATCTAAAATCTTTCGTATAAGACTCCAGCATTTAGTCCGTCCCAGCATTTCTATTCAGCAGCTGTTATATCCCCCATGTAGACTCATTGGTTGATAATAAATGGCTTCATTGCTCTCATGCCTGTTGTTGTTGACTATTGTTCTTTGAGTACTATCACTTGATCAAGCCTTTTTTAACATTACACTCTTCAAAATAAGTAATAAAAGTATGTATGATATTGTATTGGGTCAATATCGGTTTCGGCCAATAGTCAAAGCTGCTGTAACAGAATCACATCTGAAGTGACCAAACTGTGTTGGGACAGCCCTCATAAAAAACCTTAGCTGAACATTTTTGGAATAATTGTAGCAATATTTTTTAGTAACAGATATTTTCTAAAACAGAAATTTAAGCTCTTGAAAAAAACTTTAGGAAACGTTTTTTTCCTCAATAGTTGTCTCACATTACTTTGACAATAGGTAACAGCTAAAAAAGATAAGCACCCTTACTCTTGTTGCACCCTCCATTACATTTTAATTATCAAAACACTACAGATTAGAAACAAATCCATTAATCCTGATTAGTCAGTGGTAATTATTTAAAGCAGTAGCTATTGAACATCTCATGAAACTGTTAAAAATCCTGGACACCATTTTAGTGTAACATTATGAAATATCAATATTTTGTGCTCTTAATTGTTCCTTTTAGACTAAAAGCTAGTCATGTTTGGCTCTAACACAATTTGCAAATCCTTTCAAGCTTCTTTTAACTTCTCATGGTTTAAATCTAAATAGAAATTTTGCCTCCAGTCACAGACTATTCAGTTGTTGTGCTGTCAAACAGAAGACATACAATGTCTCTTGGTGGGCTTGCCATCAATAAATGGGACTTGACTTTGTATTTACCATTGAGATTCGGCATGTAGCTTAGGTTTACAGCTGTATCAGGACCAAAGCCATGACACAGATGACAGAGTTATTTCTGGAAGTGGGAGAAAGTCAAAATCTTTTGCCCAGAGCTGACTGTGAGCGGGCTTTATTCTCCTCTTATCTCATGCTGATATTTCCAGGACACACACACACACACACACATTCTCTCCTTGTCTCCCTTTCTCTGTTGAGCTGCTGTCTCTATTATACTCCCTCCCTTCTCCTTATTCCCCAGTTTTCAGCTGCTCATCATCACCACTTTTCTTTTCATTTCACCACTCTGCACCCCCTGTCCCCATCTCTCCTCTCTCAGGTCAAGTCGTCCTCATGGCATTCTTTCCTCAAGATCATCATGCTTTCATCACTTCCCCTCCCCCTCTTCTTCTGCCCTTTTCTTCATTAATCTTCTCTGTCTACCCCAGATTTCTGTCAGTCTTCCACTGCTGTTTACTCATTTCCACCCACTTACCATCCCTCTGCACTCTTGCGCTTCCTCGACATTGCCGTCATAGTTTCCTGATCCGTTCTAATGCCCCTTTCTGCTCCCTCGTCAAAACTTTTTCGTTTTCTTCCTCTGCTGTCAGTTTCTCTTTCTGTCCCTCCACCTCCCTCTCTTTCCAATTTGAGTCTTTTTTTCCCCCCCCTCCTCGCTGTATCTAGGACACGGGTGTTGAACAATCTCTCAAAGTCTCTGACAAGTGGATCAATTGTCTGTCCCCTGATAATAACCTGCCATCTACCATCCACACATTCCTTCACGAAGGCTTTCTACCATTGAGCACCTTTATTTTCTCAGTCCCAGTATGGTTGCGTGATGCTTCAGAATCACATTTTGTACCGATCCTGATAAGATGTACACATGCAATTGCAGAAAAACTGCTTTTGCCTGGGTGTCCATGGTGCTGTGCAGACATTGCATGACTGTTCACCTCTTTCCGAAATGTGTGAAAATCTGCTCTAGGCCAAAAAAGTCCCAGAAAGCAGCTGCAGCATCCAGGTCTTTAGAGTAACACAGTGTGTGTATTGGTTAAATACAGCAATATGCTGCTAATTAACCAGCGGCTTTAGCTAATGTGGCCCAGTTTTTCGGTGGTATGTAGCTGCACACACTCAACACCACTCCAGCCCCACAGTCTGAAATCATCCCTGGTTTATGCATGATGGTATTTCAAGGTTTGTGCAAAGGAAAACCTGCTTCCTCTATCTTACAGCCTCACATCGGAAAATGATTAAAATGTAACTGCTTATTAGAGGGGTTGTGTGTTCTAACATGAATACAATTTTTGCATAATAAAAGGTTCAAGGGCTGCACAGTGGCGCAGTTGGTAGCACTGTTGCCTTGAAGCAAGAAGGTCCTGGGTTCGATTCCCGGCCTGGTGTCTGTCTGCACGGAGCATGCGTGGGTACTCTGGCTTCCTCCCACAGTCCAAAAACATGACTGTCAGGCAAATTGATCTCTCTAAATTCTCCCTAGATGTGTGCATGGTTGTTTGTCTTGTCTGCCTCTGTGTTGCGACAGACTGGCCCCCACCTATCGCCCGAAACGTTCGCTGGAGATAGGCACCAGCACCCCTCCCGACCCTGCCAGGTACAAGGGTGTACAGAAAATGGATGGATGGAAAAAGTTTGTTTTTTTGTCATCGGCTGTAGAGCTTGAGATTTGTCGTTTTTGCCCTTTCTATTTTACATGATAGGAATGATAATGGGCAACCTCATTTATTTTTTAACTTGACTGGTTTTATATATAAATATATATTATATATGTTTTATTTTTTTGGCCTTTTTAACAATACATTAAACATTCAATATTGTAATAAAATGAACAAGGAAGCCTTTTCAGAACATTATTTCTTAATCGGTAAGGATCTGAAACAGAAGCACATTTGCCTTGTTAAAGTGCTTAAGAGATCCAGCTGCCTTCCATTTGAAGCACTTAGGATTTACCGCGTCCTAAATATTTAGCTTTCAATTTCTTAGTCTAGAAAATAAGTTACCGTCTTCTCAGCCTTAAGAACAGGATATGGGTCACTCTTTCTCCAAAATGCTTGCTGTACTTTGCCAAGTGTCTTAAATTGGTGCACGAAAGTCTGCATTTGAGTAAGCCATAATGTTTCGGGCTTACTGTGAAATGAAAAGATGGATATTTTATGTGTGTCCAAATTCAGCGTCTGCATCCTTCAAAGAAGTGGTTCCCGATCCTTTTGTGTTGTATTTTAAGAATATTTTAATTTGTGGGAAATGTTTTTAGCATAATGGGGTAGAGGCGTAATTTTTTATGATGTTTGTGGTATTGCAGTGATAAACTTGACAATAAATGGTCTTTGAGGCAGTTTCTGGCAATAGTTAAAAGGCCTGCCACTGTGTACCAATAGATCGTCAGAGCCCCAAAAACTATACTGTTATTAGAATAGTCTACTTCTGCACACCATTTACAGTTGGAGCACTAAATGGCATGCAATACTTGCATTTAATCGTGTTTATTGCAGAGCTCATGAAGCCAATCCCAATTATATTCTTACATGTTCCTTCAGAATATATTTCAGTTCTTATCAGGATTTTAAAAAGCCTCCATTAAGCATGATCATCACCAAGTTTTTCTCTGTTCCTGTGATTCTCAGTACAAGCCATTCCTGCTCTGCCTCACTTGGTGGATGCTTGATTGTGAGACGGCAGCAGTAGGAACTGTTGGCAGTATCTTTTCCGCAGCTCTGACAGCGCTGTAGGAGAGTGAACAGTTTACAATGAAGATGACATCAAAAGCTGTAATACTGGGTTACATGCGTGCGGCGAGTCCCCTGTGCATCATTAGGCAATCTGAATCCAGCACAGGAATAGAGCAAGCTGCCTCTACCAATAAACATTGCATCACTGTGGGAAAAATAAAGACCATAAAGGGGAGAAACAGAGTTAGATTTGTGTTCATTTGCCAAAATGGAAAAAGATCTCTGGTGACTGGGCCCAGATCTTGGCCCTAAATAGGAACACATGAGGGGATTTAATCCATAGCTCCACTGACAAAAGCTCTCCATTTGATTTAGATCACTATAGTCCTTTCTTTTTCACTTGAGATGACAGAAAAACTGTTAAGGGCCTGACTTACTTAGCAGAATTGAGAGGGGGGAATTGAGGGGTATTGCTCAAGAAATGGTCAGCAGGGTCTCTCCAACAGCTTGGATCCAGAGTTTCCATGGCAGCTGTCACTCACTGATGGGAGGTGGTGTTCCCCATCACTTCAATTACTGCTTGGGATTAAGTTCAGAGATGCTCCACAAATCCAGGACAAACAATTTATGCAACAGAGAACCCCCGGCTTGCTGAAGGCACAGTGGGATGTTTGCTTCCAGCTGGATTCAGTGATGCAGCGCTCAGAACGAGTCAAAAACACTGCAGGCTCTTCTTTCCAGGTAGACATGCTGTGTTTGCACTAGCAGCTGTAAATAATCCATCCTGTCAGTCCGGAAATGAACTTTGGTAGAAAGTAATGGTGCAGTGGTTTTTATGCACTTCTGCTTTTAGGCTCCCATCCCCCATTCTTTTTTTTTTTGTTTTTATGTAAAAAAAAAAACTAGCAGATTACACTCAATCATTTACTGTACCTCCCACCAATGATCAGAGGGCAAGAGGCAGAGGTATTATAGAGGTCACCAGTCCATTACGGTCAAATTGCAACCAATTTGAAATGTATGTGTAGTATTGTTAAACATACTCTTTACAACTCGGGGTGCAACAAAAATTTGGCCGACCAATAATCCAGCCACCTGAGTTTTCTTAATGTTTTGAGATCTGCAATCGTCCATAAGAAACCGATCTTTTCCACCAATCTTATCTACCTCTGCAAAGGTCTGAAAATCAACCGCTGTCCTCTTTTGCTCTGCTGTGAGAGCGCTGACTGACCCGCCAACCAGGTCATGTCTGTATTCAGTTTTGTCACAATATTTTCTGACTTTTCAGATCCAATCAGTATCTGCCAAAAGCAGAATTTGGCTACTTTAAAGACCATTGATCGGCTAGAAAACTGCAATCGGTGCACTCCTAGTTGAGAGAAAACTAAATAACTAAGGGTTTTAAGGCTATTATCTGTAGAAAACCGGAAATACCTCCTTGGAAATAATGGATTAAATCATATGCAGACTGAAATGTAAAAAACAAAATAGACAAAAAACACCCATCCTTTTTGGATGTACTCTCTGAGGACGGTGAAAATCTGGTGTGGATAAAACATGCAGAGATTGTGAATGAATAATCACACGCACGTTTCGCTTTCGCCCCGTCATTTGTCACATGTTCCTGTGCTGTGATGTGCACTGCAGGTCCTAACTGTGCATATGTTTTCAAGCGCTCATCTCTCTTGCTCACCAACGTGCCCGAGCTCCATTTGCACTGATATATTTCCAGCAGCGTGTCATTTCTGTTTCCCGGCTGATTGCTAAACAGCCGCAGAGCCGAGCGGTGGAGGTGGAATCTCGTCTGTATTCCCTGCCCATCCTTTATTGATGGCAGAGTAATCACAGGGCCAGAGTACAAATCCACTTACCCTCTGCTTTGCCTTAAGTAATGGATTTATGAGTGCATTAAAGAGCCGTAGTTATCCAGAGGCCCCTGCCAGACTGTCTCTCTGCTCATTCTCTCCCTGATCGACTGTCTTTGTGTCTCAGTCGGACTCATCTGCTTCTGCTTTCCCAGCTCCTGTCATGTGAGATCTCTCTGTCTTCTGATTCCCAATTGTCTGCTCCTTGTTGCCTCATTTTCACTCTCTCTGGAGTTTGGCTGGCTTTGGGAGCATTTGTGCGACCCATCATTGCATTACCCTTTTTTTCTCCTTGACTTGTATCCTCATCTTTTATCCTCTGGGAAGCCCTGATTAGAAAAAAAAAATCTTTTTCATTTTCTCCTTGAAGACTAAGGGAGCCTGGCCGACAGAGAGAGCTGACTCTTGAAGAAGTTGGTGCTTTGGGGGCTCGAGGCAAAGTTGGCACCAACTTAACTGCCTGAACTAAACCGACATTAAAGCAACTCTCTCGGTGCAGAGCTGGAGGAGAAGGGCGAAAAGCTGAACTTTCTAACTCTGAGCTTTGCGGGGAAGAAATGCAGGAAAGCAGATGAAAAAGTTGCAGCACCAGATCACTTTCTTTCCAATGTTTTCCTCTGCTTCTTGTCGCTACAAGGCCCCTTTTTCCTCACATACTCCTAATTAATCTCAGTGTGACACATCTGCAGTGCGCATCCCATGAGAGGTTTGTCTGGGTGTGTGTGCACTCTGCATGTCTCCCATTTATCTGTCACGCATACAGCAGGGCACTTCACACGACTGATAACAATACAAGATGCTTGCTGGTAAGAGAAAAAGGTTTTGACCATGAATTATTTCAAAGCTTGCAGAATTTTTTTTATTTTTGGAACATTTGGAAGTGGGAAAGTATTTTCTGCACTAGAAGAAAGCTCATATAAATAAACCAAGAAAGGAGAGTGCATTAAAAGATGCAGATAAAAAGGATCCTAGTCAGTCTGCTGGAAAAGGTCATCCAAAATTCGTCAGAAGCCATTTTATACAAGTCAAGTGAGGTTGGAGCCTTTTTTTTTCTTTTTTCTTTTGACCCAGTACACCGCTGTAAAATCTCAGCTAATTCTGTTCATCTTTCACACCTTCCCTCCATTACTTCCCACCAACCCCTCACAGACTCCTCAGAGGGCGTATCCCTGCAGCTGGGCAACTCGAAAGACTTCATCCTCAGCTTGGACTTAAGGTTCTCCTCCAATGGCAGTGTGTCGGTGGTCCTAGAAACCACAGAGAAGGGGCCTCCCTTCACCATCCATTACGTTACCAACACGCAGCTCATCGCCTTCAAAGAGCGCGACGTCACCTACGGCATCGGGCCTCGATCCTCCTGGAGCACGTTGACCAGAGACCTGCTGACTGACCTCAGGAAGGGAGTCGGGTTGTCGAACACAAAGGCTGTCAAAGCCACAAAGGTTGGTTCAAATCCGAACTCGCAATATGGAAACTTTATTTAAAGGGTTAGTCTTTACAGTATCGGTAATCTTTTTTATTTATTTTTTTCAAAAAAGCCTTTTGAATATATTTTTCATTCTTTACAAACCACAAAATTAAAGTAAATAAAGTTTATAATGTTTGCATAAAATTCTATATAACCGCTTTTCTTGGAGACCAAAAAATTCCTGGTGTTTAATTAACTTTTTGAATTAGTTACAAATTTGTCAGACATTAATTGACATTAGACATCTCTCTCTATAATATTTAGTTATCATTTTAGGGAAAAAAAACAATTGACAAGTGGTATCATTGCTAATATAAAAGTGACTTTATTGATGAGTCCTGTGACTGATTTGACTTTGATAATTTGTTACTTTAGTTGAGTTAATGCAAGATGTCTGCACATCCTGAAAAAGCATTAAATTCATGTATTTAAAATTAAGGCTGTAAAGTGACTCATGTTCATTAAATAAAATGTTGCCCTTAAAAACGCTAATTATAAGTCTTAAATTTTATCTTGGTACAACCACATTATCTCCTATATTCTAGGTAGATTCAGGACTTTCAGGACTTTTCAATCATCAAAGTCATCAAATGTTTCAGTCGCGCGCTGAAATGTTCACTGCGACAGAACTGTGCTCTGTCTCAAGACAGTTAATGGTACCGGTAACAAGTTGCTAATAGTTGCTAGCTAGCTAACTTTTTTGAGTCTATCATAGGTAAGCGTAAAACTATCTGCAATTGACTGGACAATGTTCATCTTTGCCACTAGCTCTGTTGCCAGCACATATGAAGCTGCATGCTTTCTGTGCAAGAAATGCTTGACACTATAGGGGTTAATGCTGTAGCAGGTTATATGCCATGTGAGAATCACAAAGCTGCTACCAACAGCCACAAAAAGACTCCAGAAGGTTAAATTTTGTTCCCCTGAAACTAAAAAATACATATCTTTTGCACATTTCTGTCTTAAATTTTGTAATAGTGGTTTTAAAAAGTCTTGAAAAAAATTGGGGAAACCTAACATTGATGTTATTTGTGGGTGTGATTGTTACAAAAGTTTTAAAATAAAGTCACTAATTTAGACCCTGATTCTTTCTAATCTTGTCTGCGTTTCTCCCCAGATCATGCCCAGACGGGTGGTGCGGCTAGTCCTGCATGGACATGGCTTTGTTGATAACGTCACCATCTCCACCACTGCCCACATGGCCGCCTTCTTCGCCGCCAGCGACTGGCTGGTGCGCAACCAGGACGAGCGAGGGGGATGGCCCATCATGGTCACCCGAAAACTGGGCGAGGGCTTCCGGCCCCTAGAGCCCGGCTGGTACTCGGCCATGGCCCAGGGCCAGGCTATGTCCACCTTGGTGAGAGCCTACCTCCTCACCAAGACCCAGGCTTACCTCAACGCTGCTCTCAAGGCGGTGGGACCGTACAAGGTGCCTTCAGCGCAGCACGGGGTCAAAGCGGTGTTCATGAACAAGTACGACTGGTATGAGGAATACCCCACAACGCCCAGCTCGTTTGTGCTCAACGGCTTCATCTACTCCCTGCTGGGACTTTATGACGTTGCTGACACGGCGGGAGAGATCCTGGGCAGAGAGGCGGGGCAGCTGTTCAGCCGTGGCATGGAGTCCCTCAAGGCCATGCTGCCCCTCTTCGACACGGGGTCCGGGAGCATCTACGACCTGCGTCACTTCATGCTGGGCACGGCGCCCAACCTGGCCCGATGGGACTATCATACCACACACATTAACCAGCTGCAGCTGCTGGCATCCATAGAAAACGCTCCCATCTTCAGGGATGTGGTGAAGCGCTGGAAGAACTACTTAAAAGGGATTCGTGCCAAGCACAACTAGTCGAACTCAGCAGATTTTACCACTGAGTTTAGAAGAGAATCAATGTTTAGGCTGTAAGAGCAAAGCAGAAGATTTTATAGAGAAATGTGTGTGTGATGGTGTGCGGGGGTGCGTGTGCATGCGTGAGTCACTCCTGGTTAACGGCCTGAAAGATGAGTTGTGATACTTTAACTTTGTGCGCACTGTTGCTGGTTTGACATTTGCTGCTACGTTGACTGTAGCTCAAAGTTTGCGTCCCTGGAGCTAGTGTTTGTAATTATACACAGGCCTAGCTTCAGCGTGTGAGTGTTTGCATTCATAAAGAATGATTGTGTGTTTTGTTAAAAAAAACAAAAAAATCTACATAGAAAAAAAAATACACATTGGAATATTTTTGACTTTCTTTAATGCATCAAGATTTCTCTTATACGTTTTCTACTTTTAATCAGATTTCAGAGGTTTACTGAAGTAAGCTGTGAAAATCAGAGGGCGTATAAATGTTGCCAAGAGAAGTTAATATTATCAAAAGATAGTTTAACAGTTTATATTTTTCCAGTGCGTGCTCATTGATCATTTTAGTTACATTTCACAGATATAATGACAATGAAGGATTATCTCAGTTTTTTTTTCTCCTTTCTCATTTTTTCATCTGTTAGTTTGTCTAAAAATATTCAATAGATGTCTAGCAAGCTGTTTGAAGTCAGCTCTGAAGGATAAGTAATGGAGGTAGCAGAAGTGTATCTGAGATAAACCCATCAAGCTTTAATCTTTAACAGTTGTGAACGCTGTTGCTACCAACAAACTCCTCTTAGCTGCTTTGCTGTGTTTTTAATAGGACACTAAAACAGGAAACCAGGCCAGGCAAAAGAAAAACCTCTGCTTCTCTTTGGGTTCACTTTGGAAAGTTAACGTGTCGTCTGTGAGACCTCTTCTGAACCGGCATGAGCGCCACGGTGATTGCAGCTAATCACAGATCAGGAAAAGAAAAATTAGCAAAAGAAACATTGGCCGTCCTTTGCAGCATCCTCCACATTTATTGGCACCCCGACTAAAAATGCTTTAAACACCTTCCTAAATTCATCTCATCTTCTATGTGCATAATCCCAGTCTAGACTACTCATTTCAGTTTAATGGACTCAAGCTCAAGGATTTATTGAAGACAGCATTCTGACCATCTTCCCCTTGTGTGTCCTTGTTTATTAGCAGCTTCAGTACTTTTAAACCATAGAAATTTACCAGTTTTATACGCGTCTTACTTGAATGGCGTGCTCTTTTCTTTCCTATTTTGAAGACTGGCAAAGAGAAATGTCTATTCCTGTACACTGATCAATACACCTGAAGTACACATGAAAAAAGTCAGTTAAATTTTTCTTCCTTTTTTAGAGACTCCAATCATTAATATGATTTTCAAAACTTCAGTGTGTGATTACAGTATTGCAATAAAAAATTGATTTATTTTATTCATTTTCTTTTTACTTAGGGGTGCCTACAAACATGGAGAGTTAAGTTTATGACTCAGGAAAAGAACAGATCAAAGCTAACCTTTCTTAAAGACGTGTTGGCAACACGACTGCGACTAGAAATAGTTGTTGCCTCACTTATCAATGCTTTTGTTTGCCGAGTTCTAAAAAATAAATTCACTAGATCACTCCTAATTTAGCGGTCTAACAATTAAACCATTGTTGTTCATTTTCCTTGCGAACGTTTCCATCTTAAAAGCCTTTCTTCTGTCGCACTCTAGCCCTGATTATTCCCAGAAACAAGTGTGGGCGGTGTCGACGCACGTGGAGGTAGACGGATGTGGGCAGCGGGGCCGCAGCTGTCACGTCGGTTCAAAGCGTTTAGATCCAGACAATGCCAGCAACAGCTGGAGATAAATTCTCAAACACGGATGCTGCCGGTCCCCGCAGACTCCTGTTGCTCCCTCTCACCTCTTCTAAGAGCGTGAACCCAACCGTTTTTAATCCGAGCCACGCAGAGGACGCTCACAACTCACCCGGCTAATAGGGTGGAGAGGCCGCTCGCGGTTCCAGTCGCTGGCTGCGGATGAGTCAGTGCCCTCTCCAAACAAAGTGGAGCTCCTCCTCGGCATCGATGGAGCTCTGATCGATCTGCTTTATAGATTAACACCGGGAGATTCGGGGTGATTCATCCTTTCGGGGGAGCTGGTGGGGATTTTCATTTAGAAAAATTGTGTAATCGGAGATCAGATCGTATTCCCACACAGTCGGCTTTCAAGTTTTAATGCGCGCTAAGCGGACAAAATCGAAGGACCCAGTGATTTATTTTGATGCAGTGTTGGATTGAGTTAATCCTTTTATAGCCGAGACATCTCATTCTGTTTGGTTGATCCTGGAAATGGAACCTTTTACTCACTCTGTGTTTTTGCGTGTTTCTTCTTTATTGCAAAGTTTATTACTTTCTTTAAAAACCAAGAAGCATGTGAGCCATCTTTTCTCCATTTTGCTCCTAGACAGTATTCACCTAATTGACACAGGAGCAAAAATCCATCTTCGAAAAAGGAACATTCATAACTGGAAATTTTGTGTTTTGATACAAATTTCTATGTTATTTTATACCAAAGTCACTTAGTGGGTAAGTTTATTTGTATATATTTGTGCAAACTGACTTCCATTCAGCATTTGGCGTTAGGTTTCCGCAGACACATTTTGGAGAAACACTGCCTTTCGATTTTAGGTGTAGACTGAGCGGATTATAAGCATGTTAAGCTTGCTTATAAGAAAAAGGAGATTTGTGCAGCCAGTGGTTAGTTTAGTCTGCTTCTGATTTAGAGGGAAACGAACAGAGAGCTGCAAGCGTCTTCTTTTCCAGGATCTGTCGGGTTCAGAAGCTGCGGGTTAAGTTCGTTTTGGTTAATAAAAGCACAACTGCAGGTTATCGTCAACTGATTAGTTGCATTTCTTCTTGAGTTTTTTTTTTTTCTTGTTTTAGGATAATGTGCAACAGCTTTGCTAAGCTGCTGTTGTTGTTCACTGTGTAAAAATGGGTATGGGAACTTGTTTTCTTCTCACTTCAGTAGAATCTCTGATTTAACAGAAATCTTCAACAAAACGACCTTTTGAGGTCAGTGTGATTTATGCAATAAGATGTTTACTGGGACTGGTGACTCCACCACAGACCCAGAGTGGTTGTTTAGAGTTTGCAATCTAAGCACAATGTGCAAATGCTCCCATTTTTTTAGTCCAAGTAAGAGGTGTTTATATACAGAGTAAATCTTTGTGCTTTAAAACTTTGCTTTCTAAAAGTGTAAAAAAAATAAAATAAAATAAAATCATTTTTCTTAAACTTTTGTGTTTCTTCATATCTCTGACTGGAACTCGTCTGTTTAGCTAATTGTTACTATTGAGGGTTTTTGTGTCAGTACTTAGTTCAGCAGCAAGATCCGCAAATAGTTTAGAAACTATTTCTAATACTTTAAGCCAGATTTCAGCTTAATTTTCTCTAAAATATGAATAAATAAAATCAGTATTCCTGGAATTTTTGTTGGGGGAATTAAAAGCACAGAGTATTTCACCACTTTGCAGAGAATACTGATAACTTTTTTTTTTTTAATCCAGAAATAAAATAAATTTCCTCATTTAATGTCAGATTTACTCATACAATGCTGTAAATAAAGCTGAAAGCGGAGGTTCACATACACTGTATAAATGTTGCATCATTTTTTTCTGACTGAAAAATCAGACTATGCTTATCCTATTTTAGATCAGACAGGATTACCAAAATGATTTCTATTTGCTTAATGCCAGAACAAAAGGATTTGTTTAGTAAGTTATGGGGGGAGGATTCTTTTTAAATTTGGGAGGCTGCATAACATTAACATGCGTTTAAACAATTTCATAAAATCCAGATGTACGTTTCAGCTTTGTATGCTTATAATGGATTAATCAGAGACACACCTGTGAATGTATCTGAAGACAACACCTTAAATAAGCTGCTTCCTCTCGCATAGAAAACAGAAATTGGGTAGGAAGAGAATGATGGGTCTCTGCAGGTCTGGTTCATCCAAACATACAATTTCCAGCTGTCTGAAAGAGCCACATACGCATGTTTATAAAATTATCTTTAGTTTTAAACACCATGTGAGTGTCTTCAGAGAGGAGACTAGTCCTGCGCCACTGAGATGAACGTGTTTTTGCATAAAACACTATAAACTAAAAGCAAAATACTGTTAAAATGCTGCCTGAAGCAGGTAAGCCCGAAAGTCCGCTCAGAGAGGAAGAAGACAAGAGCTTAATTTTAGGACATGTCCTATTTTCTGATTAAACTAAAAATGAACTCTTTGACCATAAAGACCAAAGAAGAATCCTCACAACCCTGATAATACCATCTCAGTAGTGAAGTATAACGTGGCAGCATCATTTTCTGAGGTTTTATGACCCAGGAGGGACTGGTTCACTTCACAAAACAGATTACCGGTATGTCATGAAGAAAGAACATTAGGTGGAAATACTGAAGCAACTTCTTGAGACATCCACCAGGAAGTTGTAGCTTGGTCACTAGTGGGTTTTCCAAAAGGCATACAGCCAAAGGTCAATGTTTAAGAGGCCATCACAAATCGCAGTCCAATAGAACAGTGGTTCTCAAATGGGGGTACGCGTACCCCTGGGGGTACGTGGAGGTACTGCAGGGGGTACGTGAAGCTTTTCAAAATATCTTTAAAAAATCAGTAGGCTCCTCATAATAAGTCTTGGGAAAAATTATTTTGTAAAAAGTTCAATAAAATATAAATGTGTGTTCATGCACTGAATTTTATATTCAGTATTTACAGGGTATTTACAGCACTGTACCTCTTTTTTATTCCAAAAATGTTTTGCCCGTGTCAGGGGGTACTTGACTAAAAATATATTTTTAAGGGGGTACATCACTGAAAAAAGTTTGAGAACCACTGCAATAGAACATTTGTTGTCTGAGCTAAAGAGACGTGCGTGAGCAAAGTGGCCTACAGAGTTGACCAGTTCTGTTAGTTGGAATGAACCAAATTCCACCAAACGCTTGTAAGATAACTTGTAGAAAGACCCCAAAAATGTTTGTCCCCCAAGTCATGCAGTTTAAAAGGCAATTCTACCAAATACAAAAGAAAAAAAAACTTGAGACTTTAGAAAAAATACACAAATTATCTCTCTCCCTTTCATTAATCTGACATTTAGCAAAAAGAAATACTTTCATGACTAGCCTAAAACAGGAAACATTTAATGATTTAACGTTAAACAGTGAAAAATGTTTTCTTTATCTAGTTAGACAGCGTATGTAAACATGTTGCTTCAGCTGTACAATACACATTGTGTCAGTTCACAATATCTGCACCAAATGAATATGAGAGTCTTGACTGGATTAATGTCTTATGTTTTCATTTAGTCTGTCATTTAGGTCTCTGTTCTGATGGAGTCATTTTGTCTGATCGTTAATCGCAGCTCCTTTAAATATTTAGACTCCACACTTCCTGCTCATTACACACACACACCCACACACCCACACACACAGCTGGGTTTACTCTGTTCAGAAATATTTGATTCAAGACTTCATCTCCTCTGCAGTCTTAAGACTTTACACATTAGCTGATATTTCATTTGACGCTCTGAACTCTTGTTAGAGATTTAAATGAGTTTATTTGATATCCTCATTCATTTTGTATACAGAATATGTCTCTGCTTTCTGTTGACGTTTCTGGCTCAGAAAATCACATCAAAGCATACGCATTTTGCTCTTAAACTCTGGGGGTGGATTAAATAAATGACCAGTGTTTTTATTTCCAGGACAAAACTGCCAGACCTTCTGATTTTGTATAGATACTCTCATGCTGGCTGATGTTCATTTTTCCAAATGAATTAAATAACCTGTATGTAGCTGGTTTAAAAGATTACATTTTCCTCAGTTATGGCTTTTATTCTTCAGATTTGACAGTTTAGTTATAATGGTGACTTTCCTGACTTTTAAGCATGGCCACTTTTTTGTTGACGTTTTGTTTTGGATCGCCTTTGTCCCAGATATTTTTAGCTCTTGATTTGAAGTGTAGTTGAATAATTTCAACCAAGCTTGACAATCAGTCCAGTCTCCTTTGTTTTGAAATCCTTGCAATGACACTTCCAGAAATATTCCCTGTCAGTACGGGCAAAAAGCTACAATATCTGCCAGCCTCAGTCAGTCTGTTATGATGAAGAAGACGACTCCCCAAACACTAACAACTCACAGAAAATCTCTCTAACCTTAAAACTGACAGCTGCTGCTTCATGAATCTGCTTTGACTGATTCACTTTAGACTTAGTTTTGGTGACAAATGTTCCCACCCATCGCTAAGCAGCTCTGACTAGGAGGCAGGCAGACACTTTATTTGCAGCGAATGCTCTCTTCGCAAAACTGCTGAGGAGAAAAGACATTCTGATAAATAATTTATCCTAATTAGGCTATTCTGATCCAGTGAAGGGCATGGACATCTGAGAAGGACTCTATCTGCTGCCACAAGCTTGGGTATTTTTTCATTACTTTCTGGCATTATTACCATCCAGCCATAATTTCTTTTGCCACATACACACACACACACACACGCCTACCACACTCCTCGAATTGTCTTAATGATGTAACTGTCTGTCCTGACGACGGGTGTCTCTCTGTGTCCTGTAATTATCCCTGCATAAACCTGATAAGCTCGGCTTCCTCTGATCAGATGCCTTTCAGATAGCTGCACTGAGACTACAGTAAAACCTCAGTCTTGTGTATAAACACTTTTCGGTTGATCTTTTTCATAAATGTCAAACTTGCCAAAAATGCAGATTTTTGAAACCCATTAAGTGTCAGAGGGTGTGGAAAGCATCAAGCTGCTGTATTTTGATGATCATATTTGTTCCCGCTGGCCTTCACCATTGTCTAAAACTCTGTTTTTTACCGCTGTCACACTAGTGCTTATTCGTCTTTTGATGGCTTATGAATATATGCAGACGCAGGCTGCCATGGATTTGTTGACATGTCGATACCTAATATACCTAATATCATGGTTCTGTATACAGACGCTCTGTCTGCACTACTGAAGGTTCCCTCACCATGTCAGCCATAACCTGTATGTTCCTGTATGTTGCTGGTTAGAATTGGGCCTCTCTTTTTCATCCATTCAGCAATAATTTGACCACTTGGGGGCAGTCTCACACTGTGTATAGAGTATTTAACCTTAAGCCCAAGATGGTCACTGTAAACTCATCCATATAAACATGATGTGTAACAAGGCTGCATCATAAATGATAGTTTAGCTTTTTTTTTTTTTAACATATCTACATTTGTAGGGCTGCACAGTGGCGCAGTTGGTAGCACTGTTGCCTTGCAGCAAGAAGGTCCTGGGTTCGATTCCCGGCCGGGGTCTTTCTGCATGGAGTTTGCATGTTCTCCCTGTGCATGCGTGGGTTCTCTCCGGGTACTCCAGCTTCCTCCCACAGTCCAAAAACATGACTGTCAGGTTAATTGGTCTCTCTAAATTCTCCCTGAGTGTGTGTGTGCATGGTTGTTTGTCCTGTATGTCTCTGTGTTGCCCTGCGACAGACTGGCGACCTGTCCAGGGTGACCCCGCCCCTCGCCTGGAACGTAGCTGGAGATAGGCACCAGCAACCCTCCCGACCCCATTAGGGACAAAGGGTGAACAGAAAATGGATGGATGGATATCTACGTTTCTTATTGTCAAATAAATAGTTACATAAAAAAGAAAATCTGAGTAAGTCTGCATTCAAATGAAGATTTTAATTTATACCTAATAATAGCTATACCTCATCAAACTGTTAAAGTAGCCATGGAGATCAAAGTTTACAACAGGACTTTAGGCTGGATGCATCTATGGTACTAAATAAAAGAATATTAATTGAGAGCAGTCATGGGGATGTTATTTTTGTGGATCACATTACTTTTTGCATCACTAGGGTTCAGAAGTGATAAAGGAAAATCCCATTTTCGCCACGGAGGATTGGAGACGGAATGAGTCCGAACTGATCTTCCTTAATGAACTGAAGCGTAATGAGAGGGCTTAAAAGTCCATAGAAGTTCTGGGAGTTTCTGTATTACTAAAAGTTATATTCACTAAAAACGAAGCATAAACGTCCTCCTTCATCGAGACCATTATAGAGTTTATAACTGGGCTTCAGAATTTCCTCAACCATTTTTATTTTTACTCTGGATGTTAGCAGTAATGTTAGGTGTTTTCACCTGTGACAGGAAAACATATTTCACTAAATTATCAATTCAGAATATTGCCATAAAATAGTGCGAGTAGTTGAGTTTTTAAAAATAAAATATCTACACAGGTACAAAGTCCAAAGAGTGACTCTGATCTGATAGAAGTTTAATATTTTATTTTATGACAGCACCATGAAGCACAATAGAGCTCTCACTTAGAATCTCATCTGTTTTCTAAATATAAACTAGGACATGTGGGCTACAGTCGTTTAATTGAAATTTAGACAACTGTTATAGTCAAGCTTTCTCAAAAGTTTTGTATGATTTTTGCTATCTTTTTTATTAAACAAAATAAAATTATTTGCCCTTCTGCGAGGGATTAAAATGTTTTTGTGACATTTGCAGAAAACTTGACTTGGTAATGCAGCTTTTAGACTTGTTATTGGATGTATGAGTTCACAGGTGTGAATGTCACATTAAGCTGTGTAAAAGTATTAAAGGTACTTTTACACCATTATTTTTCACAAGTTTGAATTTAATGTAATTCCTTTGAATCAGTCCGATTATTTCAGATTAACCAGAATTTGTAAAGAAATGTAATAGATTTTGTAGCTGGGAGAAAAGTCCTGCCAATTTTCTGACTGAACATTTGCCTGGTCTTCTTATTGTTAATTGTAGGACTTCTTTAAGTTGGCTGGTTTGGGGAGCTGTCTTGTAGTCACAATCCATCAAAGTTTGGTCAGGCTATTTAATGTAAGCCTCCTAAAACTAGCTGATCTGAGATTAGGATCCTTATTGGAAAACATCACCATGTTCTAGAGTCCCCATCCGACAGATGCGCTGCTCAAGTGAACAAGCTAAAGTCCTTCCTACGGAAAATAAAGATTGAGTTCTTTGGTCATAAATATCAGAAAGACCACTCACCTGACAAGCATGGTGGTGGCAGCATCATGGAGAGGAGTTATTTTGCTATCAATGAAAATGGTGGAATGATGAACATTAATGATTACCTGAAAATTCCTAAATCTCGGTGACAATTGGGTGATCCAACAGGACAACGATCGTACAGACATTAAGGTTTTGGAGGGAATAAAGCAGGCTAACATTTAACTTCAGAAAAGACCTTAAACTCAACTCTACATTTTGAACTGTGTTTAAAAGCCAAGTCAGTGCCAGGAAATTAAATGAACTCCGAAGATGGTGAGAATGATAGAAGAAGCTCATTGATGACTACAAAAAGGCAACATATAAATTCTCTCATTTTTAAAAACATGTATTTTAATGCTGCGACAGACTGGCGACCTGTCCAGGGTGTACCCCGCCTCTCGCCCGGCACGTAGCTGGAGATAGGCACCAGCAACCCTCCCGACCCCATTAGGGACATGGGTGACCAGAAAATGGATGGATGGATGGATGGATGTATTTTAATGGATTGAAGTTGATCCCTGATCAGTGGCGTTGATGTCCAACAATTGACCAGTGTTGCAATGTATTCCTTAAAGGGACAGATCTGAGAGCGCTCTCAGTTTCTTCACTGTAACAATAACAGAACCAGAACCTGCTCTTAAATCCTTAAAATGTCCAACGTCATTAGCAGCTACCTGTCGTCAAAGAAATCTCCCTCTCTCCTCCCGCTCAGTCAAACTGTTTTTTCTTACTCCTCATTCTGTCTTCCTTTGTGCTGTTGAGCAGACACACCTGTCATATTCAAGCAAGCCTCATTCGTCCCTCTGAATGAACGCCAGAGATGGCGAAACAATCTCTGCACTAAAATTAAAGACAGTGATTTATTGTTCCAGTTTCCAAAGCAGGGTTTTTGTTCATTTATGAGCAGCAGCTGGCACATTTTACAGCACAGAAAGGAGTAAAAGTCTTCACCAGTCACCCTAATCACAAAACCAGGTATGATGATGGTGCTGCAGGAGAACAATGAGGAGACAGAGCAGCAGTGGGGGTTATAGTAAACAGGAGGGGGGGGGGAGAGAAGAAGAAAAAATACATAAAACAGAGCTGTACGGGAAACAAAGCAAGTCTGTGGCGGAGGTGTTTGCAGATGAGCGCAGGAGTTGAAAAAGAAGAAGCCGTGAAAGGCTGAAATTCAGAGGAGGAAAAGCAGCAGTGCCTGGAGTCTAGCAACTATTAATAATGTATCAGGGGGGCGACTACCACGCTTGCTCCTCATCTGGAGACACCAACTACACCTCATCAACTAAAACACCAGGGAGCCACAAAGGCTTTGAGCAGCTGCAGCACAGCAGCCTGGCCGGCCCCACAAACACACAACATGCAAGTCGGCGGATCATCACAGTTATTAAAAACAGTATCATTTAGCGCCTCATATCTCAGGGTTTGCAAATGATTTTTGTTTTTGGTCATCATTGTCACATAGTCTCTTGTGATTAATCAGGAACCTCATTTCTATTCGATTTATGTTAAATACTTTTATTTTTAAGCATTTTGCAATTATACTCTTCCGTTTTTCATTTTATTATTTCAATTCATTAATAGTTTAGAAATATTAAAGACGAATTGTTCTTCCTTTTTATGCAATTCTCATTTCAAATCTGTGTTTATTAGAAAATAAACAAATTCTTTTTCAGATTTTAATACGTTTGCTTTGCTACATTGTGAATATTTTCCTTCCAACACCATTCCAGCGTGTTTTCTTGCCCCGAAAAGCGGATTCCGCTCAGAAAGATTCTGCATAAAATCATAAGTGCAAGTCGCTTTCTCCCATCTGTGTGTGGAAGGCACACATACACACACATGTACACGCCAACATGCATGTACGGTGGTGTTGGAGCTTCCTAAGCGGTCAACTGTGCAGCAGGAACAAATATGGCAAAACAAAACCTTTGCACAAAAAACAACATCTGCAACACCTCAATGAATACTTAATGTGAAAAGCTTCTACATTGTGCTGATGTTACACAAACATTTAGAAGCTCCACCTTCCAATCCCCCCTAAGGAAACCCACTTCGTTTTCCACTTGAAGGTGGAGTCAGCAATCTTAACATTAAAAAAAAGATTATTTGCAGATTTCTTTTTTGCTTGTTAGTTTTTTGTTTGCTAATTATTTTTCTTTCAATGCCTTGTATTTTTTCACTGAAAGGAGAGTTCACAGAACAGACGAGGGGAAAACTAAAAATAATATGAATTAGAAACAAATCGCCTATATTTGGTGAGTTAAATGTCTTTCAGTCAAACCTAATGATAAACTTGTCAGACTGTTTCCTTAGCTCTGCAGGAACCCGCCAGCAGCTGCTGACTGGGAAGCTTCCGTAAGAGAACACTGACATCTTGTGGCGGAACTAGATACTGCATGTAAAAAAACAAAAAAGAAAACAGAGTTCAGCGTCTCGGAACACAACAATGCTACTTTTGGTTGAAGCTGATAGGTTTGACTTTACCTTAGTTCTGTGTGTACCTGATTTATTGTTATGAACATTTAGCATCTTATGTATCCTCACTTATACTTTAGGACTCAACGTTGGTAACAGATCTACACAGAACAGATGGTGAGAAATTATCGTTTTTCTCAGGGTCAGCATTTTCTTCCTGTCCATTTAGAGAAAAGCCAAGGATACAAATCTAAGAAAAATAATTTATAACCACAACTATAAAAAAAACAGCTTGAGGCATGTTTAATAGTGTAGGTTTAATAATGTAACCCAACAAGAGAGACTCATTGTGAAAAATAGACACCAGGTCTAACTGCACCATACATGTAAAAAAAAACTACAATTAAAAAAATTAGGACCTGACTAATCCAGCATTATGTTCAGGAGAAAAACTACCCAGGTTCCTCAGATCGTTTGGTAACAAACATGTCCATAAAAAATGGACAGGATTTGACTAAGCTGCAGTTTCCAGTATTTTCACACTGGAATTGCAAAAGAATATAACTGTTTTTGTAAATACCATGAATCATGAATTCAACCCACCTAAATATAATTTATTTAAAATATCACATGAAACTGGATTTTAAACAGGATTTGTTGTTATGTGAGAAGGGCTGCTCAGCAGGGCAGTGGTGGTGGTCCCACAGGTCAAAAACATGCCTGTAAGAGTTTTTTTTTTTTTTTTTTCAGGAGTGAATGTTGTTTGCCCTGTTACAGACTGGCAGCTTGTCCAGGGTGGATCTCATCTTTCGCCCAAGGACTGTTGGTGAAAAATACCTGCCTTCCTGTGTCACTGAAAGGATAAACAGGTAAAATAGATAAATGTATCTACATCATGTGGGACTTTTTTGCCTCTCTTGCCAGTGGATCAAAGATTACTATGTGATTTGGCCACTAGCCAACTAAAGGACACAAAACATGAATGAAGTTCATCATCTATGCCTAAGACGCTTCCCTGACTATTCCTATATTCTTTAAATGCTTACAGCTTTAACTCTCTTCTCTGTTTGGGGGGGGGGGGGGGGTTACCAGCAATGCTCTTTTTAAAACACTTCAACATCCTATTTGAAGTTACATTTTAAGGGGGCGCACTAGTTCACATTTTGACAAATATCAACATCATGCTATGAATCCAAGATTCACCTGAGAATAAATTGTGCCTCAATAGCTCATTATTTAACAAAGGTAGCTATTAAAAATTAACTGAGAGTCAAAAAATACATCAAGCAGCTGAAAATGTTGGTCATTCTCACTGTTACTAATTCCTGAAACAGCAGCTATGAATAATTCTCCAGCACTTCATTGTTTAATGATTTCAAGCGCGCTCACCACTTCAGCGATGGATTAACGCAGATCTTCTGTCACCATGCTGAAGCAGAACAAATATCAGACAGCAGCTGATGATTGGTGCAGATATGATGTGTCAGATTTATGTATTTGTGATTGATGTAGAGATCGTACAAAAGCGACGCATAAAAAAGAATGGCTCTGATTTACAACTAAAACAAAATGTAAAAAAATTTAAACAATTAAAAAAAAAAAAAAGACATGCTGGGGTTGGGCTAGTCAGTTTCTGTACTTGGTGTTAGGAAGAATTGAAATGTAAGAGACTCTGGGGTTTTGATTAAAATTTTTTATCAAATTAATTCCACGGTCTGTAATTAATAGAAATGAATCGCATTTAAATCAAAGACCATTTACATACAAAACACCCTTATATAATTCAAAACCCCTTTTTGCACCTAAACCGCTAAATAAACACGAGTTCAAAGACATTTGAATTTATTGCTTTTAATCCGTCTATGTTTAGCAAATTTTAATGAAAAAAAACAAACATATATCGACAAAATAAACATTTTTATTCCATAAGCCCTTTTTACTACTGAATTATTGAATAAGTCGATTGATTAAGATTAAGGATATTTATTGTTTTTAGTCATTATTTGGTTATTTGGATTATTCAACCATCAGATTGTTGAAAGTGCTACTATAAGCATTCAGCTTTCAAGTAGATAATAAAGAAAATAAGGATTGCTTTAAACTTTTGTTTAGTCTAGAAAATAAAAATGAAATACCAAACCAAACAAAGCTTCAGGTACACGACAGCAACATTCTTTCAACGGACAATTGTGTTTCCACGCTCTGCCTCTCACAGGTTATTACTCTGGTGCTTGACATTGCTTGAAGGGTAAATTTAAAAGAAGTACTCATTAACACAGATCACAACAGTAAAAACGGAGTCTGTGCCAACTCGGCTCTCAGTCACACACCCACACACCTACACACACGTATTGGCTGCTGGCTGCCTGTCATTACTTTAACGTTGTGTTTCTACACTGGAGAGTCTCCATCAGTTCACTGGGATTTTCCACAGGATGGATTATTGAGGGTGGTTCTAAGACGAAAAAAAAAAGTACTACTCGGGGATTGGACTGTTCTTAAGCTATAAATTACGAGTTTTCTTGATTAAGTGCAATTGAACACTTCTAACAGAAGTTTCAGAATCCTCTGAGTTTTATTTGTATCAATGCTTTGAAATGAAAATAAAAATCTCACTATCTCACTCTTGTATTTGAACTGAGCCTGGCAGAGCGACCATTACTGGGGGTAAGCTGCTGTCACCAGCAACATACTGGGAGCTGTTCCTGTTTTATTTCCAATTCGAGCAAACAACAGCACATTTCACTTCCTAATACTGGCATCTTGTTTGTCTTCATTGCTGCAAAGTTTGAACAAGATAAGACACTCTGGAAGCTCTGATCGGACTGGCCCATCCCTCCACTGAGATCAGACGTCACGCCGAAAAGCAAAGGAGCTCTGTTTACTGTACTGACAGACTGATTCACACCCTTCATTCACCAGCCTTGCCTCATCTGAACCCACCCAAAACCCGGGCGACATTCAGATTCGGTCGCAAGCTTCTTTTTTTTGTTGTTGTTGTTGCAGAAAGTGGGCAAAATTATTTACTCCAGCGCCATTGTTTCTTTGTCAGTTGGTGAAACTTGAAATACCAGCTCCACTGTTTTGCAATGTCAAGATTTTGCATTTAGAAGAAGAGCTTGCATTCGTAGCATAATTCTAAAATGTTTTTTAGCCAGTCCTCAAAACGTCCCTTCTTCTGCAAAAGTGAACGAGAATCAAGTGAATATTCTTTCCCCTTGTTGTGGGGAAAACAGTTGTTTGTGAGCGTACACCTGTTGTGCGCATTCGGCCTCCACCTCCGCAGAGACAATGTGAGGGGGAGGAGGAGTGGCTCACTGCACTGGATATTCCTGCCGGGTTTGAAGAGGAAGGAGTCGGAAGGGGAGGAACCCTGCAGACGGCATGGCAACACGCACCTTCATAAAGGCACACCCCGCCTGTGGCCTCAGTTCAGCTCTCCCCTCTCACGGCGGCGGCACCCTGCAGTCATGCTCAGTCTCATCAAATTTCCACGAGTCTTCAGCATCAATCAGGTGCCCAAAGTAAGTCCATCTTCACCGCACATTCACCAAAACACATGAACTGATTTCACCTCTTTTACTTTGACTTACCCGAGCCAGAGGCAGGAGCGGTGGAGGAATGAGGAGAGCTTTCTGTCATTAGGAGTGAAGAAGATTTATGTGTTAAAGAATAACTTTTTAAAAAATTCTGTTCTTATCTTGCGCCGCACTTCACTTTCCCACTCATGTTATCATCCAGTTCAGAAGGAACATCTTTGGATTTACTTTGATTCAACTTTATTGCGAATGAATCTGAACCTCCTGATTAATTTGTACCTCCTATATTAAACATTTCCTGCGGTAATAGTTCCTCCGTCTCACATGGAAATTCATTTTGGTTTGCCTGCAGAACAGAAGTGAAGAAACGGGTTTCTCAGATTTCTCTTAAAGGTGCAAACCAAAAACAATGTTGTGGTTTTTTTTTTTCTGTGTGGAGGTTTTCCATGAGGACAGCATCATTTCTGGGTACCGGCACCCCAGGAGCTCCGCCACCGACTGCATCCTCAGCCTCTTCCAGATGACCAATGAGACGCTAAACATCTGGACTCACTTTCTACCCACCTGGTGAGCTGAAAAAGTTTAAGTATTTCAGTTTGTTTTTTTTTGCAATGTGTGCTAAAATAAAAATCAAACGAGACACCTGACAGAATTTATATTCAGTTTTCTAAAAGATAACACGCCGACCCTCAAAGCAGGGAAACTTTCTCTGATTTCATCCTTTGATTAAGCTTCTGTTATTCTGCAAATTTTTTGTGTCAGTAACCTCGATTTGGCCGGATAGCACGTACCTGAATTAAAGAGGTAAAGCGATGACACAACAACACGAAACACCCAAAAAAACTTGTGCCCACGTCATGAGATGTGAATCACACACGTCCTGTAAAACCTGCAGGCCAACGAGTTTTCCAGGCATCTCTTACATAATATCAGCTTTTTCTTTAATCACAGGAACATTCTTAGATTCTCGTGATTCCATTTTTATCTTCTAGAGAAGTCTTCTCGGCCTTGTGTACTATCCAGGTCCTGTACGGGATTAGATTAGATTTCTACATTCATATAGTTTTCCCAGTCTTTCACCAGTGTAACCTGAGACTGAACATACTGACAGGTTTTGTTTTCAAGTCACCATCCCAGCAGCCATGTGGTTCCCCCTCCCCTCTCTGCCTCACCGTGTTCCCCTGAATATTCCCCAAATTTTCAGGCTTAGAGGAAATCCCTCTAAGTTTACGCATTTTATTCATTATTAAACTGATTTGCCTGTTGAAGTTTTTCATTAACAAGGAGTAGATTTGATTATTCACGTGGCAAGAATAAGAGACATAATGGAAGTTACACATAGCGCCAAAACAATGACAACTTGTCAACGACGCAGGGAAAGGAGAGAATCTTTAGATTGTTGTGGTATTTGTTCCCTGAGAAAACATCAGAGTTTGTCTTGCAGATCAGCTGTGCATCAAATCACATTTTTTTATAAAACGGTTGTCACCGAAAGACAATCTAATATTTTATTATAAAATTTAGTTACAACAACCAAAGCCCGCCCACCCAAGAAAAGAAAGAGATCTCTTTTAAAAAAGAGAGAAAAATACAGCAGAACAGGGCAGTAAGCATTCATAGATTCCTTAGATTCCTTAACATACCCAGCCGTAAATGAACTGTTACATCAGTGAATTTTACAACTACCGTACATTTAAAAACGCTATGTGGCATCGTGACATGATCCTAAGATTCAGGCAAAGCAAATGACCAAATCCAAGCCTGATTCCCACGTACAGAAACATAAAAGAAGCAAAAAGGGAGACAGAAAAGAAACTTTCTGCTGACTGGGACGACCTGTCAGCAAATATTTACGGTTTAAATAATGAATAGGAGTATTTCCAGTATGAGCCGAACTTATAAAAATATCTCCAAAAAGACTCCAGATCTTGCCAGATTTGTCACTTAGATTCTGAACAGAAAAACGGAAAACATGAAAACCCAACAAATGTGCGTGAGCAGAACGGAAGTATTTTATTTCATTATTAAGGCAAGACAGCAAAAGAACGCCACAGGTGTTACATCAGTGATGTGTTTATCAACCACGCCTACTTTGTGATAGAGAGCAGGGAAAGGGTCAGTGACCTCATTCAGGTGGAATTTTAATTTCAATTAGCCAGACACATGCTTTGTGTGTGTGTGCGGGCGTGTGTGTGTGTGTGTGTTTTTTTATCTCCTCGTCTTTATTCATCCCTGTAAACACGAGGATTTCACCTCGACATTCCTCGGCTGTGGAATCACAAACGTGTTCAGTAGTTAATAGAAAGTCTGATCAAATCTCTAAAAGGAGAAACCCCCTCATTTTGAAATTGTTTAGCAAAACTATCCTTTTTATTTTTACCCCCAAAAACCCAGTGTGTGTGTTTGTGTGAATATCTTAAAGTGGCTGCTGAGATCAGTGCCCCTCGTGGCCTCGCTTCACTTCCTCCCAAACGAGACGTCGGCTATTTTGGCTGCACTGTCTAAAAGACAAGGGCGGGGGGTATGTTCATCAAACCTGTGTGTGTGTGTGTGTGTGTAGACTTGGGTTTGTTTGGAATATCGTGAAGACACACAGGCGCTTGTGTCAAGGGGGAGAGGCGGACCTAAAGGCCTGGCACTAATGAGCAGGTCTGCGCTTCAGGCTTTCATGCGTATTGCCACAATTAGCTAACTGCTCAGTGACGGGGAAACACTGAAGGCAACACACAACGCACACTGCAGCTGATCAGATCAGGTTGTTTGTGTAGTGCTCTTAGTTGTTATGTAACTGACTGGTATGGAGGGAAAAAAACTGGTTTAATTGAGGGATAATAATTCATAATTGTACTTTCTGAAGGAGCAGCGTCAACTTATTGTTGAATAATTGTGCTCATTATTTCGTAGGCTGTTTTCTTTCTAAGATGACCAGCTCTTGTGAACATTTATGAGTCACCTGCTATAAAAGTCTTATTTAAGGCCTGTGCAAACAGAAGTGAACAAATAATACATTGTAGTACTAAATGAAAGCACTAAAGTTTCCCTACTTCGGTGCTGTAGTCTGGAAGGAAGAAGTCTGTTTATGCTGAACTCGCTCCCACATTTAGAGTCCAACCTGCAAAATGTCAGACACTGAATGTTGATATACCCCTTTGTTTACTCTTCTGCATACATTTCCTCATGTTGCTGACACAAAATAATTAATGTGACTTTTCCTGACACTGTTGTTTGAACATATGAGATGTTGTATGTTTTTTTCTCTTGAAGGTTTTATTTGGGACATTTGTGTTTTGGGTTTATTTCAGATCTTCTTCATCTTCGTTAAGTTTGTACATCTGCCAATTGTTACTTTAACAGCCCTTTGTTTTAAACTAGCATAATGTGAGAGATTTATCTTGCAAAGGGCAGAGCAGTTCACTACAAAAATAAACAAAAATCTGAAATTGTTACATATCATATGTGTGTCTCTTTGCTCTCATCTAAATTAGAGGGCAATTTAGTAATATTTAGTAATGTAAATAAAGTTTACTCACTTTGATCCCCTGTGTGTATTTCTGAGAGAAATACACTAATGATGGGACTTTTTTTTCATTCTATGAAACTCTAAAAAAAAATCAGCACATACAGTGACTATAAGGAGAAAATTGATATTAAACAGTGCCACTGTCTTAGTTTTTATTAAAAAGATTTTTTAACAATACAGATCAGGCTACTTTGAAGGGCACACTATTGAACTCTCAACATTGTGAAAAACGTTTTCTGTTTACCCTCTTAAACGTACAAAATTGTTCTTCCAGCTGTTGACGCAGTTATGGCATTTTTCACTCTTCAGCCGCTGCAGAAACATCATTGTTGCTACTTTTGTGCTGTGGATAGTCACTGCAGTTGACACTGGCTATTACCAAAGATTTTTCTTTCTATCAGGCAGAAAAGTAAAATGTTTTTTGTTTTTTTTCTTTTTGGGCAGGTACTTTCTGTGGAAACTGGTGACGGTGGTGCTGATGCAGCAGGGATGGCAGGACTCCTTCACCTGGCCTCTGATGGTCTTCCTCCTCTCCTGCTGCATTTATCCGTTGGCGTCCAGCTGTGCTCACACCTTCAGCACCATGTCTCCGCGGGCGCGCCACATCTGCTTCTTCTTTGATTACGGGGCGCTCAGTTTCTACAGCCTGGGTGAGTGCATCCGCTCTACCCAGAGTCGTGAAAGTTTAATAGCTACCCTAGCTAACGATTTAGCTGCCCTTTTAAAATTTGCTTAATACCAATATTTGCTTTGAATTACACAATATGATTGCAAAATGTCAGAACAGTTTGCCTTTGCTCTCAATGTGGAAGCATTTATTTAGTTAGAATATTATTTTTCATTGGCAAAGATCTATTTTCCTGATTTTAAATAACTTTGAACGGTTGATTTGCGTTGCTGCAGGGACTGCAGTCGTTTATTCATTTTACGCTTTCCCCGACAAGTGGGTGAACAGCTCCTTTCATCAGTGGTACATCCCCATCGCCATGGCCAACACGCTCATCTGCACCGTCCTGGCCTGCTACTCCAGGTATGACGAGGAAATGATCTGTTGCCACTTCTAGTAGAAGTATGTAAAGTTGAGTTTTATTCTTGAGCCAAGTGAAGATCGTCTTACACACACAAACAGTTTTATGTCATCATTAGCTAATTCCTAACCTTTCATCTCATCTCTCTCTGTCGCTCAGGCTTGGCTTTCCGTTCCTGCAATATAACCGTGACTTGAAAAGGTAAAGAGACTGCAAACAGGAAAAGAAAAACTTTTCTTTTGTTTGTTTTTATCATCTTCCAGAACATTTTTACACTGTGACTCAAGAAGTGTCAGAAAACCAAAATGCAGCCGCCTTCTAGACTTTACTCACGATTTGTCATGCGGCAGCTACGACAGATACTTGAGATCTGTCGTATTGAGCAACATGCTGCTCAGTGCAATGGGTGTTGGTTGGCAGTGATTACAGGGACCAGCCCTAATCTGGCCCGTGTAGTTCCACACGGTTAAGTCAAACAAAGAGCAGCTGAATGTATTGCGTAACAATCGCCCTACTGTAAGAAAAGCAATGCTTATCCCGATTTCTGTCTGTTATGCATTACAAATGATGTCAACCAGACTCTAAATAAATCCTCATCAAGACTATTTGACCATGAAGAATTGTTAGTCTGTGTATTTTTATTGCACAGTCATTTAAATTTTTTTTTTTTTCCAGATTACCTGGGAGTCCAAGTTTCAGCAAATTCTTTCGCATCCTTGCCTTCGCCTACCCCTACCTGTTTGACAACATTCCTCTCTTCTACAGGGTACGACTGCTTTGATCCTCTTTACACTGTACACCTGCATCTTTGCACTCGGCTCACCTTGGATGCTATGTACTCTACTAAATCTTGATTAGGTTTGGATATTTTGTGTTTAATGGGCCAAGACATGTATAAATGCAGGTGGTTTTACACAACAGAAGACTAATAGTCTGTTACTAAATAGATGGAAACCTTCCTTACTCTTCTTTTGAGGTAGAATATTTTTCATTTTGGACTTTTCATTTAAATGCTTGACTGGCAGTTGTGCATTTATGACTTACATCTCAGCAGTGCTTCAGTTTAAGCCACATCAAGAGACGTTAGCATGCTCAACATGCTTTATAGTTCCCTGGTTTTTGCTGAGATCACGTTTGTGTCGTGTTCCCAGGTGCTTCTGTGCACAGGGGACGGCTGCACTGACAACGACACCAACATCCTCCACTACAAACACATCGCCTTGGCTGTCCTCACTGGCTTCCTGTTTGCCACCCGCTTACCTGAGCGCCTGGCACCCGGCAGCTTCGACTACATAGGTGAGATTCCTCCTCTGAGACGCAGTCATTGGTTTCAAGCTCTCATCATTCAGGTCAGGTCACTGCAGATAAATCTGTTGCCGCGTAAGTTGATTCAAATTCTTTAAAACGTAATGAACAGCCAACCAAACAAAGGCAAAGTTAGGATTCGTCACAAGCTCGGTGTTAGATTTGACAACCTTGAGAAAACTTTGAAAACAGGTCCAAATAAAGTGCAAATCGTGCAAGACACCAACATTAATACAATATTTGTATGTTTGGAACAAATACTTAAGCAGTGTTTAAATGATCCACGTTTATAATAGCGACAGTATATCAAAAAACATATATAACCAACAATTGGTTGAACAAAGATAATACAGTTTGAACAAACTTATGGACTCATAAATGTCAAGAAAATGTACTAACAAAAAAAAAAAAATCAAGCAAATTACAATATTTCTGACAAAAGATAAAGATGGACGCTACACACGCATTAAGCTCAGCTGCTTGAAACAAACCTTTAATTACTTTTATTAAAGATATCCTGGACACACAGGAGCTCCGAAGTGAAAACCTATTTACCTGAAGCTTAATGAGTCAGTGTCGCTTTACAGCTACCTGTTTGATTTGATTGTGAAACATTCACATATTTTTCTTTTCCTTTTTTTTCCGTTTTTGTGTTAAACATTGTGAGAAAGCGTTAATGCACAACCACTGCTGGCTCGCCGCTAACTAACAGTCAGTAAATAATTTGCTCTGTGGTGAAAGGTGAGAAGCTTTGACTCAAGTGCGACTCGACTGCTCCCTCTGCAGGTCACAGCCACCAGCTCTTCCATGTGTGCGGCATCCTCGGCACCCACTTCCAAATGCTGGCCGTAGAGCAGGACATGGTGACGCGACGCCCCTGGCTCACCGCGAACTCCGTGCCCGTCTCGTTTGCCAACTCTCTGGGCCCAGCACTGCTTTGCGTGGTGGTGAATTTGATCCTCATCTGCCTCTTTAGTCTGCCTCTCCTTTCTGGCCCGGCGTGGCAGAAAAGCAAACAGGGAAAAAATAAAAAGAAACTCTGCTCCTGCTACTAAATCTTAATCCAGGTTTTTATAGATGAGTGAAAAGAATAAGGGGGTAAAGAGAAACGGTATACAAGCATTCAGCTGTGATAGCTGCTGTTAAAGTATTCAAGAGCTGAGCTGAAGATCTAGGGACGAGTTGCACAATACGCTTAGATACAATGAACATTTTAATGAAACTGGTTCTTGTATAGAGCAGCTGGTTTGCTGTATTATGCATCGGTGCTTCATATGTTTGTACAGAGGTGTGTGTGTGTGTGTGTGGGGGGGGGGGGGGGGGGGGTTTACTGTGTTCTCTGAGTGTCATACATGTGGTGAATGAAGAGACTACAGGGAACAAAAATGATGTCAAGTTCAAAATTCACTTTTTAATTTAGAATTTACAGGCTGAGATTGTCGCTTTAACCCTCCTGTTATGTTCGTTTCTAGGGTACAGCAAAAATGTCCGTGGGTCAGTTTGACCCGGGGAGTGTTTAATCATGCAATAGTGTCAGAAACCAAAAAGTTCCTCCAAAACATTTTTGTATCTGATTATTAACTCCAATACTAACCATTTCAATCAATATTTGTGCAATTATGTTTTATTATTTCTCACAAATTAAGGATCAATGACAACAACCTAGTCATTTACTCATTTGGACATAAAAAATGGAATTTACATTTTTAATGTCCACAGGAACAGAAAAGATTCCCGTCAAAAGTTGTGTGAACACCTGCTTTCTCGCAGTTTCCTAGTGGAGTAGAGAGTAGTTAGAAAGTGGGCTTGTGTGTGTCGGGGTGTGCATGTATATGTGTGCTGTGTTGTGTTTGTGTGTGTGTGGTGAAATATAGTTCATAGCTGCAAGGAAACATATAGAAATGGACATTTTTTAATCTTTTTTTTGCACTTTAACCTGACTGCCAGGTCAAATTGACCCGAACAGTATCTATGTAAAAAGTAGACCCAGGGGTTGGTACAAATGTGTAAAACGAATAAATTTTCAATTTATATGTAGAGTACACCTATTAAGAGAAATAGAAAAAGTTTCATACAAAAAAAATACTTCCAACTATTTAAAAAAAAATGTTTTAAACTTTAAAACGGGTCAATTTGACCCGGAACATAACAGGAGGGTAAAGTTTTCACGTTCATAACTCTCAGGTCTTTTAGATGGTACTGTTGAAGGGTTTGTTATAATCGGCATAGTGATGGCTTCATAAATTGTGCGGTTACTCATGGTGTTGAAACTATTAACCAAGGATATTGTCATAAGATTCATGTGTCTGTCTACTTGCAAGTTGCTGCTAACATTTTGTTTTTTCTTTGTTTTGTAAAACATGTAAAAAGAAAGTATTTAAGTTCAAATGTATTTATTATAATTTTTCCAAATAAAATTCAAACCAAGTCTGAATTTTGTTTTTTATTTGAATCACTGTCTTGCCCATTCGTCTATCATCTATAGTCTATGCCTAAAAAATAACCCACAGGTACTTAAGTGCCAAAATGCTTGAGCGCTCTTCTCATAATACTTTGCACAACCTTACCAACAGGGCAGCATTTAGTTTTTCTAAAATGTGCCACATGGTTAAAGGATATAGAAAAATATATCTTTGCATCTTTTTCTTATCACAATCTTTAGATTGTCCAGAGTTCTGGGTCCTCTCTTCTGCTCTTATGCTATTTCTCACATCACTCCGCAGGTTTTCCATAGAATTTGACTCTGGTAGAAAGGTATGTTTTAAACTTTTTCTATTTTCTGGTGTGCTGACATTTTCCTGTGTTTATTTGGCCATAAAACGTAGATAACACTCTTGCTGAAAGACCCGGGGATTTCCCCATTTCAGTTTGATAGAAGGCACAAGATTGTTATTCAATACCTCTTGGCATTTTATGAGTTTTGAGATATTTAAGCTCCCTTGCCATTCTGCTTACTTGTGCACATCAAGCACATCATTAACATGGGTCTTCCTCCACCGTGGTCACCAGTGGCTTAAATAACTTTACCTGTTTTATTTATGCTCCTGAAGAACAGAAAGTAGATTAATTGGACACTGAACAGAAAGTAGTATAAAAAGAATGGATAAAAACATTCTTTTGATTTATAGATTTTTAAAAGGGTTTAAAAATCTATAAATTCAGAGTTAGCAACAATTAAAACAGTTGTGATTTTATTAAATATATTTATTTCTTAATACACAATTTTTCACACCGTAGATGTACCCAAGTTAATCATCAGATCTCCCTCCACCCCCATTTTTAAACAATTTGTAAAGCAATGCTTATTTTTATTTTCTTTACTTTAATTATTTATTAAACATTTTTCTTGGCCGTAAATCTGATTTTTTGGTAGTATAGTATGAGAAAATTAAGCAAAAAATAACAAAATAATATTGTACACTTGTAAATAAAAATTCTTATAGAAACTTTATGCTTCACACATAAGGGTTCTGCAGCTTTTGATAGACAAAAAAAAAATCCCGTGAAAGTTGTTTTTCATCGTGTTTAATCACTTTACCTGATCCTGAACAAAAAGCACTGTAAACGGTTTTTCTAGGCGGGGGCGGGACTTCCTGCTTTGCTCTGCGTCTAATTGGTTGACGTCCATGAATACCGGAAGAAACGTCGTATAAGAGGGAACATTTCAAATCGTGAACAAGAGGCGCTTCTGAGCAGCTGAGAGGATTTTCATTATATAAACAATGCAGCGAGCTGGGTCAGTATTACACTTACCTTTTCTAAAAAATGGAACATGTGCTCATAAATTATGACCAGAGTTAGAATCACACTTGGAGCTTATTTGAAGTTTAGGAATTTTTTTCCCCCCAGAAAATGTCTTAACCTGCTTATTGTAAATGTCAGATTAGCTACAAGTCGTTAGCTACAATTACGGTTGGTAAACTGCCAACCTTCTTCTGTGATCCCAGGACCCATTTTCTAACAGTCTGGTGTTTAAAACTGTATTGAACAAAGATATTGTAAAGCTGTACTCGACTGGTGAGCATAAATTTAACTTCATGTTTTTGTTTATCGAAAGCAAGCGGCATATGCGCTTGCTAGCTTACGATCAGAATGACAAAAAGCTAGCGGTGATCCAGTCATATATCTCTGTTAGGATTTCGCTGAAATGTTTTTCTTAGCTTGTGTAATGGTCCACATGACGGTAGTGAATTGTAGTAGCTTTTGTTTTATATTAACTGTGTTACTCTGTCGCAGGAAAGGGAGGACTCCTCGAAGGCCCAAAAAGCCAAGCAACATAGAGAAAGATCCCGTGGGGGTATGTGACATTCTGCAGACATCTGGAGGATTACATAGAGCAAAGTTAAAACAAGACGCTGAACGACCAGCTAGTTGCTCATTTTCTGTTCCAGCTTTTCTTAAGTAGCTGATCATGTATGGAAATCTTCATCTTTTTTTTTATTTTATTTTTTTGCCGTGACTTTAGAAGAGTGGTACCTAAACTCAGATAAATCGACATTAATGTATTCAAAATTCAAACGTATGGCATTTTACCAATAATGTAGCAAAGTTTGTTATGCGGCATAAAATATTCTTAATAATTATATAAAATATATCCATCTTCAAAAATACAATGTATAGTTATTAGTGTGGCTACAGATATTCGACTTTGACAAACAAGCATTTATTTACATACTTTATTTTTCCAAAAAGAACAGAACTAACATAAAACAAACGTATTCTCTTAGCTACACATTCAGATGATTGCGATTTATATTTGACATTGGTAATTGTTCTCTACATTTTATCTTAATAGTTGATTAGTTTAAAAAAAGGTGATATGAAATGTATATTGGAATACTTTGAATTACATTCAGGTAACATAGAATATATATATATATAAAATGTTTTTAAAACTATTTATTCCAGGTTTATTGCCGCATACGTCCACTTGGTGGAGAAGATGAGGAATGCTGTGTTGAGATGATCAGCAGGTCCACCATTCAGCTTCATGCTCCCGATGGACTGAAAGCAAACCGCAATGGTGAATACAAGGAGGTATGTATGTTACATATGAATTAAATTATCTATCTCTCTTGTCATTATTTGACAAAAATGGCTAAATTGGACCTAGACTGTATATGAAATTACAGTCACCAAGACAGGGAGTGCAATATTGTATTTGAAATGACTCTCTGATTTTTCAAGTTCTATACATTCATGGGAAAAAAAAGATTATTTAAAGAGACGCTAAAGTGGATGTATTGGACAGAACATTGTGATAAAATTAGGATTATTTACTATTATTTCAGTAATTATACGACTGAATGCTTTCCTAGTGCCACACCACCCTGGGCTAAAAAAAACATACAGGAAAAAAGTATGCACAGCTAATGAGTTGTATAACCAAACATCGGCAACTGTCTCCACTGTAACAAATTTAACATAGTTATTTTTTGAGTGTTCATTGGATGACTTTGCTTTTCCATTTGTCTCTCCTGTAGACACAGTACTGCTTTAAGAAGGTGTTTGGTATTAAAACAACTCAAATTGAGCTGTTTGAAGATGTCGCCAAGCCCCTCATTGAGGACCTCATTCACTGTAAAAACGGTAGGTGAGCTGGGACTTCAAAGCATTTTCTTAACAGTTAACAGTCATTCAGTTATGTAAAGTGTCAAATGTTTGCCTTTTGTCTACATTTGAGTCAATAAGATTTTTTCCTGTATGGACAAAATGTTTGTTATAAATTCAGTCATTCAGCTCCAGTATATATATATAAAGTAGATTACGAATGCCCAATTTCTTGGCTATTTGTTTAGTTACCTGTTTGAAGTGAGTTAAGAGTATATTTCTCAAGCATTCTGAAATGAAGCTTAAAAATAAAGTTTTTATGTTTTTGTGCTTGCCAAAAACAAGCACAAAAAAAAGAATTATATTTTTTCATGCTCAAGAATAAGTTAACAGCAAATTTGATTTGACTTGGCCTTTCCCAATATGGCCACCTCAACTTTCTTGTCTATAAAATGTGTGACTGTGTTGGCAGGTTTGCTGTTTACATACGGTGTGACAGGAAGTGGTAAAACGTACACTATGACCGGCTCGCCTGGAGAAGGTGGACTCCTTCCTCGTTCTCTAGACATGCTCTTCAACAGCATCGGGCCTTTTCAGGCCAAAAGATTTGTAAGATAAATAATGGTCTATATGTTTGATCTCTCAAAACGTTTGAGGCAGATTTACTGAGGCGCAAGTGTCACTTTAGGTGTTTAAGCCTGATGAGAAAAATGGAATCGAGGTTCAGAACCAGGTTGACGCTCTGCTTGAGAGACAGAAGAGAGACAACCAGCAGTCGGTTCCCAGAACGCCGTCTTCCAGGTATCTGGGTGGTTCTGGAATACTATCCTCATTTTTCGGCACTATAGTTTCTGG
Source organism: Xiphophorus couchianus (assembly GCF_001444195.1). Taxonomy (NCBI): domain Eukaryota; kingdom Metazoa; phylum Chordata; class Actinopteri; order Cyprinodontiformes; family Poeciliidae; genus Xiphophorus; species Xiphophorus couchianus. The sequence goes on along the minus strand of NC_040231.1, from coordinate 25,679,248 downwards.
CTTATCAAGCTGGTTTCTTTTCATTTTTGAATAAATCGATTGTAGGCAGCGGCCGGATCCGGAGTTTGCGGATATGATCAACCCAGACCAGGCGTGTAAATTCGAGGGCGTCGACGAAGACTGCTGCTACAGCGTATTCGTGTCCTACATTGAGATCTACAACAACTATATCTATGACCTCCTTGAAGATGCTCCATTTGATCCAGTCAGACCAAAGTAAGACTGTTTAAAATGAGTTGATGCTTTTCTTCTTTACAGATGAGGTTTTTTTCAAACCTATAAGATCTAAATTTGACATATGACCAATCCCTACTTTCGATAGGTGGCTCGATGGAAACACACCAGTATGGAACAAAGAGTTCATGTATGTGGCCCAGTAATGCAGATTAGCTCTTTAGTTTCTACCCCATTTACTGTTTGTCATACATGAACCCTGACTGTAGCTGATTGGTTGCATACGTTGTTAGTCTGTTTCCATCCCTTTAACCCACTGCTTGGTCTTAACAGTGATGACTCCCAACTAGCTCTGTGAGATATCTGTGGCTGTCCTCTTGTTACCGTTGCTCCTTATTATCACTGATAAGGACACAGAAGATGTCTCTGAATGGCTTGGATGCTGCTGTGCATACCTGGCGTGCTTGTTCCCCTTGAATGAACTTGTGTCTCCATAAATCTTTTGTTCCAACATCGCATAAAATGTTTGGTATTCAGCTTTGCAGCTTGGCTTACGAAAGCAGAGGATGATTATTTTACAGTGTTCATCTAACAGTTTTTTGGGTTTTTTTTGTCGTTTCATTACCACCACGTTTCAGGCCTCCTCAGTCAAAAATTCTGCGTGAAGATCAGAATCACAACATGTATGTGGCCGGCTGCACAGAAGTTGAAGTCAAATCCACAGAAGAGGCTTTTGAAGTCTTCTGGAAAGGTCGGTGAAGGTTTTCTGTATCAGTACAGGGGTTATGTCATTTTATACGTTTTCCTTTCCTCAGAAATTGACTAGTTTGTAGCAAATTGAAGGATTTAAAACATCACTGTCTGTTTGTTTTTAATATTTTAATTCTTCTTGCCAGAATCTTGATGTTTCATATTGCAACTCTGTATTTGTTTAGGACAAAAGAAGAGACGGATAGCGAATACTGAGCTCAACCGAGAGTCCAGTCGCTCCCACAGTGTGTTCACAGTGAAGCTGGCCCAGGCACCTCTAGATGCTGATGGGGACCATATACTACAGGTGATTGGCTGCTAAGGTTGTTTATTTTAATTTCTTATACTTAAAAACGTATATTGAGGAAGAGTTTTACAATTGACATAAAACGCTATTAAACAGGAGAGCAGTTAATTACCAATAATGTGCAAATGTATGCATTTCTCACACAAGTGAGGACAGAGATGTTAATTTAGGACTTGATGATGTCGTATCCTACAGGATGACTTTTCTACTTTTCTTGAGCTGTAAAAAGTAGAACTTACAGAGTCCATTTGCTGCTCAAACAGGACAAAAGCCAGGTGAATGTGAGCCAGCTGTGCCTGGTTGACCTGGCGGGCAGCGAACGCACCAGCAGAACCAGAGCAGAGGGAAGTCGCCTTCGAGAAGCAGGTCGGTTTAAATCGTTTCAGCTCATTTCCAACCGTAAAAATAGAACTTCCACACAATGTATTAGAACAACCAAAACGAGTTTTTGCTTATCGGCATATGGAGTAGATTTATGGAATGCATTAAATGATGAGTTTGAAAAAAAGTAGAAATATAAACTAGCTTAAAAAATTGTTTAAAAAAAAAGCTTACTGGGAAATGTGTTAAGATGAGTGTTTCAAAGTCCATAAATGATATTAAAAAATGTTTAAGTAATTCTATGTTTAAAGATGAGAAAGTGAGATTTAAATGTCATGTAAGGTGGAAATAATTTAAGTTTATCTGGTGTTCGGAGATTTAATTGTCTATAAGTTGATGAGTATGAAAGAGTTTGGATCTCAATCTTGTGTCTTCTACCTGCTCCTTTTTGAACAGACAATATAAAATTGCATGTCAATTGGGCATAATAAGTTTTTAATTTTAATTTTTTCTTCTTTCTTGCTTTTACTTTTGTCTGTTCGAAATAAATAAATGTAAAAAAAACAAAACATTTTTACATCTCTCAAACATTTTCACAATTCATTCAATTCAGAGATTTTTTTTTCTATGTTTATTCTACAGGTAATATTAACCAATCCTTGATGACCCTGCGGACATGTATGGAGGTCCTGCGTGAAAACCAGATGTGTGGAACTAATAGGGTTTGTATCTCAACACTGAACCATTTCTTTCTCCGTTTCTGGTTCGCTACCTTGCTCTGTAACCGTTATTGTTTAAACTTTCTTTAATTTTCTATTCACTCTCTCATACCCTTTGTGTTTTCTTCAGATGGTGCCCTACCGAGACTCTAAAGTCACACATTTGTTTAAAAACTACTTTGATGGAGAAGGAAAAGTCAGGATGGTTGTCTGTGTTAATCCCAAAGCTGAGGATTATGAAGAAACCTTGGTAACGGTCTCCGTTTTGTACAACTCCTGCTTAACTTTGGAGTCTTCTCTGTATTTGGCAAAATGTTAGTTGCTTAGTAGCATGCACAAGTTAATGCTATTTTTAAAATATCTTTGGATTTAATTTAGCCTCCATTTGCAACCTAGCAGTTTAGTTTCACATAAGTGTTGCATTGTGTGCGCTGCAGCTGGTAATGCGCTTTGCTGAGATGACCCAGGAAGTGGAGGTGGCTCGGCCGGTGGACCGTCCGATCTGTGGCCTGACACCGGGACGCAGGCAGAGGAACCAGGCATTCAAAGATGAGCTGTCACGCCGGCTGGAAGAAAGAGGAGGTCCTGTTAATGGAGGTAAACTACACCTTGAAATTTGTACTTCTCTGTATATTAGAGCCTTATTACTTAAAATCATGTGGACTGTGTCGTTTTAGACTATCTTACACCTTATAAAATAAACAGCAAAACCAAAACTCTTTCTCATGTTTTAATGTTGTCTCCTGTAAAGATCCAGTTCAGCTGAACCAGCTCATTGAAAGCCTCCCACCACTGCCTCCCTGCGAGCTCTCAGATCCCTCTGATGATCAGACGTTGCCCCGTCTGATGGAGGTTCTGGAAAGACGGTACCGTATCCGTCAGAAGATGACTGAACAGTTCAACCAGACTGGTAGGATTTTTATTCTGTTAATCTACAGATCGTCATACAAGCGTTTTTTGGCCATAAATAACTACACAAAAAAAACTAAGCAGGAAATGTCGAGACAAATTATGCGATTTTTTTTTTTTTTTTTCAGCAAATAATATGAAGTACACGCTCCAGCAGTTTGAGAGTCAGTTCAGTTCTAAGGAGAACGTACTGCATGATCAGCGAAGCAAACTGGGGGAGAAAGACAAAGTCATTGCAAACCAAAGGACGGAGATTGAACGACTGGAAAAAAAATCCAAGACTTTAGAATACAAGGTCTTGATCTTTCTACATTTTGCTGAAGTAATTTGACATTTGTAAGTGAGGTCGACTTTGTCCTCACTCCCGATCCTCCTCTGCAGATCGACATCCTGCAGAAAACGACAGAGATGTACGAGCAGGACAAACGCTCTCTTCAGCAGGAGCTGGAGGGCAGAGAGCAGAGGCTGCAGAAGGAGTTGGCAGAGAGGAGGCGCATGGAGCAGCGGATGCAGGGCATGGTGACGGACACCAAGCTCAAATGGGAGAGGGAGTGTGTAAGTAGAACAACATGGATGGACCAACATACACTGGGTTTCTAGCAGGGCTAACAACGCTGACTTAATATGACTTATGAGTATATCTGCCAAACTATTGAAATTTTTTTTGCATTTCTGTAAATGAAGAAAAAAATCACTTTTTTTTTAAACATAGACATGTCCGGATACGTTTTTGATTTTTAAAATGTAAAGTACAACGCCTAGTACAAGAATAGGATAACTAAGTTTTTTAAAATTATTATTTCTATTGCAGTCGCATCATGTCCAGCTTTTATAAACCTTTTGGTTTATAAGTTAATACCTTTTGGTATTTAATCTCACTGTAGAGATTGGCAAGTAGGTACTTTGTGATTTATGAAGATCAACACACATCTGCCTTAGTTAATTGTAAGTTCTCTTGTTTTTTCCATTTTGAAAAGTCTAAAAATGTAGAAGTTTCCAGATGTTACTAGTTCACTTAAAAAAACAACAAAAAAGGTAAAAAAATTACTTGAATGAAAGCAGATCAACCAATTTATAGGAACAGGGGATTTATTTCCACTGAATGAGGGGAAACTTTAATTAGAGGTTAGACCTTTCTAAGTTTTTGTTGTGAGATTGCTGTTGCTATAGCAATGCTATCAAAAGTGGAGGGCACTGTAAAACGGAACGTCAAGCTTGTGTTGGCAACTGAGAACTGCGGTGTTTTCAACAATTGAGACATTTTGTTTGTTCAGTGTTGACATTCGGAGAAAAGTTCATGCTCTGTTTAACGGGTTAAGAAAATGAGATTTGTATTAAAAACGGTAGAAATCTGATAAATAGTTTTCCCAAAGAGACATTTTACCAATTATTTCAGTACCACTACATTTTTAGTCAGTGATCATAAAAAAGCAAGCTGTGTCTTTACCGATACTTGCAACCATTAGATGCTCAACAGAAGCAGATGGCAAGAAACAAAAATGGATGTTTTTGCAGGTGTTAAAGCACATCCTGCTTCATCCTCCTTTCAGTCTAATCTGTCTTTAGACTGACAACTGTGAAATTTCTTAATTTTGATAAGTTTAATTGCCGATTAAATCCAGTTCAGTAGAAAGTGTGGATTTCAGCCTATTGATTGACGCGTCTCTAGTTATAATGTTGGGCGATTTGGATATAATTTCCTCATCAGTGTTGAATCAACGAACATACGGCACACGGTTATTGATTCACTCCGACTTACAGCCAATCTAAGATTTAAAGGTTAGACGGGTATGAAATATCTTTTTAATATGCTGATAACTCGTAATCATTTCCCGATTTTGTATTTGTTTTCTTTTTAGGAGAGGCGAGTGAACGCCAAGCAGCTGGAGCTGCAGAACAAGTTGTGGGTGAAGGACGAGAAGCTGAAGCAGTTAAAAGCCATCGTGACGGAGAACGGCGGCGCTAGCGGCGGTCCCGCCGAGCCGCCAAGGAAGCCGGAGAGACCCTCCAGAGAGAGGGATAGAAACATTGCTGAGAAGCGCTCAGCTTCTCCTACACCTCTCTCTGTAAGTTTGTTATTTCACACTGGGACTCCACTAATCTCTATTAACTTGACTCAGTGTGGCGATTTTGCATGCCACTAATAATTATTGTGATCCAGTTAACTGGGATACGCTGCTGTCCACAACAGCTGTTTCTGTTGTGTGTGTGTGTGTGTTTTGTCGTTTGTGTATTTCTGCTTTCCTTTAATTCATGCCACTCATCACACCTTACCTCATTCCCCGACTTTGCAGGATTTAGGCCAAACGCCTCTCAGCCAAAACCGAGCCAGTGTTAGGGGAGTTCAGGACCCCGTCCCCACCTCCGCTCCCTCCTCCTCATCCTCCTCTTCCTCATCCTTTCCCTCGGTCGCCTCCTACATTTCAGATTGGGAGCAGAGGTTCCCTTTAGATTCAGGCAGCCAGTCTAGACAACCAGGAACGCCCCAGTTTGGCAGCAGGACTCCCACCCCATGCCACGGCGCCAGCAGCGTGGGTCGCAGGAGAGGCCGCCGCTGCGCCCCAGAGACTGAGGTCCCTCATGCAGCGTCTGTCTATGAGCTAAACAAAGAGGCAGGCACAAGGGTTAGTGTGTTAGTAGCTGTCCTAAAAAAGTATTCAACGCTTCGCTTGAAGCCTGTAGCGTCGGCTTTGCCTTGGTGTAGAGCAGCTACCATGGAGTGTGCTTGTTTAGTAGAAACATTGGCATAGACTAGAATTCCTGCTTTCTGCTCTTGGAGACGTAGATCTTTGAAGCTTTCGTTTGCGTCATCTTTCCCTTTATGACTGCGAGCTACTTTGCTGTTTCTGCATGCTGCATCCCAGAATAGTTTCCTTTTTAATGTCGTACTGTTGACTTTTAGATGTGTATTTAATAAAATAAACATCTTTCTGGTAAGTAGCAATAGCAGCATCACCAGAGCTCCTTGGAAGTGTATTGCATACATTATTATCATTTTTGTAAAACGGATAATTCAAAATTGGAGTGCAGATAATAACCTCTGTAGCTTCAGCTTTATCTCTGTTAAGGAATTTGGAAAAGTGAAGATTTTGGAAGGAAGCTGAAAAATACAGTTTTGGATATTACATTCCAGGCGTCATGAATTCGCACTTGGCATGCAAATAATATATTTAGACTGTTGGATTGGATGACTTCTAGTGTTGTGCAGCTCTAGGCCTGAGATGGTTCAGTTCAATCTTGAGTGACGCCAAAAAGCAAAGACAGTTGATAAGACTATCCATAAAATGATGCATGTCTGCTCTCACTCAAAATTTCCTCTAAAAAGTTAAGTCCAATTAAATAACACTACAGGGTTTTTAAAATAAACAGCAACATTTACGTGATCTTTTCAGACCAGAGTGTGTGACGTAGTGATCATACCCAGAAGCAAAGCTCCACCATCAACACTTTGAACCAGAGATTTTGTCAAGGTTGAATTTTGAGTAAAGTGACAGTTACAGTCCTGGGAAAGTACTCACTTGTAGATTTATTTACTTTTTGTCACACTAGTTATTTAACATCAAACACATTTTAAAACAATAACTTGGATATAGAGGAAATGTAGTTTTTAAATTAAAATCTCATTTGTTAATGAGAACAAAACCTATCCAGACCAGCCTGTCTCCCCAATACAGCGTTTGCAAGAGTTGGCAGTGACTCTTTGCAGAATCATTTTAATTCATTCAGATTTGAATAGCCTGGTTAAGGTAATTCCACAGCATTTGAAAAAGATTTAAGGGCAGTCTTTGACTAGGCCACTTCAAACCCCTCCCTGTTTCTTTCTTCTTTTTTTTTTTTTTTTTGAGCCTTTCAGAGGTGGACGGTGTATGATGTGCTCAGTTTCACACCAATTGTAATCTGGCACACTTTTCAGAAAGTTCCACTGTTCAGTCTCTCCAGTGCACAGAATAATTGTTGAAAAATTGCTTTCCACCACATCATGAATCTATTGTAACGCATACAAAATTCTGTGTCATTTGCTCTTGGAATAAATAATATTGGCTTGTTCCTTTGCATGCTAACCATTCTTTAGTTTAGTGATCTTTGCTCACTGAATCTCACTCTTGGGAAATGTCCTGTGATTAGAGGAATGTATTGCTGATTTTCTGGAATTGCAATTGGAATGATTTTCACACAAATTCAACAAAATCCATCTACTGATGCCTTATTCTACTTCCAGCAATACTGTTCTTTTCACAAGTAGTTGACCGCCTTTCATGATCAAGCTTCCCTGCTGACCACTGCACACTTTTTAAAAAAAATGAATCACATGTAAATAACTGATTTTTGTTTCTCACTTTGGGATCACCAGACGATTCCTCCGGTTCATCCAATGCACAGGCGCTCACACTCTGCGGGTGGGGAGAAATGGGTAGACCACAAACCGGCCTCTAATTTGGATCTAGACACTGTAATGCAGCCAATCATACCCAATGCGATCAAGGTGTCGACCCCGAACGAGAAAGCTCTGTCTAAATGCCACAAATATGTGCTTAGACACCAAGAGCTTGCCTCTGACGGGGAGATCGAGACCAAATTGATAAAGGTAAAACTACTTGATTTCCTTAACTTGACATTTTTGTGCATGGATTTGACAATTCAACCTATTCACATCTGGCAAAACCTTCCTTATTGGGGTCTTGATTTGATTAATAATCGGCCTGTCTTACTACTTTTTCCGACAGACTGGTACTCATATTGATTGTATTTTTTTTTATTACTATTATTTTACTCCAACAGGGCAATGTTTTTAAGACCAGAGGCGGAGGGCAAGCAGTGGAGTTTACTGATATTGAGACTCTAAAGCAAGAAGACCCAACAGCACCAAGGTAAAGTCTTTGACCCAATGCGTTGCGCTACACTGTTCTTACCATGTTGATGTGGGACATAAAGACATGTTCAACATCCACCTAAGTGTTCCAGTCTTTTAAAGAATGTATTCGAAAACTGTTGAGTTTTGCTTTGTCCAAGTTACTAATAGAGACACTTCGTGTTTTGTTTGGCTTTAGTCGCAAAAGGCGATCCGGCTCTAGAGAGGGACCGGCTCAAACAGACGACATTGAAAACAGGGTAAGCTCAAATAAATGTTTGAGCTTACTGATTTTTGTTCTATAAATATTTAGTATATAATGCTGTTGTATGCATATTGTTGTTAGAATAACTCTCCCTCCTTTTTCTTTTTTTTTTTCTCCCTGTTAAAGCCTCCAGTGGCAAACATCAGTTCAAGCCATGGGTATCAAAAGTAAGCAAAACCATGCATCGATTGTATTGTAGTTTGTCATTTAAGGTCAAAATCACTTTTATTAATGTTGTTTTTCTTCTAGACGGAGAAGACCTTAAGGTGCTGCAGAGGTTTTTTTTCTTTTCTTTTCCCTACACACTCAAACTGTTGCCTGTCAAATCAGTAAAGGGGGAACTCTGCATCTGACCGCTGTAGAACCTTTCTGCTATTCCTGATTATATTAAACTTTACTATAGTGCAATTATAATTTAATCATCGCAGAATGATATATAAAGTGTTATTTGTTGGTTTTTTCCTACAAGTAGGTGCTTTTTTTTATTGCTCTTTAAATGCTGGAAACTCTTCTGCTTGAAGACTGAGAGGTGGTTAATGACCACATGCGTGCTGACTGATTGTACCTTGTGTCTTTTGTCTGCTTTATGCTGCCACCCAAAGTATCTGTGCTGTGGAAATGTTTGTATTTTTGTTTTGTTTTTTTGTCTTTGCTTATTTTTTTTCCTCGCGTCTTTTGATGTATTGCATGTCGAGAGGTGTTAATGTACACATCTGATCGCAAAAAACTATTTTTAGGATTTTCAGCACGTGGATCTGCGGATGTAAAAATGTTGTGCTGTCACGCAGTGCAGCTGACCCCCTCTAAATAACCTTTTTTATCTTTTCTAAACAAGTGTAGCGCACTAGGAGTTTTGGTGGCATTAAATTTATTTGGACACCATGTTGTAATTACTATTCTGTCCTCAAAGAGTGATTTTAGTTTTATTTTCGGACCTCGAGCCATACCGGGCTTGGTTGGCATGGTTTTAACCTCGTTTGGAATGGTTTCAGGACTGAAAGTAAAGTGGAGTAAAGCGCCGTCACATCTGTACATGCACATGTATTGGAAATGGTGCAAAATGAATTGCGAATCAAAATTAAAAAAAGTTTTTTCAAATTTATTGTGAAAGGTGAATTTTCTTTAATTTTTTTTAATTGCACTAATCTTGATTTTTCAGAGTAAAATGACAAACCTGTTGGAACAACAATCTTAAAGTAGCTATTTTTCTTTTAGTCCTGAACTTGATAAAGATTTGACATTTTGATGAGTGAATAACAGAAATATGCATCTATCAGGTTAGACATTTATTCTAGTGAAAACAAGACATGGACAACTAATTTCTACACGAGGTAAAATGATCTAAACTACTTGCATTTGTTAATTTTTTGAGTTGCTGATGATTAGTCATGAAGGTTTTTCTTCTCAATAAATACATGCTGAGGTACTAGTTTATAGTATTGGAAGATTTTTCTTGAAATGTTGAATTTTATGCAACTCAAAATAAATAAATATATATATACTCATACTCACTCAATTACCAGGGAACAGAGTAAGTGTAGAGGCTGAATTAACTGTTTTTCCATGTTTGTTTTGCTGAATATACAGCTTTGGAAAAAATGAAGAGACCACTGCACTGAACCCCATTTGGCTACTTGACCGAATATTGATTTCTGAACTCTTCCCTAGTTAAAACATTAGTATTGAAGTTACTAAATGAATCTTTTTTTTTTTTTTTTTTTGCATTATTTGAGGTCTGAAAGCACTGCATCTTTTTTTGTTATTTTGACCATTTCTCAGTTTTCTGCAAGTAAATACAAAAGTTTTGCTTGGGATTTCAGAGACATGATAATAGAATAAAAGAACAATGTCTATTCCCAAACATATACCTATAAAAAGTAAAATCAAAGACACTGGTCGTTGTAAGTGGTCTTTTTCTTTGAGAGTTGTGTATCAGTAAAACATACCCTGGAAAAAGTGATAAAAGAAAATAGGAAGTTTTTACGTCATTATCCTGGAAAAGATGAACTGGTTCATTCACTGGTAGAAGCTGACAAGGTAGAGGTCAAACTCATTTCCTTCTATGTTTTTGAGCTGAGGGCCCCTTTCAGGTTCAGTGCACAGTTTGCTTTACTGACAAGTGCACACTTGTTTATGCAGCCTATTCATGTTTTTGTCTGTCAGCAGGGAAGAAAGGTCAAATGGAATCACATGATGAGGTGGAGGTGTAAACATGGCCTCGCTGCTGCTTAGCATAATGTCGACTTGCATCGGATTGCAGAAACTGATGGATTTAGTTGTCTGTAAGCCTCTGAACAGCAGATGGCGCTACATACCTGCAAAACCCCCCATCCCAAAACTCTTCTGTTGTACATGATTATTTGCTTCATATCTGATCTTCATTGTAATTCTTCTAAGCTGTGAAACATTTAGCCTCGTGTTACTGTAGGCCTGAGCTGAGGCAACAGTGCATTTCCCGCCCTCCTGTTAATTGACGACCATTTCCTCCTCCTGCCCTGTCTGATTCTGATATCATTTCACAGTGAGTGCCTGGACAACCTGGCTGATGAGGTCACTGAGTTGGCGTGCTACATTTCTGCCTGGAAAATGAGGAGTCATTTACGTGTCCCGAAGTCTGAAATCGCAGCCATTTCACTTCACAGCAAATGAAGCTGAAAAGTATGAGCTCTAATGTGCACTTTGCAAGTTGACAACAGAAGGGATTTCTACCACTGGAATTTTGCAGAACCCTTTTTTTTTTGTTTGTTTTCAATCATTTAGTTTAATTTTGTATGGACTCGCTATCATTTTTCTATTACAAATGTTAGGTTCTATTTTTTTCCCACTGCCACTGAATGTTGCTGTGTGAAACCTGAGACAATGAAAGCACTGTAACTAAAGTATATTTTCCCAAACTACTCTGCCTTCACTGGCCTCAGCGGTGATGTGGATTCTGTTTTGTGGGCCGTCCACTTTGCAGAGCGGTTGGAAGTGGTCTGAATGTGGGGAAACGGCTATCGGCAGCCCTCAGCCTTCTCAAAATATTGATGTTTCCTCCCCTGCCTGTGTAACTAGTCAGTCTTTAAGCATCGTCAGGGTAAATACTTCATGACAGCATGCAACACTAAATGGCTTCTCTGGCTCAAACACTTGCTAATGGCTTTGTAAACACAGCTCCTCTTACACATTGTGGACTCGTTGTGTTTGCTTTGGTAGGTTGTAACACAATGGTCACCTATCTTGTGCACAGCTGTGAGAAGAAAGCACCGGATTTCATGTTTGCAGCTCGGGTAATTTTATTTCCACTGTAGAGCTTAAGTTTCTGGTCAGAAGTTTACATACTGTCCTCGGCACGAAATGACAACAGACTTTTTCCAAATATATTTTTTAACACTATCATTCCCTTTTCAGGGATTGTTAAAAAAACAAATTGGATGCACAAATTTGGATTTTCTCCAATAAGGAAAGGGTCAAAATTATAGGTGTACCCCCATTAATAAATGTATACATTTGTTTAGCATGTTACACCTTAACGCTTATCATTTTATGAACTGCTTGAAATTATGTTCCTGGAATAAACATTTCCTTCAAACTGGCTCCAGGAGACTCACAACTTTTAGAAATCCTTCAAGTGCTCTCAAAAAATATGCCTGACCAGAAAAGCTACCAGATCCAGTCAAACATGGCATGATGGAGAAAGTAAATGGAGGTAAAAACCCATCCTAGTGCCTTCAGCACCAGTCTAGCATAGGTTTTAGGTACTTTTATGTAAAAAATTCTTGCTTATGTCCACAGTACTTTTTAAAAATACATTGCCAGTGAGTAAAGCTGTTAGAACGGCTTATGTTTCCATATCCACTGACTTTCAACCTAAACATTTGCTTAGCTGTTCTGTGAGTCACGGATCTTCCTTTGGGAATTTTACATAAATGATCAGAATTCAAAGCTAGTGTTACTTTTGCTTTGTCAACACAAGCAGACAGTTGGCCCGTAATTTATCTATCCAAATCACTGTTTAATCATCAAAAGGACAAAAACGCATTTTATCTTGACCTGATCAGATATCCATGACTAAAACAAACAGCGGTTATACAAATCTGTGGTAAAATTTGTCAAATTTCTGTTTTCACACTTTGAATGTGATAAACTATGGTCAACACAGACTCGATGTATTCATGAAAATAAAATAAACCTGCAGATAAGACACGTGGCCCTGTTTGAGCATGGTGATGTACACTGATTCAGCAGTTCAGCAACACACACAAGATGCTTTCAGCAAACCAAACATTGTTGGAATCCCAGAACATTAAGTTCATAAACACTCGATTCTCTAAGATGATACCTTACAATAAAATTTCTTCTAGTGACAATACATTAGTTGATAGCTTCATTTTATATTTACTATCTTAAATAGGAATTGGTTAAGTGATTGATTAAATAAACCCCATAGAGCCATAGAGTTTGAAGCTTTATCCTTACCTTACAATAGAATGTTATACTACTAATAGCCTTGTTAGCTTAAATTTTACTTTAAGTTGACAAGGCTATATATAATAATAATTATATATTTATGTGGATAAATTAGCGTTAGAAAACTATGAATTAAATCCTAAAACATCTTGCCATAACGCTGAGTTCTCTAATTAGCATGTCGTCCTCACCTGCGTCCACCTCGATGGCAAACATTGAGAATTTGTTACTCTAAATTTAAAGTCACTCCGGATGACTTTCAATGGTAAGTAATATGCGAAGCTTTATCTTTATAAAGCAATTGGTTTATTTTCTTTTCGAGTAAATAAAGTTGTCAAACATTAATGTTTATCTATTATAATTAGCCAGTGATCATAATGAGTATATTTTTGTTTTATGTATGACTACGTTTGTTCTTGAAATATGTCCATTGTTTTTCGCAGTTTCAGCAGGATATGCTCAACTTTATTAATAATATTCAAGGAATATTTTAAATGAAGCGTCACTGACACTGGGATGGAGTCGCCAACTTATCAAGTTGGTGACGTATTTGATAAAAATCAACTGAAGTCGCTGTTCGTTAAATAGATTTTTATAGATAGCATTTTTATGGTATCCAAAGTATGGAAGCCCGTTTCCGCCACTCTGTTAAAAAAAAATTATCTCATTATTTTGAGTTACTATCTCATTATTTTGAGATAGTATCTCATTATAATGAGATAATTTATTTTTATTTTTTTTTAACAGAGTGGCGGAAACGGGCTTCCATACCAAAGACATGTGCACCACGAGTAAAGTTGAACTAAAACATGTTGGAGCTCTAAAAAACATGACTTATTTTGGCTGCGTGAAATCCATTTTAGCTCTGTATGATTAATATATGATTTCCCGTTTAACACCTAAACCTTTAAGAATAATGTCGGGGATTCAGTGGCCCCCCTATCCTGGTCCTCAGACTAAAACTAACCAGGTTTTAGTCCTCAGGGTCGGAGGACCTGCATGTTATAGATATTTCTCTATATCAGCTCAATTGATTTAAATGATTGTGTTGCCTCACTGGCATGTCTCCAATTACCACAGAAGCCTGTTAAACACCCATTCATTTAAGCCAGGTGTGCAGCAGCAGCAGGGAACATGCAGGACAGTGGGCCCTGAGGACCACTGCGTTTAAAGATAATTGTGGACAATAAGATTGACTCAATCTAAAACTGAAGTAGCCAAGTCCAGTTTTAAGCGCTGCTATCCTTCAGTTTTTCAATGGAAATCTTCTCCCGACACACCTGGATCAAAAGGCTGAATCCCCTCACCAGCATGTAGTTCAGTGCTGATGAGCCGCTCATTTGATTCAGGCGTGTTGGAGAAGAGACATATCTAAATATGTATCTAAATATTACAAGATATTGATTTGAGTTTGTTATTAGGAAGACACATTCAGTGTTACAAAACAAGTATTGTCCAGTACATAAGCTGCAGTTAATTTGCAGGTCCAAACTAACCCAAATGAACCAGGGAATAAGTCTTTGTTAGGCTTATTCATAGATAATCTATGAGTTTGAGAAAAAGCTCGAGTCTCACTCCAGAAGTCTAGGCATTATAGCAAGATGTACGTCTGTACACCTTTTATCTGCATTGTTCACTTGACATGACTGTATGTAATTGCAGGGTATGTGAATCGTGTCGAAACACTGTGCCACAAATGGCAATGGACTGACAGTTCCATCATCTCAAAGACGTACCAAGAGGTAATGCACAAGCCAGATTTCACAGTTCATCTTTTGTTCTCCATTTTTATGTTTATATTTGTTTGGATGGAAACTGAAATTAAACCTTCAGAGTGTAGTAGATTAGGACAAATCTAATGGTTGACGTTACGCTATGAATCCACTGTCTTTGAGTTTATTTATTTTGTGATATGTCTTGTAATAAATTATACCACATTTAATGGTGATACAAAATACAGAAAGTGCTTTGAGGTACTTGTTCTGGCCAATAAAAAAAAAATAACGGTGTTTAACAGGTTCTTTGTAAATAAATTCACATATTGCTTGCACACAAAGACATTCATAGCATCCAAAATAAAATGAACACAGTTTGGGGCATCAAATCACGGAGAAAACTAGTCAAGTTTTAGTTGGGATTCTGCTTTGAAATCTGGCTTGGCCGTTGGATCCTGTAAATTGGATCAGGAATATGTGTGTGAGATGAAGTGGAGTCAGTTAACTTGCAACCCTGTGTACACACAATGATTGACAGATATCAGGGGTTTGGGGTGATGACGTCTTTGAGCTCAGATATCGGGGGTTTGGGGTGATGACGTCTTTGAGCTCAGATATCGGGGGTTTGGGGTGATGACATCTTTGAGCTCAGATATCGGGGGTTTGGGGTGATGACGTCTTTGAGCTCAGATATCGGGGGTTTGGGGTGATGACGTCTTTGAGCTCAGATATCGGGGGTTTGGGGTGATGACATCTTTGAGCTCAGATATCGGGGGTTTGGGGTGATGACGTCTTTGAGCTCAGATATCGGGGGTTTGGGGTGATGACGTCTTTGAGCTCAAGGTTGTGATGCTTTCTTGACTAGTTTTGCTTGTCAGAGTTGGTTTTGAGTCTGCTGCCTCTTGCCTTTTTGTCTGGTTTTGCTTTGTTAGCTGCATGGTTCCTGGTTTCACATAGCTTGTCCATATGCGATTCCACTCAATTCTCAGTTCCCTTCAGCACTCCTTTTGGAATTTCTCCCATTGAGCTCAATTTTCCCAGTTGAATTTCAACCAGGTCAGTCAGTGAACAGGAGTTGTGAACAGTTGATGTTGATTTTCCGCTCTTTTTCAGAGATGCAGTCTATCTAATAGGGTTGTAGTTTAGCAATGACAGCGGCGGAAGTGATTGAAGTCATTCAGTCTGTGTTGGATATAAGCAATTATATCCTCCTCTTTATGTTATAACAGGAAGGCAGCTGTAAAAGGACGTGAATCATGCCTTGTGCTTACTAGCCAGTGTTTGAAGTGAAATCTTAAGACTCTTATGTGTACTAGTTCCAATGCTTTTAATATTAGTCTCTTTCAGCCTGATAGGAATGCAGTAAGTAGAATCAGTGCTGTATGTGTCCATGACATACATTGCTGCAGCAGCCAAAGGTCACTGTGTCTCTATGACCTCTTCTTTCTGTCTCTGGCTTCAGGCAGAAGCTCAGGTTCTGGAAAGGTTGATGTAATGGCAAGTATATTGGTGTAGGCCTTGGTCTCTCCATATGTCAGACTCCAAACCATTTCTGCAATATGGTTTAGACTTGGACTTAGACTGACTTTATTGTCATTTTGCATGCACAGGGTGTATACAGAACGAAATTTCGTTGCATACGGCTCAGGACAGTGTTTTGAGGTTCCAATGTTGTGAGGTTACTCCAGAATAAAATAAAATACAGTATAAAATATGAATATAAATATGAATATAGAATATAAAGTGCAGGAATGACAGTAAAATATAACTTATTTAGCTCTGTACATGTGCAAGGTATCAAGTGGAGACCAGATTTTGAGTGCAGTCCAGTTAAGAGTTCAGCAGTCTGATGGCAAGTGGGAAAAAGCTGTTTCGGAACCTGGTGGACCTGCACCAGATGCTGCGGAACCTCTTTCCAGAGGGCAGCAGGGAGAACAGTCCATGGTGAACACACAATGGTTTAAATCTCTAATCTCGTTCTTTCTGTTGTCTGTCATTATAACAGCAACCACTGATACTCACCAACACACAGGATAAATGATGAATATGAAACTTGACCCAACTAGAATAGACTAATCATGACGGACCGTTCCAGGAATGAATTACAGCAGGTCTCCTCACATGGTCTCAAACCATTTGGTAATTGATCAAATTAAGGCATTATCTGGACATTCATTCATTAAAAAATTAATATTAGTCTGGGCCCTCTAAACATCAGGGCACAGGGCCAATACTCCAGAGAGTCCTGGAGTTTGGAAATAGAAACCCCACATTTAGCACATTATCATAGCGATAATATAGTGCGTTTTTAAATGCCACTATTATTTGTGTTGTATTTTTTTTCTTCACAGGACTTGATGGTCATGGCTTAAATCAAAGTTTTATATATTTGGTCATCAAACTCAGTTCGGTGTTAGTGATGTGTCCAACTTGCATCATTGTCAAATGCCTTTTGCAACTTAACCATCAGTACAGATTGTTTTATTATGATGAATGTGTGGATTTGCAGCGGCTGGCATCCAGGTGCATTTCAGTAATCAGTGAGAAAGTTACTATGGTTGATTTGTGTGTTCAAATGGTTTTATATCACTCTGGGAAAACAGAATAAATCCATTTGGGCTCATGCTGAGAATGCACACCATGCTGGGGACAGTGGTGAGATAAGGCTTTATGAGGCCTGTGAAAGTCCCACAATGTCTTGTTTTCCCAGTTTAAAAGCTAAAGGCAGGGTCTGTGTGTTAGGTAAAGCTATAACATCCTCCACAGGTGATGGCCACTGGTAAGCCTGTTTACCCACTTTGCCTGTTGATCTTGCTAAAAGCCTCTCACACCACCTCTAATACACACACAAAGCAGAGTGTGTGTACCAAGTTAAAACAAACACATTAATAACAACTGTAATGCCATTCTTTGTCGAGTGCTTTTACAGGTTCAACATTGACCTTAGTGTTTAATCTACCTGCACAAACGACAGTCACTTGATATGCAAACAAATCTTTAGTTACTGTCAGCCGATTCCCATGTTCCTTTGAGAATGCATAAGGGACCAGGCGAAAATTGTTTCCTCCTCAGTTAATTTAAATATTTAACCAGCTTTATTTTTTTTTTGTGAACTAAAAACTATATTTTAATCAAAATATTATCCCACTGTGAAGGCTGTGTATAAGTCATCTTGTGTTTAGGTTTAGAGTTTGACTGCATCTCACATTTTCTGATTGAAAGGCATAAGTAAATTTACATTCAGTAAATTGACAAATGCATTATGTAATATAATATTTGCTTGTATTTTGAAACATTTCTTGGGTGCATCAACTAAAATATATCATTAAAATTGTGTCTAAAAATGACAAAAGGCAAACTTAAGGCATTCTGGTGCACATCTTTATTATCACTTATACTGAAATAATTTAAATGAGAAACTCCCCATTTGCGAGAGCCAGTATGACAACTTTTATTAAAATTTGTGTAAACTTATGAACTTCTGCCACAAGGTGTCACTCTACTCCACTGATTGTTTGCATTCACCTTACCTCCTATTCCCTCTCCAATAGGACACAGATGGAAGTCCTTTGCTATAGGCTACTGTCAACTGCTATATATATATATATATATATATATACATATATATATATATATATATATATTAAAAAACTTCTCATTACACCGACTGTGAGCTCTGTTTCTCCTTTCCAAGATTCACCTCTGCCCCTGTGTGCCACTTGGAGCTCACTGTACTCGTTTCCAGTGTGGACGTTTTGTCCTACTGCGTCTCGTTTTGCTTATTGCGGGATATCTATCAGTTTTGATGGAAAATAAGAAAATAGACATCGATTGTTGTGCATTAAGCCTCGGCATTAAAATATTGTTAATCATCTTTGAGCTAATATGTCTATAGTAATGTTTAGAAAAGTAAAGATAACGTGGAATTACTGAACCTATGTTGCAAATAGCTGAGCACAGGGCATTCGCAAAATAGTTTATCTGGAAATAAAGGTTCAATATCTGTGACAGAAAATGTAGTTTTATGAGTTGAAAACACAAAGAAGTTTTTGCCAACCTTCAGTGTATTAACTTGACCTTCCTGTATGTGTTTTAAAGCTGAACTTTGCACTTATTGATTAGCGAGTCTTTTTAGTGTGACTCTTGGTTTTGTCCTCTTCAGACATCAGTCTGGTGTGGAAATGTGATTTTACTTGTTTTTTTAACCTGAAAAGTTGCATTTTGTGTCAATATTGTTGAAAGAGTCAATAATATACAAAAAAAATTAGCAGCAAATATTAGTTTCAGCTGTTACCTCTTTGAAGAATTTGAATTAATGAGTTACAACAGCATTTAATTTCCCTTCGGGATCAATAAAGTATTTATTTAGATGAATTTGTGCTTTGCAGTGAAATATGTACATGAAATTATTTGTTTGTTTTTAAATTGGATTTTTTCCCCCCCAACTTTTAAACATTAAGCATTTTGAAATGTTTCTTCATTCAAATGGGATTCAAAAACATAAATACAGTTAATGTATCTTTGTTTTTTTTAATTTGCTATTTAAGAAAGCTTAATTCAGTTATATGGTTAAATTGCCTGTACTTGTTAGAGCTTTATCAAGTTCAGAGCACACCAAAGCGCTACATTCAGCCATTCATGCAGACATTCACATGCTTGTAGAAAGTAATGTCAATATTACTTTGTCAAACTTAGTCTTTCATTGTGTAAAGTGCACTTTTGTTCTTTTTAAAACACAAAAAATGTAAAGAAATTATAAAAAAGAAGAAATCATCTTTGAATGGCTTACAATAAGTTGATAGAATAAGTTTCTTCATATAAAGGTGTTAAGCATCCAGGTTGAAATCAATTGCACATTATACAAATGAAACTCACTCGTTTACTGACAGTATTTACACTTTAACACAATCTATTCACCTTTATCCTTTTTGTAACAACTACTATAGCCACCAAATCTTTCTCTCATTACTGGTCTCCATCATAGACAAATCTCTAGATCTGTCTGAGTCCCCAGTCTGGGGAGCTAAACACTTCCAATCGAATATAAATGACATCATTACGTAATATTCAATCTGTTGCTGCAGCAACATCCTACTCCACAGATAGCCCCCTTCACCACCCTCCCCGAATGCTCCTGAGTCACTGGTCTCCTGTTCTTTTTCATAGAGAATATTAAGGAGTTATTAAATTAATCTGTGCTCGCTGGTGCATGTTATTGAAGTGCAGAGATTTGTAGGGTGAATGAAGCCGTTAGGCTGCACCCTAAGCTGATTTATTGAGGGTGCTGGGGAATCACCAAATAGACCAGATAACCTGTTTTACTTTGCATAAGTGAACACTTTTTCTCAAATCCGCTTATGGCCTCTCTTCCTCCTATAAATAAGAGGTGGAGCCGTCTTCTCTTATTGCAGTGCAGCTTTTCTTGTATTTTGCTGTAAATTGCTGCTTCACAATGTTGTCAAACACTTTTCTTTGTATATTCTGTGCTATAATAATAAGGAAAAGGGTCAATTTCATGCGCAAACATAATGCAGTATCATTAGATGAATCTTTTTTCATTCTGTTTTTCAGTTCTAAAGATGTGTTTCTGGAGAACTGGTAGATTTTATTTGTTTATTTAATTAAAGTCTCGTCTTAGATCTAATATTTTTGTACATGCTAACTAATTTGATGTTTAAATTGACCGCTTATATACCTTCCCACAGATGCTGTGTTGTCCTAATAATTTAGACTTGACTTGGTGCTTATTTACAGGATAATACAGTCAAAATACTGTTGAAGGATAGAGTTGTCTAACATGAGCATATGCCTTGTCTCGGCAGACGTTTCTGTATGTGTGTGTGTGTGTGTGTGTGTGTGTGTGCCCTGATAGAATCACCAGATTTAACACCCACTGATTCCAGCCCAGATTGCTAACCTCATTTATCAGAGTGTGTGCCAGCAGTAATCCAGCATGGGATTTTTGGGCTCCTTTGGGTCAACAGTTTAGCTGTTGCTGTTCCCCCAGCCTAGAGTCATGGTCTGCTTTCAATTATTTCAGCAAAATTGCTTTACCGAGTCCATGCATGATTAAATATTCATTATGTTAAACTGAGCACTTTCTTTGTATATAAATCCATATTAGATTTGGCTGGCAGGCTGCCTGAAACCTCATGAGAGGCATTTCTGTTGGGGAAGAAAAAAGCCTTGAAACTACTTAGCGCATATTTTCTTCTGGGTTTGTTTGTGATCTTGTAAATGATGGCTTGTTAATGATGTTTAGCTACCTTTTTGTCCCGTAAGCCAGTAGTTTGTTGCCCATTTCACCTTTGCACAAGTGGGAAATGTTGTTGCCCTAAAATCTGCATGGGAAAAATAAACACATTCTCGGTTGGTTTGGAAAAAGTGGACCCATGCTGATCATTCCAAAAATCTTGGAGTGTGTCTAAAGAGAAGCTGTTAGTTTGTGTCTCTGCTAGCACAGCCAAATGTCTTCAGGTTTTTATTGTTGGAGTGTAAATGTACACACACTTGAAGGTAGAGGGTGAACAGGGAAGTTATTTCATTTCAGATATGACGAGCTTCCCTGAAAATATTTACCCAATATCTTTTTCTGTCCAAGCGAAATTGGCCTTTTGGATTTCAACAGAGACCTAATGGAAAATAAATTCAGGATAATTTGAAATTCTTTCGTGGTTTTGCCATGATTACCTAGAGCAACCCATGTTTATTTTTTTCCTCTGAGGGATGGAAAACCAGACCTTGGTTTTGTTGACCCAGAGGGTATTTGTCTTCTATTACAGATACCATGAAGAGGCCCTTAAAGCAAATCACCAGATACATGTAAACCAGAAGCAGCTGTGCACACTTGTTTTATTAGGAAGCAGCTGAAGAACACACGTAATTCTTAAATGAATTAGACGGGCCACAAGACAGAAAGCCAGGCATTTCTGTGAAGTGAAATAGAGAGAAACCCCCAAAAGCATAAGCCTTATTTAAGTATCCATGTTTCCTGTTCATGAATGGGTAGGAGTGGCAATCAGACAGGTTGGTCTAAAACTCTAAGGCTGTCGAGGTCACTGGTGTCTGGTTCTTAAGAGCAGGTGTCCTGCATATTTTAAATATTTACTGGTTTAGCACTCATCCATTGAATCAACAAACCACTGTCAGACTCATGCAGAGCTTGATAACATTAAGCTATGTTAATGTAATCCTACTATTTAATTATATCTGCTGGAGCAAAGGAGCCTCTAAAACCTGCAAGGCACCGAGTCCCTGAAACAAAAAAATATACACTACTAGTCAAGGTGGCCTAACACAGTGCTCCATAGATACATACAGTATGTTAGCCATCTTATTTATTGAAACACTTTTTTACTGAATGGCAAAGAACTAGTGAAGGAAACTCACAGATATAAACAGTTTTTATTGCTACGTCTTTACTGATGTGAATTATTGTAAATATTTGAGTGCATTCCCAGTAACATAAGGCAAACAAGATTAGGAGTTAGCATGTGTTAATAATGTGGTGCAACACTGCAGGTTTTCCAGCAGAAGCAATTCTAACTTTCTGGTCTATGTTTAGCCAACATTTTGACAAGTTTTCCTTTATGTGTGCAAACTCTAGATTCATCTCTTACGGATAAAAACTACATTAAAAAAACTTGTATTGTTCTGTACGAACAAATGACCATATTGATTTTTATCCACTTCTCTTTTAGCTTTCCACAGAGCAGAGGACCAGATTTGATCTTTTAGGGAATATTGGTAACTCCCAATTACACCATTTAAGTTTGTCTGAAAAGTTTCTACTTTTCCACTATCTGGCCACTCCTGAAATGTTGTTAAAACGACACCACAGTGAGCAGCAGTCATTTCACGTTCCTGGTGTGATGAATCTGTCTACTGTACTGCAACGTGTTTTGATTTATAACTCTTATTCTTATTTGAACATGTTTGAGCAAAGCACTGCAACATCTTGGCTACTAAAATTTGAACGGGAAAGTTATTCAATTACATATGAAGAAAAGGGAACAACTTTAACCTGATGAAACTTGATTAAGAAATCTGTTTTCATAACATGTAGGACTTTTAATTTGTAATTAAATATTCACTGGGACTTCTCTCTATCATGGCACAACTTCACATGTAGCTGCTGCTTGCAAGTTTCCTCCTTATATAATAATGTAATAATTGTCATTTCGTCCAAGCAGTTCGACTTTAGTTTTGCCACATTGCACAACACGTCTATAAAAAGGTAGGTCTTTGTCCCTGAGGGCCTTTGCAAATTGTAATCTCCCATTTTATTTAGCATTTTTGTGCCTGAGTGGTGTTTCAGCCGTTGTGAATAAAGGTCACAGTTCATCGTGGATGCTGACTCCCTTACGAGCTTCAGCCATCATCTAGTAGGATTTATTTGTTTTACGTATATTTTTTTGTTTTGTACCCCTGGCAATACCAACATTTTTGCACCATCCTTTTTTGTTTTATTTTCTTTTTATTTCGTTCCTGCTTCTGAACTTGGTTCATTGTGAAAATATCAGTACCGTTCTGTTTAAGAAGCCAAACGTTTAACTTGCGCTTAGTTACTGCATAAATATTGATTATCTGTCACCTAGACACTGACTGTTTGCCGTTCGGTCTTTGCCCATTCAAACACCGTAATTGCTGTCCAAAATAAAACCCTTCTCACAGGAAATAACCGTCAGATGGAATAAAGAGGGCAACTGGAGAACAATGGAGGAACACGGGCTTCTCCATTAGAGAATTAATCAAATCGCCGCTCCAAGCTGCAGAGCAGGCTTTATTAATGGGGCTTGTACAGTCAATTATCTTAATTGTTCCATTTACAGACCCTGCATGTTTCAGGAGCAGGTGCTGGAACTTAAGGGATGAGCTCAATCACTCTCCATAATTGTAATCGTCAATAGATTCACTTATGAATGTCAGGGTGTCCATAAGGATGATGAGGGTAATCGCAGGTTGTTCATGGGTGAAGACTTGGGGATGATGATGAGAAATAGATGATGATTCCCCTTGAACAGTTCTAAACTTGTGAGGAGTTGGTGTTATACTGGGAGATTGAAGATAAGCATGGTTTTAATCAGATTGTATGAAAATATCTCTGGTCACTTTTTGTTGTTTTTGTTTACAAATTTGCCTAAGATTATTAATGCAGGTGACAAGCTACCAGAGGAATTGGATAAAACAAGAGTGTCATCCATTCCTTTGAAAGCTATAGCAGGGAGGGTCGATCGTTGTGTTGGACCCTCTGAACATATTTCGAGTGACACATGATCTATTTGCAGCATGTGGACCTGAATACAAAAAATTCTTACTGCAAGTCAATCCTTGGACAGTTTTCTCCCGTGGTGTCAGTTTTGTAATGACTGAGTTGGCATAAGAGGTTGAAGTTTCTGTACCTCTGAGCCACCAGACGAAGCCGTCACAGAGGATGTGTAAGAGTAAGTCAGCACAGTGGCTCATGGGTGTCTAGTAGTGATGATCTATAGAGCCAGCCAGGAGTGGGATCCTGTGCATAGTCACCCCCTGTTGACAGCAGACAGCGACTTGCCTCATGTCTGAAGACGTAAACGCACTTTGACGGATTATAAGAAAATATCTAGATTGTTTTGGACAGACTTGTAAAAGAAAAAGGGTTGACAAATATTTTAAATATAGTGTTAAATGTAAAGATGGTTAATTTCAGTCATATTCCACCTTCAGTAAAGTTAGATTGGTGGATTGAACTGTAAAGTGCCTTAAACACAGGCGTCTCCTCATGGGTTTATTGTGCTGTTATTTTTCTTTTTCTGCTTGTTTTATAATTTCACCTCTTGAGGCTGAGGTTAGAAATAAATTTGCTGGAGAAAATATTAAACAGACACCATTTAGAAATGCCAAATATCGGTTGCTATGTGTGTTGCCCACTGTTGTGAAGGACAATGCTGCATAGTGAATGTGCTTATTTGCAACTAGCATGTTGGCTGAAAAATTGAATAACCTGTTTAATTAACATCTGCAGAATCCTTGGAAAATGCTAATATAAAATGCTAACTTATGTGCATTCATTAGTAGTTTTTAACAAATTGCTAGCCATGCACAATTCTCATCTGCATTTCAAGAGCTGCTATGAACTTCAGGTCTTACCCAGATGCTCTTCTTTCTGTAAATACCTCAAACTGTCTTGTATTTGGTGGACAGTCTAATTGGACATTAGCAATCATACTTTAAAAAAAGCGTAGCTCCTACTTCAGAGACAGCTAGACTACATCCTGTTTTAACACACAAGTGACGAGACACGAAATTCAGCTATTTTTGCTAAATTGATGGTTACTGTTTTCCTGGCCGTTGGTTTTCAGTAACTCTTCAAAGTCATCTGGAAACCTAAACACAAAACAGGTTTCAGCTGGGGTTCGGTCCATTTCGTAAAATCACATTACCTCTTTGCAGAGCTGAAGACGTTTTTCTAAACAAGCAATCATCACTGAGGCAAATTTAATTCAGAGCTTCATAATTAACCTTGCGAGGAAAACTCATTTAAGAGCGTTAGATCACCAAACGAGTTCAGGTAAAGCTAAACCTGATTAAGCCGACAAAAAAAAACTTTGTTCCGTCTTTTAAGGTGAGAAAATACTGTAATTTATTGGAGCCATAGCAGCTCTCTATTTGAGTTGCTAAATTGGAGCTCACACATCAGTGCAATTAAACTCATCAAAGGAATAGTGACTTTCTGGTTGAATTCACAATGTTAATTAGCCGGTTGGGATTTTTGAAATAAGTTATTGCTGTGTTTTATCTCGTGCCGTGGGTGAGTGATTCTCATAAAGACTAGAGTCTTTCTCTGTGTCTTCCTATCATAAGCAATGTGTGGGTTGAAGTTGCAAACTAATTGCAAGGAAGGGTGTAACTAATGACTTCCACAAAGCTGCAGTGGATAATGTGTTGCTGTTTAAAATGCTAATTTCTCCTTGTTTATTCAGGTTTCCAACATACCAACCTTGAACTGTTTTCTGTTTGAATACATTTTAGTTCAGTTTCATTCTCTATTCTGCTGAGGGATTATGATTGCTTTGTTTGTTGTTTTATATTAGACATGTTTTCTCAACTTTTGCATTTTATGCTCCCACAAATCACTTTTCATTTCCTTCTTAATTATTTCTCCACCTCCCATAACTTGACCACGTCTTCATCTTGAACTCCTCTGCCCCATTTGTAAAAAGTCTTGCTGTAGTTCTCAACATGTGGAAAATATTTTTTCATGTCACATTTGATTTCATCTCTTGGGGTGCTTTTTCAGTAGTGTGTGCATTTTTAAAGTGAGAATGGTCATGGTCAGGTTTCCTCCAAAACAGCTGAGGTTGTGGTGGTGGTTGCTTTAGCGTTGGCCATAACCTTTAGAGCTGCCACAAGTGCCCCGCTGTAATCTATCAAGATCTAAACTTTACCCTGCGCTCCCTCGAATGCGTATCTTAGAGCGGCCACTGACATTAAAACTCAATTAGCAAGGCCACTTACTAAATAATACATTAGCAAAGTGCATTAGCTTCACATCTATTTCCCTGAGCACAGTCCTTGCTCGACCTCTCAATATGTCAAGCCCACAATTGTCTGGGAGCTAATGAAATGGGGTAATATTGGAATGGAGAGTTTTAGCAGTCAGCGTAGAGCTCTATCATTTAACACTAGGACGAAAGAAACTCAGTGCCCGTCTCAAAACAAACTTTCGGTTTTAAAAGCACTTATTCCAAACCAGGAAGATTGAATTATTGCTGCACTAATTATTTGACGCAGGTTGATACAATTGATATATATTGTTGATTGTTTTGACCAGGTGCTGTTGCTGGGCAAGTAACAACTTTGTTTTTAGACATTTTTGAACAGTTTTTCTCTAAAACTGCCACAATATATTGTTCATCGCCGCATTATGACCAGGATGGGCCAAAATATATTGTTTTTATTCCCTAAAGATAACATTGATTGTTGATTCTCAAAAGAAGTTTCTGAATGGTCTTTGCAATGCCGTCAGTTTTTATGAGCAACTCTTCAAATGGGATTTGTACACAGTGTTAAATGCATGTGTAAATACTGCTCATTTGTATCAAGTATCTGAAAATATATAGAAATCTCAATTTAATTGAAGCAAATACTTTAACCCTGGCTTCACGTCTCTGTAGATAAATTAAGTCTGCTATAGAAATTAAACATATAAAACAGTCCAGTGTAACGCAGTATGTAACATATTTTGAAGAGACACTAATGGGATGTAATGCCTCTTCAGGTTTGTGTTGAAGACATTTTGATAGGCAGTTCCTTTATAAGTTTAGAAAAAGTGCAGAACAAAACTAATATAATCTTATAATTTTTACCAAAACTTGCCAAAATTTGGGATTCTGATTTTTGAAAAAAAAAAAAAATTATATTGTTATGACGATAGGGATTCAAAATATGGAGCAGCTCTACTGTTAATTTTCACATTCAGAGCTGGTTTTAAAATCATCATTAAGCCTCAGAGTGAAGCCCTGGGAAGAAAAGCAGCATTTCTCTTGAATTTCCTCTTAATCTGTTGTAGTCATATTCTCACTTGACCATATTTGTGTCATTATGAAAGCTTGTTGAAGCACTTCTAAATGTGAACACTTGTGGCATTCTCACAATGGCGTATCCATAACTTTTTAATTTGACTTTACAAAATCCCATTCAGGATTGCCACTGTTTAGCAGGGCTGTGCCATCTGCCATGGCACAAACAAAAGACAAACAAATACTATAAATAGATTACAGGAGGATTTATCCTTTAGCTACACAAAAGGAAGCTTCCAGTATTTATTCAGAGGAGAGAAATGTGCTAATCTGGCTTTGTTTCACTTGGAGGCATCGTTTGTCAACCCAATGCCTGTCCTTGGCTCAAAAGCACACCAACTGTTAAAAAGGCTCACTCTAATCCAGCGGGTCATCTACATTCATCCTTTCTGAACAATGTTAAAGCATTAACATGTAAGATGGAGGTAGCATAATTCTCCTGCAGGAGTCCTAAATAATCTCTATTTTAGCTATTTTGGTTGTTAAAGTTAGAAGACTTATTTTTAATTAGTGCACTAGATATTTTCTGCTTTTAATCTTGGCTACAACACATTCAGTTGGTTGGACTTCAGTCAGTATTGCATTCAGATCATGGAAATATGAAGGAACATAAATGTAATGGCATCAAATCCTGGCTAGAGGTTTATTGTTTGGTGCATTTTAAGTCACTGGATATGAGTGGGACTTTTCACAAGAGACAACGAAAGATGTCAGAGATATAAATGATTTTGTTTTCAATTGATCTCCTAATAAAATACTATAGCATACCTTTATATTTTTTACATTTTTATAATGTTAATTTTAGGAGACGTATTTTCATTAAATGTGACCAATCATTTAGCTCTGGCCTGATCCTTAATACATTATATCACTAACATTTATGCCTATTTTAGTGGCACACTTTGCATCTTGAAAACTGCAATAAATCACTTTGATACTTCCAAATTTTAAATTTAAAAACAATAGTAGTTTAGGAAAATTTATCATAGATTCTTTTTTTATTCTAAAAAATTATGAGCAGTTTTTTTTTTTCTTCATAAATTAGCAACATTTCATAACATTTGAGGGAAGTTATAACAGAAGTCATGTTATACAAGTTGTCCATTAGTTTAACAGTTTTATGGAGATTATGCTGCTGTTGGTATTTCTTTCTTGTCATTTTCTTAAAAAGAAAAACAAACTCAAAATGTTGTATCTAAGAACAGCCCTGCTGGTCCCATGAAATTTAACAGGAGCTGCAGCGGCAAGGTGCTAATCGCTTCAGCCTGATCAATTACATTGCACTGGAAAATGTCACCACCTTTATAAAACCAGGAGTTTACGCAGTTTGCCTGTCTAGAGGCTATAGGTGTCTTTTAATAATGTGGATGAGGAAATACACTGACCTTAAAGAACCAATCTATTCTGCCCACCAACCTAGAAAAGCTGGAACTTGAAGGACTTTAGGACACATGTGAGACTGTCTGACACCTGAATCTTGGTCCAAACAAGATGATCTTAATAAAACTCAGAACAGAATAAATAAAAAAGTAGGTCAGGGGTTCTCAAGTCCAGTCTTCTAGAGCTGCCATCCTGCATTTTTTAGAGACCCCCCTCTCCATCACACCTGACTCAAATGATCTGCAGTCCTGATCCCAGTCCTCTGCAGAGCTGACTGGATGCCAGTGAGAGTATTCAACTTTTTGATTCAGGTATGTTGGAGCAGGCAATCATCTAAAAGTTGCAGGATGGTAGCTCTGGAGGCCTTGACTTGGCCACCTCTAAAGTAGATCAAGGTGGAACAGTGTCAAGAGGTTAACCCAATCAAACTGTTGTGGATATTTATGCAAACCTTAATACACTGACACACGGCTGAAAAGAAAAGTTTCCCAAAATTTCTCCACCACATTTTGAGAAACTGAAAGTCATGAAGAAAACTACCACTGAATGCAATAATTGTTCAACTCTGCTGTGTATTTCTGCATGCAGTTAGATTTAAATAGTTTTGTAATCTGTTACAGATCAGAAGTAAGTATATTTACCCTGATGCACAAACCACTAAATTTAAATTTTCTCTTTAGGGGTTAAAAATGTTGACCATAAATAGTTCTTCACCCGCCGTAACATTATTTCTTTCCTTCAATGCCCTTGTTGTCAATCCAGCTCTTATTAAATCACAAAATTATGTGACTTACAAAAACTTTTATTGTTCTAACAGGCTGCCAAGGATAGTATTTTTGACATGGTTTATTGTGAGAAGCATGGTGGTTCTGAAGCATTACTGTGTGTGTTTAGTTAGCGGTGAAGCGAGTCTGACGTGATCAGACTACCTGTCAACCTTCAGGGAACCTTGTTCATGTTTTCACAAAACCAAATATTTGATGTTTATGGTCTGTTTCACAGCAGTTCAGTTCTCAGAATTAAGCTTCAGAAAAAAAAAGAAAACAATATTTGGTTAGTTATCAAATATTGTCCAAATACCAGAGATGGCACCACACACAAACTTTCAAACTGGTCCAGGCTGACCTTCAAGAACGACGTCATTCTGTTACAAGTCAGAGTCTGTGGCCAATGCGCTGAAAGAGAGCATTTAAAACAGAGAGCTGACGAGACTCTGATCAGATGACGTCACAGCAGAACTGACAAATTGCTAAAGCTCAGCTGGTTACACTGAAAACTGACCCTGAAAGAACAACGACCTTAAAGGCTCTTCTGAACACACATCATTGCGTAAGTTGTTTAATCAGAGGAGGAACGCTAAAAGTTATGTTGAGTTTTGAGGCTTAACTTTGAATGAGTTATTCACCTGCCCATGTTTAACTATGAATCTAAGCTACATAGCTTTAAATGCTTAAATACCTTAGTGTTATTTACTTTTATGTAGGGGTCAAAGTTAAATCACATTGTTCAAATACTTTGGTAGAGTTGATATTATACACTGTCAAGATTAACTATTAACCACAACTTGCTGAGAACAGTTTATATTTTGGTCAACTCACACATCTTTCTATTTATTAGCGTTTTTCACTTTAAGACAAAACTTTCTGTGGTTTAACTGTGTGTTAATCAATTTGGTAAATTATATATGTTTTTTTTTACTGACTCAAATGCAAATTATGTTGCTTTGTTCTAAACTCTGGTGAATGTAGTACCTCTATCACCATTAGATGGCAGCACTAGCCATGAAACACACATTCCCTTCGATGCCCTGTGCATGTTTTGACATCACCCCAAACCCCTGTTCATCTCGATCTGTCATCTTTTCTCTTCTTGAATCTTCCTCAGAAAACATTCCCATTTATGGTAGGCAGTAAACTAAGTAAACACTGAACCGTAGCTAACATACATAACCAATACAACTATCATAACAAAGTTAATTCACATTTTATGGAATGTTTGATAATCATTTAATTCTAAGTTGAATGGGGCGAGGTGGCATATGTTAATTTCTTTATTTATTTTGCCACAGTGCACGTTTGGTCGAGCTCTAATATCAAACTCCACTTGCAAATACTCCAAACTGCAGCAGAAAACGACGGCGCACTAAACGTGTAGCTGGAGTCAAAAATGTCACTAACTCATTCGTTGTTTTCCTTTTTCTATCTGTACTACAACCGGAGGCACACTGGTCATATTGCCCACACGGTGTTCCTTTGCTGTTGATCTAATGCTAGTCAAACATTATTTTGAATGGTCAAATTCAATAGTGGCAGTGTTCACCCTGACAATGTAAATATTAGCAGAGCACACAGAGGAGCAGGAGTTGCTATGTGTGTTTCTGTGTGCTGTGTCCGTTACTCCACAATAAAGATGGTCAAGACAAAAACACAGGGATGAAGCGAGCAAAGGGCCAAGAATTTAGACACACTCTGTTCCCAGCCTCCCACTTGTTTAACAAAGAAATCGTTTTTTTTCTTTTAGTTTTTCTGTTAAGCTTTAGTCGGTGCAGATTACTAATTCTTCAGATTTATCTTTATTTATCCTGACTTATCAATGCAGTGCCATTGCAATCCTGGGCTAATAATCTTCCCACTTAGAAGTACAAAGTCGTCATATTTGTTTTGATGAGAGGATGAGAGAGGTATTTTTTTCTACCTATAGTTCTTCCTAGGAGTCGCCACATAAACAACACCTGGTCCCTATCTGCAGCTGCAGACATACCTAGATTTCCTCCAGGGTAAATGTTAGATCAACCAAAAACTAATGTAATGTTCCTGATATATATATATATATATATATATATATATATATATTCTTGATCTCAAATGTATTTAAACTGCCACTGCAGGCAGTTAATGTGCAAACAAAATTTGATTTAGAAAAGATAAACTTTTATGTTCTGTTTTTTTCTGTTGCTCTTCTCCATTTGCATTCATCTGGCCCTATATTTGGTCCAGGCCATCTGCTTGATGCTGTCAGTGAGGCTGATATTTTTTTTCTGTGAGGTGTCCTTTGTCAGTACATTATAGATAAGCTACTGGTGCATTTGCTGATGCCCACTCTGATACCAACATATCCGTGTGTTAAATATCCTCATCTTTGCAGTTTAAGTTGTTAATTTAATGCTTGCAGCTGTGTCCAGTTCAGGGGAGAGCATTTCGGTATTGCCTCACATTAAACAAGTCTGAGGTTAAAGTTTTGCCTTGGAGGCGAAATCCTGTTCTGTGCAGATGTGTGACTTCCCTAGGTATTTTGGTTTCCTCCCACAGCCCAAAACATTCAAATTGGGTTAATTGCAGGTTCTAGTTGGCCTTTAAGTGCGTCTTGTTGGTCCCCAAAACCCTGAACAGGATTGGTCAGAAAAAAAGTCTCACAAATATGTGTTGTTGAGATAAATGTTACAAAATTTGTTTGATCTGAAAAGGCAAATCTGTAAGGGCTTTTTCTTTATTTTCACAGTACTGTCGTCATTTGAATGATTTAAAAAAAAAAAATTAACACAAAACTGAACAGAGTTGGAACAAGGTACTGCTGGTCAGCACTCTTTTCAGATAATTTTGGGTATTTCTTTATTTAGTCTGAGGTTTTGTTTACGACATTATTAAAAAGACAACGTGGAGACAATGCGGGACAAGGGGAGAGGTAAAGCTTGAGAAACACAATTTAGTAAATTCTGGTTTGGATATAGATCAGACTATATATTTTTAAAAGCAAAGGTACTACTTAAATAACTTGTCATTTTACTTTACATTCTCCATTCAGAACAGAAGTAGTCAGGACGACTTCCAAAACTCAAGAACTTACCTGCTACTGTGAGGAAAAAATCTGCAGAGCAGCTGTGAAATGTTTGACGTTTCATCTCAGGGGGTCAGAGGCGGGAAGTACAAGCATCTTCAGCTGGTTGAGAAGGATTCTCTTGAAATTATGTTTGTTCTGGGCACAGACACAAAACACCAGTGTAAGTGGTGGGCTAGGCAAGCAAATAAACAAACCAGCTAATATTGATTGTAGTTTGATGTTTGTTTATGAGCCATATGCGCCTGCTTTTCCTGCCAAACAAGTCAGACAAATTTCATTTCTCTAATTTCTATTTAGTATTTTTAGTAAAAAGTTCTCATGTTTACTGTCGCTGCCAGAATTGTACCATTTATTTTCATTGCTGAATTATTTTAAAACGTTTGTAAGAGGATTGTTGTTTTTGCGGTCCTGATTATTAAGAAGAACTTAATTCTTATTAGACATTTGCTACAAACCGGCTGGTTTATGTTTGTACCTCAAAAGTTATTTAATAAATTCAAGTTTTGTCTTGAATACTCCTAAGTGACGCCCAGTGTTATTGAACACTGGGCTCACCTGTCGATTTCTGCCTCATTGTTGGCTCTTTCTCTTGTCACATGCTGGCATTGTTTTTTTTATATTATATTTTAGCATCAGTCAGTATTGGAAAAACGAACATTAGAGACACTAGACAGAAATGCACCTCAGTGCATTAGCCATATTGGTATGTAAACCAAGTGTTGTATGAGTACATGGTGTGTAGTTTCAAAGAGGGGATGCCAGACGTGGAGGCATGGCTCAAGGCTCATTCTCATGCAGACCCACAGTGTGGGGCTGAGGCTAAGAGATAATTGCTGCTCTGAGGACTGGATGGCCTTGGAGCTTTCTTCATCTGGCGGTGCCAACCATCAAGCTGTCCGTCATGCAGACCTGACGAGCGACAGCCTCTGAGGAGAAACAAAGGCTATTACCAGCGTATGTGCACAGCTGATGCACAAGCAGGCAAAATTAACTTAATTTGCTTGCATACAAATTAAGGAACCGGCAAACACCCAGTCAACATTAACCTTGTGTGCCGCCTCCCTTTTTCTTATGTTCCTGCTCTCCCTCCCTTTCTCGTCCTCTTCTTGTTTTTTCTAATCTCTCCTTCACACCTGCTGTCCGTGACATACATGTTTCCCTTGAGAGAAGAGACTGGAGCTCAACTGAAGGGCTAAGGCTTAGTGTGGGAGGTGAAGAGAAGACATTTTAAGTGTCAATGTGGCTGTACTTTATGCTTCAAAGGAGGAGGATATCCATCCACAGGGCAACATTTCAGGATGAAAAGTGATGTCCTCTTTGTTTGCCACACACCCTTGCAAACAAAGTGGACATCAGGAATCCATCGACTTTTTTTTTTCTTCTAGGGTTTAAGCAGGCAGTTGTATGAATAGTTGTCAGAGTTAATGACTTCAGAAATGTCTCCCACTTATTCACAGGTTGTTAAATCTGCATGTTCGGCTGTAAAATTAGCTCAAATTCATTAGGAAAAGACTGTTGGAAGTTAATTGTTAAGGTGTTAGAGCCTCTACCCGAGTGATTCGGCTGCTAGTTTATTCTGAAACCGGTGTGTTTTTCAGATCCCTTCACAGCCTGTGGAGCTCTAATGAGGGAGAAATTGGTGCTTGGTAAGCATTGTCAGATTTATGAGCCTGCAAGGCTCTCCAGCTCTGCACTGACAACAGATTGGACTCTTGAAGGACTGGATCACATGGAAAATTAGAACCAATCCAACTGTGTATCAGTTATTCTGTTTAGTGAATTTGTAAAAATACCACACAAAACTTTTTGATAGGATGCATTTAATAGTTGGAGTGTCATTTTACTGTGTGATTAAAAGTTGATTTCAATTTAAAGTCTCATCATCATCTCCTTACCAAACAGGGATGCTGTGATGTTGTTGCTGTAAAACTTTAATAAATAGCTGGAGTCTCTTTCTTTCTTCTTACCAAAGCTTAAACAGCTCCGAGGTAAAACCTTCCACATGGTACATGGTCCATTTTATGAACATTTGAACTGAAATAACTCCAGCACCGTCTCGCATTAAAAATGTTCTG
The DNA here is from genome assembly GCF_001444195.1 of Xiphophorus couchianus. Taxonomy (NCBI): domain Eukaryota; kingdom Metazoa; phylum Chordata; class Actinopteri; order Cyprinodontiformes; family Poeciliidae; genus Xiphophorus; species Xiphophorus couchianus. Next base: position 25,644,938 of record NC_040231.1, on the reverse strand, counting down.
CCAATAGAAACATATTAGGCATATTTGGCTAAAGCACAGTGGGAGTGAAGTGTAAAGATAGTTTTATCAGATGTCCCCATGGCACTAAATTAAACAGGTTTTAAAACGGATATATGTTGCCCTCGGCTCCTATAAATAAAAATGAAGCAGTAAAAATCAGAGTAATGTATTATAGCATTTTTGTGTTTTACATTGCATCGGGTTTACAGATTTTAAATACCTTGAGACCACATTTTTTACAGCAAAATTGTGATCATATTTCTATTGCATGTTAAAACTATTTAATAGATTCCACTCCGTCATATAGTTCACCCATTATTATGCATATTATTTTTCTTTTTTTATACTAAGACTTGAGTTTTCTGGTGAGTGTGAATTTGTTACTCTGATCATTTCATCTGATTTCTGATCATTATCTTACCCATGATGAAAGATGATGCTATTTAAGATCATCATGGTCCATTTAAGCAATCTCACTTTTAACATTAGTAATAATTAGACAGTGTCTGGGTGAAATGCTCTCCCTTTCTAAATAATACATAATTGTGGCTTAGATCAGGTAGATTGTTGGTGTTTTGGTTGTTGTATAGAGGCTATTTCTTTGAGCACATTGTTGAAAAGAGGTGCTGGACTCAGTCTGGACAGGAAGCTTAAGCGCTTTACGTTTTTATCCTGCCCTCTTCAGCCAGGACAGAGCCATTAAGAAACACTCTGGCTGTCAGATAGCTGAAGTTTTCTTCCCAGCAGTTTTTCTTTTGACAGGCCAGCATTTGTTCTCTTGCTGTGTGAACTAGTTTGAGTTTATAGTTCTGCTGTGCATGAGATGACAGCTCTCCCTTCAGCTTGGCTCTACTCTACATGTTGGACACCCACTACCAACAAAAACACAAAACCGTCAGCTGTTCCCTATGCAGTCAGACTGCAAGCTTACATATGCAGTACTTATTATGCTGAGAAAACGCTCAGGCTCTCATAGGGTGTACTATCTATTCCCCCACTACTATATTTTGACAGAAATGTAGCGTTTAGATTTATTTCTTATTCTACCTCTTAATGTTTTTGATTAGTTGGGGCTTTATTTCTTTATTATTTTGGTCTAAAATGACACGTTCATTCTTCTTCTCAGGCTTGTGTTTTGTAGTAGCATATAAGCTGTTAACACAATAGCATACAGGCATATGATGACCATAGCTGCCCACTGTGGGTGTTTGTGGATAATTGACTTTGTTGAATTTCTTTAGCTAGTTAATAAGTGTACAATAATAAAAATGGGTATCAGTTTTTCTGTTAAAATCTGAATCACATTTTCCTCCAACTCAACAAAAGCCCCACTTCTATCGGGATGAAAAAATACCCCCAGATTATGATGCTGCCATTACCATGTTTCATTACCATGTTGTGGTTCTTTTTGTGCCAAAATTAAGTTTTGGAATTTGAACCAAAAGTTACACTTTAGTTTCATCAGACCAGCTAATCTAGAGATTTTAGAATATTTTGCCCACTTCCTGATGTTTTATCTCATTTACATTCTCCTTAGTTCTGACATAAAAAGAAAACTGAATATTTGTTTTGTGTAGAAATATATTCAGTTTAATTGTCTAACACCAATTTAAGTTTTCTCAAAGCACTATTCAAAAAAAGACATTTCAATTCAAACATGCACATGTTCTCCCTGAGTGTCCAGCAGCCAGTATGTAGCTGAAATTTTAGCAGCAGTAGTTCTACTGTCTTCTTGACAGCCTTACTGAGTATTTCCTGTCTAGTCTTTTCATTTATCTTGGAGAACCATACAAATGCCATTATTTGAATTGCTGATTGTCGGAAAACAATCAAAAATTGTTTTCCAACAAACTACTGCTTTAGCTACAACGATGCACTATTCAGGAAGATTCAAGGGCAGATATACATTATTTCTGGTTAATCAGATTCACTATAACTGGTGCCAAGTATGTAAAGAAGTAGACTGCAATGCATGTTGACCTCCACATATATCTATGGCCAATACCAATTTATAAAACCCAAAGCATTAGATTTTATTTTTGGCATTTCCAAAGAAAGAATTATGCCAACTAACCGCTTTGCAGAACTGTTGTAAATATGTTTATACAAAGCTTCGTACATATTGTGCTGTCATCATGCATTTTTCCTTCACTTAACTGCCTGTTCCTGAACTCTTATCATTCTTGACTGCTTTCGATTGATTTTCGTTGTGGATTGAATTTGTTTTTGCATTTTTCTCTGCTTTTAACCTAGAATAGATGAATCAAACACTGGCGAGAGGCTTTAGTGTATTCAGAAGCCCTCATATCTTCTGGTAGATGTTATATGTGCTGGATAAGATAAGAAGTACATCAGGATGTTCTAGGTCAGGTAATCTTCTACTTCAAGCTTGAAATGTTTTGGAGTTCCTAACATTTTTTTTTCTTTAACAAATTGCACCTCTGGAACGTGTCCTATTGTTGTCAAATGCCTGGTTTGGTTATAAATGAACAACTGGTCTTGTTTTTGGTTCACACATAAAGATAATTATCAGTAGATACTGCCTTCCCTTATGTTTTGCCTTCTACCATTAAAGACGGGTTGTTTTGTCCCTCGTAGGACGATGAGACCAAAATAGAGGCCTATATCTGATGACTGATGACTTGACCCGGGTGAAAATGGACCACACACCCTTCTGCATGACTGTTTACGTCAGGTAAACACTCACCCAAACATGCAGACTTTCCCCTGTAAATACTACGGTTGGCTTTGCTGTTAATTGAAATCATGACTTTGAGCTTCTTGCAGAAAATGATCAGTCTAAGTTTACCTTGATGGCGTGTCCCTGAAACATTTTCATTTCGAAGGAAGTCAACTAACACTTATCTAGTTATATGGTTATTTCAAATATCCTTCAGATTCTTCAGTACTGGGTTTGAAGGACCGCCTGCCTTTTCTTGCTCCAACCCATCATATTAAAATATGAAAGGATGACTATCATGTGATCTCTGCAAGGAACTCTTTCCTCATCGTCTCGGCTTCTCCGTGGTTGAAAGCATGCTGGCTCTCCAGACTTGTTTGTGTGCACTTTTGCTAACCTTTCATGCAGCAGATAAGAGCAGCATTATTGATGTTTTGAGGGCATGCTCTAATGTGGGTGCATTCTTACGACAAATCTGTAGAGAACATGAGATCAAGGAAACATGTGGAAAACACAAGTGTGGTAGAGCTTTCAAACAAAAGGATTCAGAGATTTTTTGACTAACATTGTACCATGGATTAACCCTATTGTTTGACAAAAACATGCCTTTTTTGCTTTTAAATAAAAAAAACATATTTTTGATTAAGTGCGACACTTTAAAATTAGCTTGAACACAATTACTTTGTACCGTATAGCAGTACAGTTTAACTACCTAATGCAATAATGACATTATATATAGTTTTTGTAATAATAAACTCACATTGCTTGATTAAAATGATTTTAACAGTTACTAACTTTATGAAGCACTGTTTATGCTACAGGCCTTGAAGCCTGTTAGTACTCAAGCAGTTTGTCAGATTAACTCCTGCAAAACACAGTGAAATAGACCACTGGTTCTCAAACTTTTTTCAGTGATGTACTCCCTTAAAAATATATTTTTAGTCAAGTACCCCCTGACACGGGCAAAACATTTTTGGAATTAAAAAGAGGTACAGTGCTGTAAAATCACTGTCTGATTTATTAAAGCCAAACAACTTATATCAGTGAACCTGACAAATACATCCATATTGCAAACATTGCATGGTTAAACAAAAAAGAAAAACAGAAGACGGTGACCACCAGGAAGGTATAAAACCAGTCAAATCGTTTTATTTTAAAGGATATTGAAACTAAATACTGAATATAAAATTCAGTGCATGAACACACATTTATATTTTATCGAACTTTTTACAAAATAATTTTTCCTAAGACTTATTATGAGGAGCCTACTGGTTTTTTAAAGATATTTTGAAAAGCTTCACGTACCCCCTGCAGTACCTCCACGTACCCCCAGGGGTACACGTACCCCCATTTGAGAACCACTGAAATAGACAATAAAAAATATTCAAATTGTTTATCCTAAGCTAACTGTGTTATTTGTCAGACAGATTTAAGTTCAACCGACCTCTTAGTATTGTCATTTGAAGATTTCTGTTGAACAAGAGAGGCTTTTTCAACAGGGAACCGTTTGCAGTGTTTGTAGAGAAAACCAGGAATCAGTTAGTGGCTCGGTTAGCGGCCGGAGGAGCGTCAGCAGCGGGTCAGCAGACTGTTTTTTGTTAGTTGTGTTATGTGATCATCCTTCTTTTCATCCTAGAAACTGAAGTTGAGTTAATGCAGTGCATTGTGGGATGAACCATTTTTATTCCAGTCTGTTTGTTCCTAGTAGTTCAGTCCATCATGCGCTGGATCCCCAACAGAAGGTATTGATAGACAAAGACATATGAAATCATCACATAGTCTGTAAGTTATTTCAGATAAAACTAAAGTAATGTGATCATTTCTACTGGGTGTTTTCCTAACAAACACACATTTTACAGAAACAGTGTTTACTAAATTCAGTTACGAACAAGTCATTGTAAATCAAATGAATATTTTTATTAGTTTAAATTGTTGAACACTTGGCTAGCTTATTAAAATTTTCAAAAAGGAGCCATTTATACTTCTCCAATAAATGATAACACAAAATGTAGGTGCAGACCACAGCACTGGCTGGTATGATTCTATTTTCTACACCTTTTCGCTCTCCATCTAATGACTTCCTCTCGTCCTCTGCCCTAAAGCTTGCCTCCCTGAGCTCATCGCAGCTTGTCACATCACTTTGGGGTCAGTTCATTCAGAGGCCTGCAGCAGGAGACCTCCACAGGTTCTAAAAACAGATTTGACAGGCCTATTAAAATGAGTGATCTCCACTGCCTTGCTCTTGTCTGCTGCTGTAGCCAGAATGCGTACTAAGCTGTCTTCCCCAGGGTAGAGACTTGGGTAGCAGGGCGAAAAGCCTGGAAGATAAAATGACAGTGGCACATAGCTGGCAATGTGGCAGCTCCCAGAATTATCTCCTGATGAGGTTTTCAATTTTGGGGAAGGCAGTGGAACCTGAGCTGCTGTGCCTGGAGGCACTGAGCCACACAGAGAGAGATGAACACAGACAGGAAAGTTGATGCACACGTGCAAACACTAGATGATGTTTAAGTACAGGAGAATATGAACAAGTAAATGTCAAAGAAAGCGAGGCAACAAGAAAATATAGAACATAAATCATTAAAATCTGCCTTCTGGTTAAAAATAATATAAAAGGCATGTTATTTGCAGTGGTTACTCTTGCATGCATGGTGACGTTAAAGTATCTCTGAAGACCTGGACACAAACAAAGACAAATTGTTTACAAGTAGAGGAAAATCCTGACAAAAGTTTTTTGAGATTTGCATTTCTTAGAGATTAAACAAGAAAGCTACATTTGATTTGAAATCTGTAAAGAAATTTACAGATTTCAAAGTGCATCAACAAAATGCCTAAGCTTCTGTTTTATGCCTCAGTTTTAGGGAAACTGTTGAAATTCTAAATAAGTCTGAAGATATAGCTTAAAAAAAGTTTTTGTTTTTTTGCCAATCTTCAGTTGTGATAAATGGAGGTAAAGTTGAAATATTGAGTCAAAAAATACATTCCAAGCATTGTGTAAAGATTTGCTTGTTTGTCTTAGTACAATTGAGGTAACAATAGATTTGAAATAACTCAGTGACCAACGCAATCACTTGGACCATCCTGTGGAAAAGGCTGGTTAAAGAGCAGCACACACTGATGTGGTTACCAGTGTGAGGAGACACCAGGTTGTTGTGATTATCTATGACTCTGCCACACATGTTTGCAGTTGAACATCTTATTAATATTACCATCATGTTTCCTCTAACTTTAAAATATTATCTAATAACACCAACAAGAGTTGGTGTTATTGGCATAAAGAACAGGTACAACAAATAAAAGTGATGCCGTTGCCACTACGGCTTTAACTCTCCACAACGTCTCTATTTCCACTTTGACCTCTTGGTGTTTCTCAAGCTTCTCATGACTCTTCTTCTTGGTGTTGCTGTTGTGATTTCTACATCTATCATTACTGGACTCTTTTCTACGTGGTCTGCTAAAGCAAGGCCTGGAAGATTAGACATTACCTGTATATCAGTCTGGATCTGGAAGTACCACAGGCTCTGTTTCAAAGTCATCTTTGCACATCCTGCATCTCGGCTAATAAAATTTCTGATGCCATTTCTACTTGCACACAAGATGGATGAAGAGAGGAGTTTGAAGCTACAACTTCTCTTTGCTCCGTCTCCGATCCATAAACATGAACAAAATAATCTGGCAGCATAAGACCTCTCCTGTAAGCCTGATCGTTTAAAGGGTTGGAGCTCAAGCCTTTAGTTAATATCCTTATATATGAAGTGAAGCCAAAGGCAGCATAGTCAAATGATCAATTGGGCCCTCATAAAGCTGGACTGGATCTCTGTTTCCGTGCATGAATGCACACACTCAGCAGACTGAGCTTCAGGGGAAATGCTGCACCGTAAATATATCCGAAGTTTACCTTTGAAAAACACAGCATAAATCTTTTGTCCCCTCCCCCCAAACTAAATCGCTCTTAAATGATGTCAAAATAAGCGGTGATACCTTCACTTAAAAAAATAGCATTGTTGTCTTCAGTTCTCAAAAACAAAGCTGCGTTAAATGTGATTTCTTAAACAATATGACAGTGTAAAAATAAAAAATTAAGTTTGTTTGAGTCAGGGTCCTAAATGGAGACCTCCTGAGATGATGCGTAATTATCTGACTAAACCTGTTCGGTAAGATGTATATAGAGTTGAAACCAAGAAGAGGATTGATCTTTGTACAAATCTCTAAAGCAGATCTCTGTTAGAAAAGCTCGAGGTTGACACACTTCTGTAGTGAACAAATCAGATAGTCCAAAGAGGGCAGAGGAAAACAAACTGCAGCGCTTTTAAGTAGGCCTGTTTGTGTCTGGCCTCCACAGATTACAGAGAAACACTCTGTCAGACCACTGGGTAAAACACAATTCATAATAAAAAGTGGAAAATAAAAAATTGAACGTTATTTTAGATTCTCTGAAGCGCAACATTGTGGGAGCGTTCATCCTTTCAACCTCTGTCAAATCTCTCATAAAAAAGAAGTCATGGTTTTAGACAATTCCTCTCCAACACCTTGCTCCATGTTTGAATTGTAAATTTGTTGGCACAAAGTGAAGTGGGAGCTGCTTCCTCAGAATTAGCTATTCTGTTGGAAGGGCTGCCAGGATGTGTGAGCGGGACTTCCTCTGAGGGCCACGGCTTTGAGCTGCTGTCTCCTGCAATCCACCCTGATCAATGGCTCACTGTACGAAGCCAAGTCCCTTACCGACTCTGGCAGACAAAAGTGAAAAATTATTTTTTTCCTTTGCATTATAATATGAGATCAAAAACATACACATGATAGTTTTTCATATTTTACGCTTTGTGTACTAGAGGTTCATGCGCCTGATGATGTGAATTATGGAGCTTTAAGCCCTGTTTTACACTCACCACCGTGCTGGAACTTCTTCATGCACATATTTATTGAAGTGTTGGAAACGTTTCTCTGACATTTTGGTCCATTTTGATATGAATGTATCACACATGAGCTGCAGAATCCTGATATTCTGTATTCGACTGAGATCTGATTATTGTAGAAACCACTGGTTTCATTGTCATGAGCAAAAAAGCTATTTTAGAGACAATACACTGTGGTACTAAAGGAATACTCTAGATAAATAGTGTTCATTTTGTACTAATAGGATTAAAATGTGGCAATAAAATGATCTCCTACCTCAGCAGCCTTAATCGCTAATTCTCTGCAAGATGGAGCCATGCTTTCATGTTCACCAAATTGTGAATTTACCGTCTGAATGCAGCAGCTGAACTCGAGTCTGTTCAGACCAGGTAATGCTTTTCTAATCTGTTATCCAAGTTCAGTCACCCTTTGTAAAATGTAAGTTTCCTTTTCTTTGCTGGAGTGGCACCCTGTGTGATCTTCTGCTGCTGTAGCCACACCTTTTTGAAGGTTTAGCATGTTGTATATTCAGGGATTGTATTCCAAATAATTTGGATGTAGCAGCTAGCTTAGCTACCATTTCCTGTCTACCATTTGAACTGATCCCTCCATTCTCCACTGACAAGACAGGCATTTCTGTTTACACAAATATTGCTTCTTGGATATTCTTCTTTGTGTGATGAATGTTAAATCCTAGCAGCTCAGCAGTTTCAAAATACTTGGACCTTGCCCATCTGGCACAAGCAAAGTCACTCAAATGTTCAAAGTCACTAACCTCCCCCTTCTGATGCTTAGCATGAACTGCAGAAATCCTAAATGAATATAGCTGTGGCCATGTGATTCACTGATTTGCTAATAAAATCAAAATCCCATAAAAAATTTTCATTTATTTTATAAAAATTGGAAATGATTAAACTCAGTCTTTTAAAGTTTAAAATATGACAATAATATTCAGGAACTGTGATGAGCCAAAATTCTTCACGCTGAACCCATATATTAAATAAATGCACAGAGAAAACTGACTGTTCGGCTCCACATGGATAGATGGATGGATGATATATTATAGGCAATATATTTTATATTTTTAGCAGAACCTTACCTCTGGAAGGTTCTTTGACAAAGAGGAGATGAAGAGAGGACAGATGTAGCGGTGCCAGCGGAGGCAACGACAGGGGTGATGGAAGCTAAACTAGCATGAAACTGCCTTCAGTCATGGATTACCAAGGCAGTGCTTTTCATTACCTGCCTTTCATAACAAGATATTTATGGCAACAGGAGGTGTTGGAGAAGCATAAAACACCTGCAACCTATTTGCTTCAGAGATCAAAGCCTGGTGTGTGTGTGTGTGTGTGTGTGTGTGTGTGTGTGTGTGTGTCTTTGCGTGACAGAGGTTGAGAATAAATGGCGCGGAGAAAAAGTGAATTGTATTGGGAAATGGCTCCTATGATATGCTATATTATTGTCTATTTCACACTTGTGTGAGTCTGCTGAATATATTGCATGGGACTGTTTTTTTTCTTTTTCTTTTTTTAAATCCAGGTCTGTTTTAAGTCCTATAGTGTTTGTTTTTACACTTGCAGACATATTATAAATTGTGAGGTTATCTGATAAATAACCAGCTGTGTGCTGGTTCAACGTCAGTTTTAACCAGCATTGAAACATCTGTTCACCTAATAAACTTGATTAAACCACAACAAATAGGAGCAAAAATAACCTTACAGGTAAAGTGTAAAACATAGGAATAACTCTAACATGTAGTGGTGAATTTGACATGTTGATAGTAAAGCCTGGTTCACACAGAAAGATATTAAAACTGTTGGACGATTTTTCAAAACCTGAGTCCCCACACATGGTGATAATAAATCTTAGGTATAGCAGTATGGTTGTAAAGTTTGGTCTTATAGCCACATGGCAGGAGCAACACACCATTCAAGAACCAGTTTTCACTCACCAACATTCAGATTTCAATCTCGCAAAACCTCTAGAGACCAAATGTGAGTTCAGAGTAAAAATATATGACCAACTAGGAAGAATCAATGGTGATAGTTTGTGGACCATTTTTGACTAAAAAGAAAAAACAATGTAAAAAGAAGTCTCTCTGTGTTGACATCACTTTGCTTTCTGATTGACTCCAAGCCACTTTCAACAAGCTGCGGCTTGTTTGTCCTCAGGAAATACATCACACGCCAAGACAATCCAACATGTTCCCCGATTAGAGATCGAAGTGATCCCGACATCCCCCTGAGCGGACCAGATCACTCAACACACCACACATCAGGTTCATATCTCTTCACATTAACTTAAGAGCCATCTTGATTATCAGGGCGTCCTTAAGATTATCATCTTATCGTCTTTAAGATTATCAGCATAAAAATCTGGCCGTGTGAAGCAGACATAAGTTTGTGACTGTTGGATTTGTTACTTTCTTCTTATAAATTATTTGCCTTGCAGAAGTAAACTTTCTGCCAAAAATTATTAACTACAGATAAAGTTTTCAGTAAAATTGCTAGGCTAATGTTGGCATGTCTTTTCTCTTTGTGGAAATAGCTTGTGATAATATGACTAAGAGCATCTTTAAGTGTTTTGATCCCATAAGTTAGTTTTTATTTGATCATTTGCAGACAAATCTTATGGCAGTAGAAAACGGGTGCGTGTCTACCTGGGGATATGGATGACATCATTGGATATCTAGGATTATTTTATCAGGGACTCCGAAGTGGATCATTTAAAAAAGCTTTGATTGTCGATGCCTGGAATCAGACTGAGACATTCCTTGAAAAAACCTTTTCTACTAATGATCGATGCCATGAATGGTAAATGGAATTAATCTTTATATCTAGACATGCTTTTTATGTCGTTCTGACATAGTGTGCCCTTTTAGACTTGGTCAGAGCCAGAAACACACACACTGATCCACTGACGTCCAGATCGGAAGACAACTAATCCAAGGATACATTGACATGTGGCAGTCTGGGAGCTGGAATCAAACCCACAACTTTCCACTTACAGGACAGCTACAGTACTTTCCCCATTGATCCCAGAAGTCAGTATATGTAGGTGGAATTAGTTATTCACAATTTACCAGAACACTGAAGTGGTGCTAAAAGCCTCTCAGATTAAAGCAAGTATTTCTTGTTTCCTCCTTTTCCCATTTTCATAGGCCACCAGTCTGTGCATGTGGGTGTCAGCCGTGTTGCGTGGGGGTGTGTGGGCGTGTGTGTGTGTGTAGACCAATCAGTGAAAGCTGTGGACAGCTCGGTGCACTATGCTTGGGGGCAGCCATCTGTCAGCTGACGCTTGGTCGACACAGCAATCAGAACGCTCTGCAGCGGGTCCAATCTGTTCCACCACAGGTAGAGCTGTCTGAGTGCTGCCATCAATCTACACTCCCCTATTTATTCCCTGTCTTTAGTCCAACCTTTTATAACACTGCCACTCATTCTTCACCTTGTTGTCTTTTTATCCCTCTATCATTTCTCTTTTCACCTTTTCATCCTTCAGCTTTTTTAGGCATCAGCTCCGGTCAGAAACCAAATCGTAAAGATTGGATAAGCGTCACATTAATTGCGACTCTTCTTGTAATTACAAAGCCAAATTGCAGAGCTGTTGTTTTGAGCTGCCGACAATGCTTATATTTTCTGGCGGGGCCATCACACTGTGTATGATCACTATCATGGCAGAGTGCTTACTGTGGTGGTCAGTCCAGCAGGCTAAATGTTCCATTCTATCCTCGATCCGTGCCAGGCAGATCTTTTCCCCCTTCGTGCTTCCTGCTGGCAAACGGCCGAACTGTTGATCTGATCAGAGCCATGTTAATGGCAGAAGGCAGCTCTTCTAACCAGACTGCTTGGCAGGCCAAGAGGCCTGTGGCAGTAGAGGTGACATCCTAAACGCCACACTTCGATGAATTATTGAACAAGACCAAAGCAGAACTGTAGGAGAGAGGATCGGTTGGTTTCACTCTGAGGCCCATAAACGGATGTCTGTCACAGCTTTCAATGATAAACGTCCAGATTAAGTTTGACATTAACTCTGGGATTGTTTTTTATGATGAATATACAATTTAATCTTTACTGTGACTTAAAATAGTTATTTGTGTTTAAACTGTATGACTATTACAAGTTGACCTATGATATTCCTGATTTCTCTCCATTTTACATTTGTCAATAAACAATGTGACTAATTTTGGCTTTTCCTGTTGGTGAGTTTGCTTCCAATAAACCACCTCTATACAATGTTTTGCTTATTTCAGATTGGACATTCATATAGACAACAAAACATTTGAAGAAAATGAATGATTTCTGCTGAGAACCAAAGAAAACATGCCATATTTTAGATCACAGATGTCCAAAGTCAGTCCTCAAGGTCCAGTAGGCTGGACCTTTCCTGGTTTGTCTCATCATCTGGATTAAATTATCAGGCCTCTGCAGAACTTTGACATGCTGATTGGATACTTGGATCATTTAAATCAGGTGTGTTGGAGCAGAGACATCTAAAACTGGCTGGATACTGACTCCAGTATCCAGTATCGAGGACTGGAGCTCGACACAACCATAGTTTAGATTGACAATATATTTGTTTTTAACACTCTATCAAAAAGATCAAGTAACAGTTTAAAGTTTGGTTTCTGCTTGGTGACCTTATTCATGGTGGAAAAAAACTTAGATGAGAAGTTTGGTAATATCCACAACTAATTAAGGTTTCCTCATCACTACCATCACCAGAAGGATCCAAACCTTCATCCACTTCCATAAACAAAAGATCTTACATTATCTCTCTCACTTTAATTTTATGAGATTGCAGATGACTTTGAGTTACTGCCAATTATGCCAGCAGCAAAATACTGACAGCTCTCTATAAGCCGAAGTGAAACTCTCACTACTATTGCACTTTTCTACAAAGTCTTTGGCTAGTCATGTCATCAACCAGTTCTGGTACTTTACTTTCTGCCAGCAGATGGTCTGCGCCAAGATCACCCACTTGAATGGCAAGAATCATCTGCATAAAATTATGCCCATCAAAATCTTGCTTTTGGACCATTTTTTTCCTTCAGTTTTTGCTCTCTTTTTTTGTAGATTTCTGTGATCAATTAGATTGGCAGAATTTTAACACCAGTTTGAATGAATTCCTATTAATCGTTAGCTAATGAAGAAATATATTTTTAAGTAACTCCTGAAAGTGATTCTTGTTTTTTCTTTCTGAATTCCAGTGATACTATGCACAGCTAACAAATCAGCATGTTGGGGATTAGAGATTCTGTCAAGACAGGTCAGTGTTTGAGGTTGATGTGTTTTAAATGATGGAAGCAAAACCACACTACATGTTCAGTAATTAAACAAGATCCTGTTTATTTTAGATCTATTGTTGTTTAGCTAAGGCAAAAGCTTTGGTTGTCAGAATACAAAAAAAAATTACATTGTGCTTGTGACCTTATTTTTAGATAACAGCATAGTGAGGCATACTATTTTGGTCTTAAACTGCATTAAATGACGTTAATAATTCTGATATCTTGATTTATTGTGTTAACATTGTAATTAAAAGAGACCAGTTGATTTGTTTGTTTTAAATAAGCACCATATTGCAAAAAACAGCTATAGACAAAAACAAAACAATTAAGTGTGGGTTGAACTTAAAAACATGCTAAACATACTTGCATATTTAGGTTTGCTCAAATATATAAAACACAGCTGGAGTTGGGTTTTTTCTTGCACTGAGTGAGACTATGGATTATCATTTGAAATTGACCCACCAGCTCTGATAATGTGGACCACTATTGCATATTACAAGGAGTAAACAAAGCTCCCAATTTAATTATTTATTTTATGTATTTGTGGTTATTTCTAATATGGCTTGAAAACCTGGCCAGTGATTTCTTTTTATACACAGTGTTTTTCATTTCCTCAAGATAACCAGCTGGAGGCGTTGGCTTCTCTACTTCAGCTAGATTTAGAAGTAGTCGGTGTTTTCTCAGTATAATTTAGCTAAATATTTTAACCATAAACCAAGCTACATTCCACCACATTCATTTCTACGATGACCAAAGGTGAGTGTAAATTAAAACCCAAGGTTTTGTAACAGTCCATAAACGTCACTGGCTCACTGAGAGACATGCTCATTTGGTCACCAGGATGCCATTTTGGAAATGTAAACAAATCTCCTTAGCTGACAAATGTTGCCTTCTTTTATCCAAACACTTTTAGCGTTTCAAACTTCATGTCACATCGTTCAGCTGCCGTTATTGCAAAATAGTTTTAGTGGGATTATAAAGATGGCTCACAACCTTTTCTAACAATTGGAAAAACATCTGACTCATTTCCAGCTGCAGAGGTTTATGGCTTCTTGTGTGATGACGGATAAATGTCGTGCTTTCAGGAGGAACACCTTAGAAATGGGTGGATGTTTATTCATACCTGTGGTACAAAGTTAATCCCAGGTTTTTATGGAGGCAGTTTTGCACATACACCTCTTTTTTGTTTGTTTGTTGAATTAGGAAACGCCTGCTGTTTTAATAGCAGTTGAAAATAAGATCCCCCTGTAAAACCGGTTTGCCTCTTAAACTGAAGTAGTCACAGCTGATTAAACAAGAGCAAAGCATTTAGTATTCATTGTTTGCTGAAAAGCCTCTTTTGTTTACCCTCGGTCGGTTACTCCTATGAAGAAAATGTAACAAATGGATTATGAAAAGAAAAGGCGTAAGATGGTTTAAATGACTATAACCCCATGTTCACACAGATTAGCATGGTTCCTGGTAATTTATTACCTAGGTATGAGCATTGCAATGAGCATAACTAAAGGTTTGTACCTTCAGTATTGTTCTGAATACCTTGTGGGTTTTCTTTTTTTCTTTTTGGTCTTCGCAGACACAAAATGTGTATATAAAAACACTTTGGGTGTGCCTTGCATCTGAATAAAAAGATGAGTACTTTGATTGTGACACAAGATGCACCAGTCAGCAACTCATCCCAGCCTTTCTTTCAGCACTAAATTCTCCCTCCGCTGTCCATCTCTCAGCGCTCAGATCAGCTGTTTTCCCACCCACTCCCAGCTATAGTTGTCACTAGGCAGGACTGCAGGGAGCCGCTGACGATATTTATAGCAAGCCGCCGCTCTAAGTGATAGATGTCACCTTCACACCGCTGTCTCTGGAGCGCTGCATCAACCACCCTGCCCCACTAACAAGCTGCAAAGTGCCGTGGATGCACAAGAGGAAGTGTGTGGAGGTGGATGTTGTGTGTAGGGAGAGAGACAGACAGAGCACAAATACAAGCAAACAAATTAGTTTGCCATATTGTTTTCCCAGCCGACTTTGTTTCTTGTTCCTTTGCCTTGCTTCTTGAAACCTTTTGTGCTGAGAAGTTTTAAAATGAAATAGTTTGTGACAAGTTTGAGAGTTGCATTCCTTACTTGTTGCATAGCCAAGTGATGAATGAGGAGGAGGGCGGATAAGACGGGTTTGCGTTTTCACTTGGATGTTTTGGCTAGGCTCGTGTGGTTGTAGCTGCATTTCTTACGAGAGGATATCGCAGAAGATTTGCTCGTGATCGATCAGAGTGCAAAGTCGCAGCTTATCTAAATGCTACCACCAGCTGAGATTCCAGCAGAACAAACACAGGGAAACGCATGACATCTTGACAAATGAACTAAACATGAACACATCACAAAACCACCTCCAGACAAAAACACACACAGGCTCAAACCTTGAGCTTTGTTCCACCAGTGTAAAGTAAAACCCCCACAGCTACTGTCACTTTTACAGGAAGTCATCCTGACATTTTCAATCATCTTTTTTGACAGAGATATTTTTGGCACAAAAAACAGAACTGTCCTTTGAAGGCGTCTGTAATACAAAATATATATCAAGTCTGTCTGACAAGTGGAATAAGCTTGTCAAAAAGCTGAGGCTTGAGGAAAGGAGCTTCTGGCTGGGGGACTTTAGCTCGGTATTGTTCAGAAACCCAGACTCCTACTCCTAACCGAGTTGGAGTTGTTCGTCAAACTTCCGCCTTTCATCCCAAAGGCTGTCCTCTGCTTAAACCTGCATTCGTTATGAACTTAAAGTGCAGCGTAATCCTCAAACAGAGCAGTTGCTGTTTTATTTACAGCAGGGTGACAAATGATGACTGTGCAAATATGTTTGAGGTATCAGAGAAACGTTTGAGGAAGTGGCGCTACATATCGATCAGCAGACATTTTTTTCTTTTGCTTTTCTTTTTTTTCTTTTACAAAAAAGTAGTATTTGAAGATTCTGTATTTCTGAAGGTCTTCTTACCTCTCATTTTGCTCTAAATTCTGAATTAATAAGATAGCTTTAGACTTTTGAACATTTTCTCTTGTTTTCAAAAAGCGGCCAGGAAGTCCTACTGTCCTTTTAAAAGAAAACAGAATTAGAAGAAAGTTTGTAATGGATTTGTTTTGACGCAACCTGATGCACATCAATACCGTTATAGAGGCAGGGATTGTGGTTAAAAACATTCAGCACTTAGTTATGTTTTATTCTTTGTCATAATACATATTTGGCTTTTATGAATTACAAGAAAAACAATGAAATTAACAAATTGTTTTGAAAATTATAGGAAAGCACTCAGTGAAATATTGATATTTTTACCCTTTTTTTGTTCCATATTCATAACCTAAAAAAAGCGATGAAAAAAATCCTACATTGTAGTCAGAAAATATTGACAAATTGATGAACTAATCTAGTTCATAAATCCTTTAATGTTAGAATAGATATTATAAGCTGTGGCATCTATATATGTGTGTGTGCTAGTATGTGTGGTGGGACTGGGGGTCACTGAATTGACCTGCCCCGTTCCAGGACAGCGATAAAGTAGCCACTGAGTTTCTGAAATTCATCCCTGTCTGGGGAATGTGTTGACGTGGATTTAATTCATCTTGCCATATGATACTGGCTGTCTCCCTCCTCTGAGAACTGTTAGCTTGAATAGCATGTTAAAACATGTTACAGACGCTACTGGAAAGCACGGCGGCTGAAATCAAGAAAAACAATGGTAGATGACAAAACTTAAGCCAAAATGTTTTGGATTAACTGTAAAACAGTACAGTCAGTGCAAACTCATCTGTATGCTAAAAATACACCTTTTTACATGCACTTTGTTTAGTCTGTTTTTATTACCAAAATATTTTCTTAATATGGTAATTTTCTCCCTATTTTCACCCTCTTCATATATGTCAACAGTTTTTAGAGATTAAACACAGTTGTACTCAACTAAATATCTTGTTTTCTGGTGATAGAAAATACAAAAAAAAATAAGTATCTTTATTCTAAAAATGTAAACTTTACACCAGTGGCGTACAAGATGGAGTAGCTTCACATTTAATTTATTTTTCTATATTTTTTTGTCATTCATATAAAATAACTATCTTTGAAATTATATACTACTAATTTGAAAAAAATTATGGATTTTTTCATCTCTTTGCATTTTTTTCTGTTCTGCACTATTTAACTGCAGCACATTTACATACTATATGTGCTTCATTGTAATCTTTTAAGGTGTGATCAAGGTTGTGTTTGTGGTAATTTTATTTGAATCTGCTGCCACTATCTGTGTTAAAATTATTGATTGGACACAGTTCACATTTGCAGTGGATATATTGTCATCTTGTTAAATGTTTATTATTTTATTATTGATATTTATCACAACTATCCCAAATGAAATTTACAATTCGATTTATAAGTGTGTCCCAGTAGCTAATGACAGTCAAATATTTTACACATAAAACATCAAAGTCCACCAGAACAACTAAAATAAGTTCAATAACATGTTCAATAGTTGCAAACAGATGTTTTTTTCTTGATTGCATTCTCTGACATCATGAAAATTACTGGCATGTTTGCTGGACTCACCTATGGAATATAAAACAGAAGACGAGTTCACTTTCTGGGATTGAGTCATGACAAACAGCTGATACTTCAGGAATTTTATCATCAAAAAATACATCCATGCGTCTTGATAAATAAGCATGGCTGCATATTCCTCTTACTCCTCAGAATGATCAGGCTGGTTGTGACGTCAGAATGTGTCAGGGAGAATTTGTGCCCGTTCAAGAGTTTCAGTGTCAACATGTACATGTATGAACCTTGTAAATGTGTGTGCATGAGTTAAAGTGAGAGACTAGAGACTGACACGGTGGGCAAATGTCATCAACTCCTGCTGCTTGGGGGTCTGCTGTCACATGGGTGAAGAGTGAAGACAGGAGTACTGGCAGTGCTCGGGGAAACGGGGACAGAAAAGTCAAGGAACTGGGGGTTGGTGGTCAGACAGTTGGTGGAGGATGTGACAACACAATCATGCTGAAAGCAACCAGCCGGCCCCCACTGGCAACCCGGGTTTCATTACCCAGCTTCCACCTGTCCGTTCTGCTTCAGCTCTTCTCAGCCCCTTTTACCACAGCAGGGACAGGATGGTTGAACTCCACGCTAAAGGCCACCGGTAAAAACTAAAAGGAGACGCGACGTAAATTTGCCACGTTTGCTTAGGAAAGATTTGTGTTGTCAGATGTTTTGAGGTGAAGCAGTGCAAGGTATTTACACCTCTATATATAGGGGGCATCCAAGCTCCATCGCAAATCACAGTCAGATGCAAATTGCTTCATCCACTTAGATAGACATTAAAAGCACCTTTAAAACATGCCACAGTGTGCATGTTATGCATTTGTGGGCTATCTATTTTAATCAGTGCTTTCAAGGCAGGATGTATTGGAGCTGAAGAGTTGTTGGGGTTTTTTTAGGTTGTGTTTAGGTTATTAATAGTCTCATTTTCACAGCTCTGATGAAATCAGCAGTCAGGATAGTGGATGTTCTGGAGACCAGCCATTCTCCTTCCTGTTAATTAATGGATTGTTAATCATGATCTGTCCCTATAAATAATACCAGGGTGCCTTTGGTGAATGCTTGTGAACTGTAAACAAACTGACAATGAATCTTGTCCTAAAGTACAACCTCTGCTTAGATAAGAACAGAGGAGTGCGAGGGGGTGGTTGTTAAGACCAAGTTTCAGTTTGTACACCCTCCACCCATCTGCCTGTCCATAAATTTAATTGCGTCCATCAACAGTGAAATGCAGCTGGCACACCTCCTGCTCACTCACTAGGAGTCGAGTTTGCTTGGAGTGTGAAAATAAGATCTGCCAGCTTCAATAAATGCCTCTTAGCAGTGTGATCAGTCTGACATTCCAGCTATGTGCGACGTCCTCTGGCTAAGCTGTCTCATTAGCAGTGGGGGACTCCATATTTGTTGCACAGTTCAAAACTGTTTACAATGCAGCATAAAAGTCTGTAGCAGAGCTTCATGTCTTCACATTTTGCTGCTGTCAGGCTTTTGTGTCATCTCTTTAAGTAGCTTCGAGTGGATTCTTTCTAGATGTAAAGATGTTTTTAGATGTTGGCCGCTAGTGTTTTCTTTTCACTCATTCATTTCAGAGTTTGTGTTTGAATATTTTCAGTGCGATGCTCATGTGGGATATTTACTTTTTCATATTTTTATTAAACGCCAGCCAGGAGATGAGTCGGTGTTATGTCTGCAGATAACTACCTACTTGGCAAAGAACCTAGCTTTTAAATAGTAGTTCAGGCACTTTTATGTCAGGAACAAATGTTAGTAAATAGTTATTTCTTTTATCTCTGCAAATTATCCACTGAATGGGCATTTAGGTCTATTTTTGCACGTAAGATGATGTATGCAGGCTAAAATATATCTCAGTGTATCAGAAGCAGATCAAGCAATCAAAGAGACAGAGAATCACAAGACAAACGACAAACAAGGGAGATTTAGTCTAACCAGTTAACCAACCAGTCATGGTTTTTGGGTGTTGGGAGAAGTCAAGAGCATCCATGGAAAAAAGATGCTAATTTCATGTAGAAAGACAGCAGGGTGAGATTTAGGCCCATTCTGACCCTTTTTGCTGCAAGGCAGCCATGCCACAAAATGCTCCATTGTCCTGTACAGTTAGTATAATTTTTATCTCCTCTGCATGAAACCATCATTTGAAAACTGCATTTTCCATTTACTCAGATGCAAACCAGCAGGCAGCTTGACAAAGGCAATGGCCTGGCAGAGACCAAAAGAAGCTGAGCTCAATTCAAAATGAGGGAGAAATTAACGAGGCACAAATCAGGGACACAGCAAAACAACAACAACAACAAAAAAAGATGACCACAAATTAAATTTTTGATATCTATTCCGTTTAATTCCTGCTCCATGATCTTCCTGGGCCAACCCAGTGACTCTACACTTGTCCTCATGTCTCCACTGGTCAGACTCAAAAGGCGGCTTGGCGGCCAGACTGTGGTGCTGATTATAGGTGACAGGGACACTGCTGGCCAGAGGGACCTGGAAATGTTGGCATGACAATGGTGAAAGGTCATTACCACAGAACTGTCAGCATCATCACTGTGACACAGTGTTGAAAAACCCGCAGAGAACAACAAGACTGTAGACTGGAGCACAATCACACTCTGTTTTTTTTTTTTTTGGTTTTCAGAATTGCTTTGGTCCTAACACAAGCAGAAAAAAATACCTTTCATCATTTTGATAATATACATGGTAAGGACCAAGTGCTGCTTAGTAATCTTTGGTTGATTTAAAACTGCACTATATTTGTGCTATTGTCTTATTTTCTTTATTTCAGAGTGTCCCATGTTTTTACCTAGATGATGCATTTATTCACTTAAACCTACAGGGTGGTTTTATGAAATAGTCAGATAATACCAATGTCACTTTTATTAGGGGTAGGGAAAACTATACCTATTCCATTTCCGATTTATTTAGGCATTTTTAATGTGACAGAGCTCATTTGAGACATAGACACCAGATGGAAACATAGGATTACAGTCTATTTCTTTCCTTTTTGCAACTTTTTTACAGCCACCTTGAGATTTCACTTGTTTCATTGTTCTGCGACAAGCTATCCTTGCTTCATTTTGTAAACCTTTGCTCATTCTTCACTATGACAAGATGCACATAAAATCTCTTCAGTAACTCACAACCTTGTCTTCCAATTCCTGAATACATGCAGTTTTGCTTGTCCTCTCTATGATTACTCCACACTCATTACTCTCTTTTAGCAAACTTTTAATATTTTTCATGGTTAATATTAAAAGCAAGGACTGAACTGTGCAACTGTGCTGCTTTCTAAACACTTCAGTCTCTTTGACTGCCTTGCACTCTTTGTCTCTCCGTTCTGCACTCCCCCTCTTATAACTTCTCGACTACAAGTGGGAGCAGAGGGCAGGGGAGGGAGTGATTGGAATTCATTATGGTCAAATGATTGCAAACTCTGAACGCCGAGAGGCTTTTCTAATCACAGCTGAATGGGTTGGAGAGTTAATGTGGGCAGGCTGTGGAGTGGAGGGGAAAGCAGGAGTGAGAACTCCATCGACAGTGTAGCGCTTTCAAGGGCTCTTCACGCAGCTCTAATGGTGGAATTGTTCTGACACTGAATGGATACATGAGATGTTGTGTTTCATGGTCATGACTCACTCCGTGCTTTGCAAAAAAAGATTTTTATACATGATTTTCTTTCGCAGAGTAAGGTTGTTGCCTGAGGCATTGGTACTTGTTCCCACAGCATGGTGTAAGATCATTTAGCCAATCATTGGGAAATTGATCAAAACAATAGAGCAGGAGTAGATGCACAGTTCCGTTTGCTAGTAATGGGGGAAAAAAGGTACAGCATCATTTATATAGACGTTGGAGTATGTAGAGTCTTTTCTTTCAATCCTGAGCAGGATTGTTGCCGCTGTTGTTTGAGAATCTATTTAACCAGGATGCTCATTTGCATCGACAGCAAGGTAGATGTTTTTGTTTAATCTGCAACATCTTATTTCAAATTGTAAATAAGATTTACAGTGTTCACCTAAATATACTCAAATTATTTTTTTTTAGCATTGTTAAACCAAGATACAGGATTTCTTCTGGTCCCCAAAACATCTTGGCACTTCTGAAATGACTGCCGTCTCTGAATACTGTATCTAGCCAGAGAGGACCACTGCTGCTCTGGATCTCTGTGCTCCTCCTCTACCCGTCTGGACATGTTGGCACCCACTACAAAGGAGATGAATAGTTGGCCAACTGTGGGCATCTGAGGCCTATGGATCAGAGAGAAGAGGGGATCACTCATTCTGCCATCTACTTGGCACAGGATTTTGGGAGAGACTCACTACAGATTAGCCTGCAGTGCTAACCTGTACGACAGCAGAACATTGGCGAAGCACACCAGTGGTGGAGAGACTCCCTGCAGACTTTAAAGACATATGTGCACATGGCAGTTCAAATTAAAATGCTGACACTAAGGTGGTTTCATCTTTTGGCTCCATCTTCCAAAGAGCCACCTGGCCACTGCTGCATGCCTGTGCTCCTCACAGTCCTCATTACCGATAACTGCTGGTGTTAGTTTAGAAATTTATAGCTCATGAATCCAAAGCCCATACATCTCTGTTAGGCTTCACATAATATTGAGTATATTATGCTATCTGCTGCTGGTTTTTCAAATTTGTCAAGATCTTTGAAAGTCTGGTCTACCAGTAAGAGCAACATATGCAAAATAGATAAATCTGATTGTATTCTGTAATTAAATTGACTTTCTTAAGGCATTCACCCATTTTTAAATATCACACAATCAAACACCAACACACTGGGTATTGGGCTTTTATTTTACAAGTAATCCTCACTCAGGTAAACAATTGAAATACAGTTAAGTATGCAATACATTTGAAACCTCCAGAAAACGTTATGGTTGCCTAAACAAAAGGTTGCAGAAAATGTTTTGAATCAAACGCAGTACAATGGGACGCAAAATGTTTCTGAAGCAGAAACGACTACAACGATTTCAGGAACAAAGTTGCTCAAATTGCTCTAAATACACAATTTCTAAAAATGTAATTAAGCCCAAGCTGCACGTCGACAAAGTCCCTCGCGTCGCTACTGTTTTCAAGACAAAAAAAGAGATCAATTTGCTTCTGCTTTTATTTCGAATTGCCACTTTTCTCGCCATAAAAGAAAACTTCACAACTTTCAATTGTTCAGATCCAATCTAGTATAAGAGGCAGGAAAGATGGAGTCATGATGGATCTTTTCAGAAGGTATCTCGGCAAAAAAGTGGCAGCAGCAACATCTTGTATTCCTATAGTTTTCCTCAAAATGCCTCAGCATGAATGATAAACATTTACAGCAGAAGTCGAGCCGTTAATATCGCGCTTCTCAAATGCAGGTGATGATACTGACAGCATCAATGGATTTAATGACTTTATTAGCCAATACAGTAACTACCCAGATGCAACTTAACACATCTGCTGAGACCCTGGTATGCCAACAGGCCAAATCAAATTGATTAAAAACTAACTTGAAATGAGTTGATTATGAAAATCTCCTACAATGAATAATATTCACTGGGATAAAAACAAAATGAATGTGCTTTTCACTGGACAAAAGGTCTCTCTGCTCAAGGATCTTATTAGTTAACATCATAACCTCTTTGAAAAAGACATTCAATCCCCTTCCTTTATTACTTTGTGTGAGTATGTGTATGTAATATACATAAGAGAAATAAATATAAATGAATGTTTCTCTATTCTGTAGTCACTCAATAAGCAGAGCATTTATTGTGCAGTAGCTGGAGCTGACAGGGGTCTAACGCTTGGGAGCAAGCATTGAAAAGTGACATCATCCAAAAGATAAAAAGTCACTTTCATGGACGCCCACTCCACTCCTCGTCCTCTCTAATACAGGATTCTAGAAGTTTTTATCTGTGTTTTTGGCTGTCGGATTCCTGAAGAGATAATGACACGCTTCAAAAATGTGCGTTTGTGTTTGTGTGATGTCTGAAAGAGGTTGTCAGCCCAACCTTCATCCTCAGGGGGTGGTTTGTTGGTGACAATTTCTGACAAGTAAGCACAGACAAAGACAAAACAGTTTCTGCTCATGCTAAAACGCACTAAGAGCATCTGCAAAAACAGAACCAAAATTGGCTTTATTTCATTCTTACCAGCTGCTGAATTGAATCCAACTTAGATTTATAACACGTTAATGTAGTAAAATGCAATGTTACCTGTTTTTCCTTGTGTGGTCACTAATTTTACCTGAAGATTACTGTGACCTCAAGGCCAAAAGAAGCAACAAAAGTACAAAGTATTTTTGTTTAGATGCTCTTTTGACTTTTTATCTTAGTGCATTGAGGCAGAGTTATAATATTGAGATGCATCTTCAAATCTAAAAGAATTCATTCTGACACAAACAGTGGAAAACACAAACCTTTATCGCCCAACATTCATACCGATTCAAATCAATCGAATGATTTCTGTTTAGATGTTCTTTAATTGATTTGCTCCAAGTTCTAAAACCTACCATCAAAAGACAAAATAAGAACATCTGCAGTAATCCTATAAAATGTATTATTTACAATTGAGAAATGTCTTTCAAGATTTTTATCAAACCTAATCTTCTCAAATTTTAATCAGATCTAATATCTGCTCTATGTAGTAAAGCTTGCTCGACACCCGCAGAACCACCAACTAAACTTGACAGACCAGCTGCTAATGTAGCTTTGGCAGAAATGTTAGCATAACAGAAATTTGGACTTAAAGATCCCTTATAACTATCTTAACTTGAAAGTGCTGCTTCGGTGCCTCAGCGGTGTCTCTCCAAAAAAATAAAACCCTGTTCTTATTGCTAAAGGGCTTCCTCGTATTTCCATGGCGCCGGTTCTTTGTGAAAGAGATAGAGAACCTACACATGTCCATGAATAACATGCCAGGCTTTAAACGGAGCTCTTCCTTAAGCAGAGGCAGCGTTACCAGCTGTGCCACTTTGTGTTTAAAATAGCATTAATACATTGAGATGGTAAATATTAGGGCATCTATCAGCCAGGATTCTGAGATGAACAAGATTAGATCAAACTTTAATGGTCTTCCCCAGTTCGTCTCCATCACATAACATGGATCTTGTTTTTCAATCCTGGGTTAAAAAAAATGAAGAAAGAAACGCTATTTCTTTCTGTCTTGGTTGTATTTTAAATAAATTAGCTAATTCGTAGCTTACAAATAGATTTGGTTTGAAAATCACCGGCATAATTCATGTGTGTTGAGGAGGCAACTTCTCGACACCTGGCTCTGCAGCCTCCACCAGAATAGTGCTGGTGGAGCCTGTCTTTGATGGTGTGCAAACACATTTTGTTTGATTTACAGTGAAGAAAGAAAGAGATGCTGCTCTAACACTTTGAAAACCTGATTCATATTCTGTTGATTTGACCTTTCCTGTCCACGTCTGCTACCGACTGAAGAGATCATGTTAAAATGAAGTGACTTGTGTTTCAAACCAGACTGGAGCACTCTGGGATGTGTTCGATCGCACAAATTGTCTAGGTAGAAAATTGTATTGCTGAAAACCAAACTGGTTCCTTTTTCTATATATTTTATTTATATATATTTGTTTACTTTATTAACAAGACTCTCGATAAAATGGAAGCAAATCTCTACACAGCATATCTCTGCTTCTGGCATTTTTTTTATGTAAAGTAGGATACATGAACTGTTCAACACTGACAGGATGTAACACACGCAGGCTGAAATATGCTGAAAAAAATATGTATTTGACTAACAAAACACACAGATCTATTTATTTCACTACATAATCTTCATAATATTGTTTATTCATTAGCATTTTGTGAACAAGTATCATTCTTGGTTAAATAGCATGTGGCAGGGACAGATTGTAAGTGCTTCAGGAATCCCTGTTTTGTGTATTTATCTCGTAGGTGCATGTGGGGTGTTTTTGGTGAGTCACTGGTTGCTTGGCTGCAGTGGTGCCTGGTTCGTTACCCTCCTAATGACGGACTGATTGAGGCGCCTTAAGAAGCTGTTCTTTCTCTTGCTCTCCTTCTGTTTCTCTTTTTCAGCTGTCATCAACAACACACGTTTCTTTCTGATTGCATTTTCATTGTCACAAAAAACCTACATGCTAGTCATCAACGTGCGAGTTGTTGTCAATTTATTTATTTCTCCTGATTTAATCATCTTAAAAGCTGTGTACAAATATATTAGGATAAATCTAAATCCATCCAAATGCATGCATATGCCCATGCCTATCCATGTGCAACATGCTGCATTAACTTTGCATGTCCCCGTAACGTTTTATCCACAGCAAAATATAATTTAAGCTTGGAGCATTGTCTACTTTTCTGTGCTCTGTCATGTACATGAAAAGCAGTGGTAAAGACATAAAAAAAGGCCTGGCAAAGCACCGTGCTCTGCTTCCCACAGATAACATTCACTTATTAATTTGTTCCCGTTATAAAACCAACAGATTGCACATTTAAAGCTGGTGTCAGCTCATGTTAGATGCTCCCATTCATTTCAGAGGAATGAGGGGGCTGAAGTGCCCAACGCTTAGTGAATCTATCTACAACGGTTGTTACATAAAATGGGAAAAATAATACGCATTTCTTCAGCCTTGCTACCAAGCCTCCTTTTTTTTTTTATTTTAATTAACCATCTGTTTAATACTCATCTGCTATTTTGGACTGTATGCATTCCAACAAAAGTATAAACACAGCGATTAAGATAAGGCTGTTATTATGTGAAAATGTATTTTCATTTTAATTGGATTAATTCATCTGAGTCTATGAAAATTAGTCTAAATATAGTGTTTGTGTTTTCATCTTGTGATATTTTGCTAAGTGACCAGTAAGAGGGCAACTTATGTTCTTAACCTTGTAAATAATAATAATAAACAAAAAAAAGCTTCAAACACAGACGTGAAAATCTACTATATCAGCAATATTGTGCAGCATTACGTGAAATACATCATCAGCTTGGTTGCTATGATGTTGGTTTTTATCTTTTGCATTTATTTACCAAGAACTTAATTGGTGAAACCGGTTATGTGAAAACACACACCGCCCTGCCAGCTCACCTTCAGTGGACACACTGATGGGTCAAATTAATACAGGAATGCTTTGCTGAAGTATGTGAGTAATTGTGCTTCTTTCCTCTCAATGTTTTCAATGTTACTCCTCATGTACAGACACACTTTTCTACAAATTCATGGCAGACGAAGAGAGAGAGGAGACATGGAGGGTAGCCATGCTGCAGGAATTCATCTGCCTGATCAAATAGGCCGTCGTGTTCATAATCATATTTGCATTAGGCAATGGCAAATGGCTCTTGCAGGGGTCACTGTTCTTGCACGAGCCTTTATCTTGTCGTGTTGTAGATACTCTAATGCAAACACACATGGATTTACTTTGGGATGACCTTTCCCTGTTTTCTTACATCCGTTTTTGTCACTTTCAGTTTATTTGATTTTGCAACATTTCTGCACTCCCTCCTCACTTCTGCTTGTTTGACGGCCCCTTTTCCACTCATTCTGTCTCCCTGCCTGGTGTCTGTTTCACGGTTGACTCTCCTTGTTACAACATCATTCATTGATTTAAGAATTGCCAGGAGCATTGATCTGAAACAGTATTGCTCCAATGTGTTTCCCTGCCTGTCGGTCTGCTAATGACACGGAGGAACACTCCCTGCTGTAGCAGCACATGCTATGTATGAATAATAGAAAGTAAAGCTTAATGTTTTCATATGCCATTTTCATACCAGATGGATAGACCAGATAAAGGATCAGCATTTAAGTGTTGCCTTGTTAAACAGTTTAGATTGTGAGTCTGTTGTGGTTTTAATGTCATTTGAAGGACAGGAAATAAGTAATCTGTGACTTCCTCACAGAGATCAACATGTGTTGCAACCTCATAATCAACTGCAGAACTTGCTTTTCCTTTCAGACACATGCTGTCAACTTTACTCATGACTAAACAGTCATAAAGGCTAATGTGCTGAACTGCACAGTGGGAGCCGTTATGGCACGGAAAATAACAGGAAAAACTAAATGTGACTAAGCATTTCATCTTCACTTCACAAAACGTAAAAAAAATAAGAGGGAGAAAGAGGAGGCCGATCAGCAAAGCTGTGTTTAGAAATATAGGACGATTAAAATAGACAACAGGTAATTGGCTGAGATCATTTTGGTTTTCTCTGTAGCACTATAACTTTATTACTCAATCAGATATAATGACGTTCAACAGCCAAAGTGTTGTGGCAGTAAAAATGTTTTGCAATTGAGAATAATTAAGTTATTTTTTATGCTTGTTAGGGAATTTTCAAAACTTGGACAGTGATAAAGTTAAATACTTTAAAGTTGTAAAAGTTGTTTAAGTTGCAGTTTTAAACAAGGAAGATATTTAGATTGAAATAATACTTGCAATTGCATCTTACACTGCTAAATGCATATCTCAGAAAAACTTAAATTTGTTCTTATACTCTAAATCAGATCAGTGTTCAGAAGCCTACTTTCGCCTGCTGTGAAAATATAGAAAATATGGACCACAGAGTTTAGCAAAATGCTGAAATAATATTCTATCTTAACCTGGACAGTTGTGTAATTTGCTTGTATAGAGTAATGTAAAAGTGAGTTGAAGTGGGTGTTGAAAGTGTCTGTTTTTTAATAGTGCGTCTTTTTTAAAAGATGTTCCCAGGAGTGCAGATTTAAGACGAACAGAGAGTGCTAGACGTCAACCCGAGGAAAGCTTTGTGCTCTAGATGCCCACATTAGGAAGGATAGCTGTCGACAGGGGAGGGAATGTCTCCTAACACACAGTCCAATGCCCTGATGGCGGTTTCCCTAGAAACCAGGGAAATCTGTGACACACAAGCACTTCGAACGCACACCTCCTTCTCGTGCACACGCACTCACCCAGATTCAGTTTATACACATACAATCTTCCACAACATAGTAATCTTTAGAGGTGCATAATAGTCTGTTGGATTGGCAATACAGAAGCCTGAATGGAGGCAGCGAGGAAGGCAGAAATGAGGGATATGGATTCAGAGTAAGAGAAGGATGTTGTGAAGGGGTTGTTGGGTTTGGATGCGGGCTGGATAATGAATTATTCATCACAGCCAGTGCCAGACTTCTCAGATGGATTCATTATGGGGGCTGACCAGGTAATATAAGGGTTGTCAAAGAAAACACTACCAAAGCAGTCGAAAGAGAAGCAACTGAAAGGTTTGTGGGCGTGAAGGCGTGTGTGTGTGTGTGTGAGGGTGTGTGTGTGTCTGTCTTCCACCTGGCCCTGCCCTGGAGCAGTGGTGGAGAGGTGACCCTGCCATGGTAATAATGTGCTGGGGATTACAATTTGATGGAAGCCAGCCACAAGGGTTCTTGCCTGCCCACTCGAATGACAGCTTGTTGCTGCCGGGACTGCTACACTTGGCCCACTTGATGCACACACACCCACACACACCTTTTCCCACTGTTTTTCTTTAGCCAGGTCTGTGTGAAGTGATACAGAACTGAGTGAAGGAAGATTAGGAGAAATTCAAGAGACAATGAAAGTATAAAAGGAATGTTTTTTATGCAGTTTGAAGACATGATTAACAAAGCTAACACTAGCTAACAAAGCTAACACTAGCTAACTACAGTAGGTATCTTTGTCATTCATAGGAGAGTTTTTTATGAAGTGGTTTGAACCATATATTCACCTTCTACATTGTTGCTAATGAACCTGAAAAACATTTGTCATTGTTTTGAAAGAATGCCTTTGTGTGGAGAACTCTTCAGAGACATTTGCTTTAGCTCTGCACACAGCCTTAAACTCTGAGCGTTGTCAGTGATAACTGCACGCTGTTACAGCAAACACATATAATTAATTAGACAAATGTGATATTGTCATCGCAGATAATTGTTTGTCAACGCATCGGGAAGCTGAGCAGAAGCCAATCAGCCAATTAGCGAATGAGACAGACCGTCAGTCAGTACACACACACACACACACCCACACACACACACACACTCTGCTGCTGCTGAAGAGAGATGTGCTCAGGTTCTTTAATGGCCTTGTCAGGAATGTCTGCTTTCATTACACTTCACTTATCTGATCAATCAGAACAATAAACTCGATTCTGTTGAATTTCCAGCGCTCCCTATGCTGAAATGTATGAATTAAAATGTTGTGAGAAGTATTTCTACAGTTATTTTACTCCTAGTAGTTTTTTACATTTTCCAAACCAGGTGTCTCCACATGAACATCCCAGGAATTAAACCTTGAACTCAAATGAGTTTGGGTCCATTATATTAAAGTGGGTTTCTGGTTAGAATATCATTGAAAAGCTTATTTATTTTAGTAAATCAGTAAAGGTTTTCAAATGAAATACAAACTTTACTTTGTATTTATCCAATCTAAAAAGACTGGATAAAGCACTCTGTGAACAGTGACTTCTTTAGTGATTATCTTTTTCTGGTCACTCCTCATGGTGGAAGGTGACTGATGGAAGAACGTTTTAGCTTGTAGCTACTTTAAAAAGTATTTTAAACATTAAAGTGCCCACATGAATTCAGTGATGTTCATTGGAATCAAAGCAGTATTTTGTTATTTGCATAAATAACTTTGTATATTTATATCAGCTTTTTATGTCCAGTATGGAAGAACTCATAACTTTCTAAACCAGCCAGATTATTAAGCGTTATGTAGATATCCTGTTTCATTTTGTTCAGGGTTCCTCTTTATAACGTGCTTTGTAAGAATAAGTTTGCTTGATAGTTAAAATTCAATTTTATCTCTCATTTTATTCCCCAAGTGGAAGAAGCATCACACGACAAAATCTCTTAATTCAGGTTTATTGCACTTGGTGTTGATTGTTGTGATCATCAGTCCCTGTGGTTATTTCCACTACAGTTCAGATATTGTGTAACATTTCTTCCTGTTAGTTGAAGTGAGTCTGAGCTGCCCACATATTGGATAGTGCTACCAAACCACTGACCAGAGGTCAAAGTTGGGTTTACTCTATATCAACATCATTTAGTGGGATTAAAAAACTAAAAGGAAACAGTTTTTCTTCTTGTTGACTTTAGTTGGTTTTTTTTCTTCTTTGTTGTTTCATGTGCAAAAGGTTGAGTCACTGGCTTAATAATTACCCCTGAAATTAGAAAACACCCCAATTATTTGTCATAAATCCTTCTTAAATGTTCATAATCTCTTTTGTTACACAAACTGTCTGCAGTGTTCTCTCCCCGTTTTCATGTGTTGACTCATTCACTGAAAATAAGCCATAATCCTTCTCTTGTGGCAGGGTTTTTCTTCAAAGCTCTCGGAAATTAGAACATAAGAGTAAGGCAGGGGCAAAGTACTTAAAAACAAGTGATTATTGGCTGCAAATTACTAATAACAATGTTTCCATTAATACGCTGATCTTTTTTGTAAACAAAATGAGACTGAAGTGACATAATACATTTCTAAAGGTGTTTTTTTTAACCTTGCAAGTCCTTTATTACTCGTTATTGTTTAGAAAACAACTCCAGTGTTTTTTGGGGGTTTTTTGTCCTTTCTTTTCGGAAAAAGCAAGAATAAGCATCAAGTAATTAGATAATTTTTTCTGGTTCTCAATGGTAGAAGTTTAAGTGAATCAGAGTAATCTACACATCTGCTGTATTTTAGTCAGAGAAAATAGCAGCCTTATAATAAATTGATATTGTAAGGTTTATTCTGTCACAGTTTGTCAAATGTGAATGTAGACATGCTGTAGAAGGCAACGGGGACTGGGATTGAAAAATAAAACAAAGCAGAGCAGAAGTCTGGCAAAGGAGAGGGGTTAGTAAGAACAGAAAATGAATGCAGAAGGACTGCCAAGCAGCAGTGGAGAGAACTGACACTCGTGATTGGGTCCATACCAAGGAGGCAAATAAAAGAAGCCCCCTAAGCCCTTGTAATCAGTAGAGAAACAGACAAGACCATGCTGATTTTTCTTTTCTGTTTTTCCCTGCCTAAGCCCTGGTTGTGTTTAGGGCCCAATGCTAGTTGTTTGGAGGGCAGGGGGGTTTCTGCCAAATGGCGCCACACATCAAAGCCTGAGCTGTTACACTTCTTGCCTACTCACATCAGTGTCCTAGGGATTAGCATTAGCATTAGCATAATTGAGGTTTATGTACAGATGCTTAGCGCAAGGACTTGATGGGTCTCTATTCTGGAATGGGAATGTGTTGTGTAATGTGGATTTTGCATCCATTCTGCTTAAAACTATGAACGCCACCCCCAGAGTCTAACACACCATGTGGGGTGTGTGCGTGTGTGTGTGTGTGTGTGTGTGTGTGTGTTGACGGCTTTGAACAAAAACACTCCTACAGAGACATTGATCCCATAAGGACAGATTCACATACAATTTCTCCATATATTGTTAATTTCTGAGAAAACACTGATAAAACACAGACTGTAGGTTGTACAATTATGGATGGAAAACAAACAAATGTATTCTCTGGTTTTAGTTACTGCATCACCAATATTCATATCTTAATTCTGACAATCAAACATATTTCACTGAAGATTTCTACACCCATATGGCCCAAACATCTCGAGTTTTTTGGAGTTTGGTTTCTTTTTTGCAGACTAGATTGATGCACCATCATATTTTCATGTTAGAGCTGGATAGGTAACTAACGGCAACAGATTTTAACCACCTAAATAAGTCATGTGTAGCAGCATGAAATGCCCAATCAATACATATATAGAACCTTTACGACAAGATGAAGTAGGCTAAGAGGTCAGAAGTTGCACATCATTCACTGATCTAATGAAATTTAAGATCAGCTGTGAAACCAAGCAAATGTATCCATCAGTGTTACAAAGTAAAGATTCTTAGCAAAAATGGCATTCATGTGTCAAGCCTGTCCCCCATCTGGCAAGAGAAATTTTGAATGATCTTGCAAGACTTTTGGGAAAATATTCAGTGGACTGATGAGACAAAATAGAAGCTTTTTGGACAACATGCATTTCATCACCTGTGTCTCAGAAAAACAACACTGCAGTCAAACATGGAGTGTAAATATACGAGGCTGATTTGCTGCTTTTAGATCTTTTTTTTGCATTTTAAAATGAAATAATAATTTGAAACCTGCATTTTTTATTTACTCAACTCATCTTTGCCTCACACATGAATTTGTTTGTGACCTTAAATATTTAAGTGTGATTTAAAAATGAATCATCATGGAGGAACTGCAGAGTGTACGATCCTTTTTTTTTTTTTTAACTCGTTAAAGGCAGGTACCTGGAGAAATTAAAGTGGTGTGATAATAGTAACCTGTGTTGATATTTGCATTTATTTGCATGGAGATTTTGTTCTTGGTGTTTAAGTTTGGACGTTGATTGCAACAATCCATTTTTCACCTCTGCCCACAAAGCACACAGTATGACAATCGTTTGTTCTGCTTCCCATTTTGGGACGGTTACAGTTACGAGACATTTTTGAAGGACATTTAATCGTCTCCAAGTTTGTCAATATTTGAATGCAATATTGTGCCTTTGATTTGCATGTCGGTGCAGTTTCTAGCTCGCGTTAGTCTGTGACTGTGGGAGCTGTTGAAAAGAGCATGTGTTTGGTTAGAGGGAGAAAGCTGCATGCAAACAAAGTGGTTGGATACCTGTTATGTATTTGCATATATTTTGGGAAGCGTACTTACAAGTTCAGCTTGCACCTTTACATGTTTAGTGTAGCACATAGGTGGGAGGCTATAAGTTTTAGCCAACTTTCTTTTAGCCACATTGTGAAATACTCAATTTGTTTTATGAGTGATTTATCCTGATGTGTGATACATTGCAGTTTCCTTCTTCGCTTTATTTACGTTTGTCCATATTACAAAAATACTACAAAATATTTTATTGACCATAATTTGAAAGACTGGAACAAGATGATACACAAGTAAAGTTAATGAAATTGTGGACAATCCTGGACATCCTATTCATACAAATAAAACATCTAAATTATTATCGTTCAAATAGGCAGTGGACAAAAGAACATACCATTTCAATATACAAAGCTAAATAAAAAATAGAAACTCCTAAATTAAATTTTCTGGTGCAAACAGAATTGCATTATTTGAAATTCTTCAAATAAAAGCCCATCAGCAAGGTCCACAAGGCTCGGGAAAAGTTCGTCCCAGTGGTGCTTGTTAAATGAAGTTTATTTTTCAGGTTGAAATTGTACAATAGGTTCTCACATTGGTGCTAAATTTAGCTTAAAGGTGTCACATTTGACTACTTATGCTCAAATGCTATTAAAACATTTTTGTTTTTGCCCCACAAAGATTTTGGAAACATAGAATCTTCAAAGGTTCAATCCACAATCTGACGTATGCAGTGAAGAGAAAGGTAATATCATCTTCGCCCTCATTAGAAGTAATTGACCGTTAAAGATCACTGAGAGTAAGTGGTAATAAACCTCAGACTGAAGGTCACACTTGTGCTGTTTAATGTAAGTTTTTATGAGTTCATGCAGCGCTTGTCAGAGCTGCGGGAATAGTGTCATAAAAAGTGATATTTAATATTTAATGGGCAGATTAAACTAAAACAAACTGTTTCATGAGTGACATTATGAGTGCAGTTTGTGTGTACGAGGTAACACAAAGTTTTCACACTTTTCCCCTTATAAATATCTGTTATTGCATTATACTTTTGTTAAATTGAAAAACAATAAAAATATTTTTTTCTTGATGTATATTTTTTAAAATATTTTTTAAGAACCATTGTTTAAGAAGTGAGCATTTTTTAATTATGAGCACTTCACCTAATGCATAACAATTTCTTAAGAGCTTTTGGCTTTCTGAGACTATGGATTGTTGACACGTCGGCCATACGAACCAAATAAGCTTCAATAGTACAGAGACTCGTGTTTTTGTCTTCTGACAGGTGCCAACCTATCATGAAATATTTCAGGATACATTGATAATATTTCTGCCAGCTTTGGCTTAAAGTAACTGTAACTTGACCAACATGTTTCCTTTAACTAGAAGTTTTCACTTTGTACCGTTCGTCTTTGACAAAATGCCTAACTAGTGAACTGTGTATGACTTTACAAAGTTAGTTACAATGGCAGAGAGGGCGGTTCGACGTTTGTGAAACATATTCTGAGATGTAGAGCAGAGGAAGACTGAGCTCAGTCACTAGCCACATAGACTGTCTTTGCTCAGTGTTTCTTACCCTGTGGGAAAATGTTTTAAAAATATTCAGTGTATTGGTTTTCAGAAGGTTATATTGTATTTCTTTTTCTTTTTTTTTCCAAAGTTGGACACACATGGTACTTGTTGCCAAAGTTAAACAATAGGATAATATTACAAGCAAAGGTAAAAATCTCACCAGACAACATTTTCCTGTTTCTGCATGCTTCTATCCAAAGAAAATAAAGGCAAAGGTAGCAGCTAAATACATTAGCTGCTACCTTTGGAACAATAATGTTGTTCCAAAACAACATTATTGTTGTTTTGGAATCTTGACTGCACTGATGGAGAATAACGTTGGGCGATATAAACTAAAAGTCCTCATGTGGTATTTACTGCGATAAAGTTAAAAGTGACAACAACAAAGTATTTATAATTTTCAGTCTTTTGTTGGCAACTGTATGACTGTGACAGCAACTATAGCCCCACAAACACTAATACCCAAAATACCCCACATTTTGAAGTGTGCTTCTTCAGGACACCAGGTTTTTGTTTTTGTGTAATCATAATTTTGATTTTGATATTTATTGATGCACTCATAGAAACAGCTGTGGAGAAAATGTCAATAATCTTGACAAAAATGATCAGTTATTTGGGTTTTCAAACATCCTGAATTGCAGTTTAGGATGCAGCCTTATGATAAATCGAAATGTTTTATAATGTCAAGCAATATGATGAATGCCTATACCTAAAGTGAATCCATAGAGGAGCAAAAGATTTGGGGTGAAGGCCTTCCAACCTCAAACATTGGAGCTTATCACCAGAAATGAATTTGTAAAAATACCAGAGAAAATATTCCAAAAGTTGCCCAGCATGAGAGTTTATGAGAATTTGATTGCAGCAATAACAATACAGATTTTTTTCATTAATTATATAGAAGGTAATTCTTTCTGCACATTTTTTAATGAAATGTAAATAAAATCAGATAAATGACACCTGAGACCTTCAGAGTTCACTTTGTGCCCTCACGGCTCCTGAACACACCTTCCTTGGACACTTTGGGATACATAAAAATATAAGTTCAGGGCTGCATCAGATCCTTTTTCAAAACAATTTCACATTATTGTTATATGTCCAGTGTTGTAGTTTATTACTCACTATGTTTTTTTTTTAAATTTATATATTTCTTTGAACATCTGTGATTTTAACAGGAAGCTTTGCGATGACTTTCTGAAGGCGGAGTGTCGGAAAGAGCAGGACCTTCTTGAAGAGACAGTCAGTTGTATTTCTTTGAAGTCACAAAGTATTTTTGTAACAACTGAAAGTAAGATAGCTCCTTGATTGTGGTATAAAATGACACTATGTGCCTGGAAAGTACATGATACTACCTCTTTAAAGATTTTGTGTTCTCTTAACAGAGGTCTAAAATTTCAATGTTGGACTCAGGTTTTGTTCATGACGATGCTCTTAGGCAGAATTGTGGGTAATAAGAAATAATCCTAATAGATGGTACCAGCAGATAGGCCTGGTTCTTGTTGGGCACTCTTGGACATCTTGTGCAATGCCACTTTTTTTACTCTTTGAATTTCTTTTCTGTTGTACAAGAGAGATAAGTTAAAGGATTATGTGTTTTTCTTGCTTCACATACTGAACTTCACACAGTCACGCACTTCCTTGGCATTGTTCAGATCAATGCTAATCCACGGATCTTATACTGAGAAAGTGAGCAAAACACCAGAGAGAAAGAGAGGCTGAAAGTAATGATTGGCATGCTCTGTCTGCGCAGCGTGTTTGAGCGTGGGAAGTCAAAAATACTTCTCCTGGGTCTCACGGCTCAAAGCAACGTCGTGCTGATGTGTGTGCGTCTGCTCTTAGATGCTCTGCCTAGGTATTCGTCAGTCTTATCACCTCTCTCGATTCTGTGCTGGGGCTGGTGGAGAGTAATTGAGTGCTTAGAGTTATAGATGAACTAATTAGTGAGAGCATTGAAAGCTGCGCTCATTAGTGAGGAGGAGAGAGGCCTGCGTCGCCATGGCTCTGAGGGCTCTTTCATGTCCTCTCTCAGCACTGGCAGAATACTACTCAACACAACTTCATTAAAGAAGCTGCAGGTTGAAGAGAACAAGAAAGAGGGCTGTGCTCTGGAACTATAGAAAAGGCTGTATGGTGTTTGAGACATCTATGTGATGCACAGCTTACATCCTAGAAGGCAAAACAGACGCAAAAAGAAGATGAGCAATATATATGTACGTACACACTTTCAAAGTATCACACATTTGAATTCAAGACAGTTTTACAGATGCTATGCACATCAGCTTGTAGGTTACTGCTCTTTATAATAAATCTATCTAAAAACCTTTATGATCACCTTAGAAGTGAAATTAATAAATTAGAACAAGAAACCCAATTTGAATCAAAACTAAAAGCTGCATAAACTGACTTTTTTTTCGACAACTGGTATCAGTCTCAGTTGTGTAGGTGTCTGTGTCATCTACACAGCCGAGCAGATTTTGTGGTGCATATAAAAGGAGAAAATAAATTCTTAACTCAAACATAACATGAGAAGGAAAAGAATCCAATTTGGAGAAGGATACCAAAAGCTTCATCAAAATTCAATTTAAAATAGCCTGATATTAGCATTGTTATTTTTCCCAGACAGGAAAAGCTATTTTGATTTCAGAGGTATTCCATCTGTCTTGTTGGAAAGACTGGCATACTAGCTGAAGTGTTTAACTGTTTGGTCTTTACATGGCAATTTGTACCAGATCTGTCTCTTTGTTGCACAAATGTAGCAAAACATCATTCAAAAACCTTCCTGTTTCTGTTTCTGCTGATTTTTTAGTTCTCACATGACCGACCTCCACATGCAAAGCTTTTTCCACCGAGTGTCTTTTTTTTTCTTTTTTTTGCATCAGAAGTCACTTTTGGCTTTCTTATCGATTGTTCAGGAAGGCCTTTTATTATGTCCATTAGAAAATGGACTCCAAACACTTGTTTTAGATAAGGCTAAAGATTTATTGACTGCTGCTTTAATGACGCAAGAATACGTGGTGCACAGCTCAAAGCTCACCACTGCATGAATTGATCAAGACCCCTTTTCATGTTTTTGAATCAGAATAGAGAAGAGCTCAAATAAGGAGCACATTAAGATTGAAAAGAGGAAAGAGGACTTTAATAATATGCTCCCATATGTCTGTCAGTCAAAACAGTCATGCTACCTTCATCAAAAGCTGTGTTTTATACATATTTGTCTTGATTTACACTAATTTATTCAGAGCTTTCAAAGTTTTAAATTTTGTACAATTATGAATCTTCACAATTCAGACAGACACGAAATTACAACTAAAAGTTTTTTTTTTCTTTTGGGTATATGATTACAAAATTGATTGCTTATAATTATGAAATAGTTGTAAGAATAAACATTAGGGCAACATCTGGGAAGGAATTATGAATTGAAGAATGGACATGCTAACTCAGAGACTTCATCTGAATAAAAACTTAAGATAATTAACTTTGCAGCTTCAAATGCATCCAGACCTTGACTAAACTGTACCATCTACTTCTTACTCATGTGGCGCTTTAGTGATGGCTTCTCAGTATTTTAGCTAAATGTTGTCACCTGGAAATATGCAGAAGAACCTGCATATATCCAGGTTCGTAACCTGACTTGAAACATTTTACCACAAAATTCTAGCCCTGATATTTGAGCTGTGAAAAAGGGTTTTCTTCAAATACTTTTTTTTTCCAGAATGGTGTGTTAAAAGTGGACCTATAGCGAGAGCTAACCTGCTAGAACGGTCTTTCGTACCAGGCTGTAAAGAGTTACTGTAAAAAAAGAAAAATGCATTTTCCATACAAAATCTTTTTTTTTCCAGAAGAATTTTTCTCATTTCTAGCTTTTAAAGTTTCCATGTAAACTGGGCATTACTTCTAGAAATGTCTTCATCCACAGAAAAAGACCAATGTAATATTCTCGAGATCTGTTTTGTGGTTCTTTAATGACGCCAGAGAAAATAAATATGCTGATAAGCTAAAATTGCGGCGCTGAATCATCATTTTAAATAGTTGCATATTGATTTTGTGATGTTGAATATTTAGATAACTGTGTTTGAACTACTTCTTTTACTTTCTCCCGCTAGAAGGTGGAAAGAAACAATGTAGTTCTTGGGATGAATTTGTTCTTCAGATGTTTTCGCCATGGATAAAAATGCCAAGACGTCATTAGTGGATCAATAGTGACAAGACAAATTTAAAGTTTCCCATCTATACCAAACCTGTTCTTCTTTCTTAAACTCCTCTTGAAAGATTTATAAAATATCTTGTCTCATCTTATTAATGCAGTCTTAACCATCATTCGTATTCTATTAAAGGCTTTCCCTGCTTCATCTGAAGCATCAAAATCAGCTCTTTTTCACTTAGTCACGTTATGAAAATTGCGTCATCTTCTTTCCAGGAGGCACGCGCCTCACCTTCTCCACACCAGCCTGGATGTTTATATCTCACAGGGCTGCAGCCGAAGGGTTGTGTGATTGGTTTGTGGGTGTTTTATGCAGAAAGTGATCAGATAGCATAGCAGGTAATTCACTTACACCAGCGTTTCCCAATTCCGGTCCTCAGGCCTCCCTGCTCTGCATGTTTTAGATGTGCCTCTGTTCCAGAGCAGCTGATTCAAATGATTGCATGACCATCAAGTGCTGCAGAAACCTGTTGATCACCCATATATTCAATCCAAGTGTGTAGCAGAAGGGAAACACCTAAAACATGCAGGGCAGGGAGGCCTGAGGACTGGAATTAGGAAACGCCGACTTACACTATTCATTTTGTCTTTTTAAATTTTCACTTTTGCTTTTTTGCGGTTGTTGAACACTGAAAAATAGCCATTATGTGACTTAAAAGCTGTTTTTTCTCTGTTTGTGTGACAAAAAAATAAATAAAACGACAAAAAACTGTCATCATGGTAACACCAGCTCAGTGAAAATGCTGTTGTCTTTCTGACAAAAGGCCGCACATCATCACATTACAGCATTACGTTAGCTGGTATCCAAAGCCATGTTACCTCAAAACATCCTGCTAATCTGCCTTTTTCAGCCTGTGTCCGTCTCTGCCATGATTCATCACAGTTATGAGTCCCCAGTACCACAGTGGGCGGGAACCACTAGGTGGAATGGATGCGGGAGCAGTGCCAGTCAGGGGCTGCCATATGAGCCTGCCTCTCCTGCTTCCTTTTCCAGCTTGGTGCCCTTTAATGGGCACTTAATATGGCTGACAAATTTACAAGGCATTTAAAAATGACCCAGTCAGCCAGTGGGCCGAGGGAAGAAGAGGAGGAGGGAATGAGAAAGAGGAAAGTGTGTCCAATCTCATTTTCTCTTGCCGACCAGAGCAATAAACATGCTGGATATATATCAGAGCTGGTCCAGGGGATGAGCAGGGTGTGTGTGTTGGGTTTACACACTCTGCCTGGCTGTACAAATAATTCACCCTGAACACCTGTCGACATGAGCCACGACACCAGAGAATTCCTGCAATTGAGCACATCCTACTAATTGGTGGCAGCCTGCCAGACGTCCTTTTCTTCCTCTCACTCTCTCCCTTCTTCTCTTCTTTCTTTGACACTCTTCCTTCACACATATTTATTCCCTACATCTTATTCACTTCCCACCCCTACTCCAACGCCCCCTCTCCCTTATTTTTCCTCTGCCGTCTATTTTAACAACATTTGCGGATGAATGATTTAATGCTGGTTATCAAACCCCATCTTTGTGATCGCGTCTCTAATTATGCTTAATTAAAACGGTCTAATGGCTGCTGCCGAGTTGTTTTCTGAACGCGTCTTTTCTCTCCTTAGGATTCCTCCCCTGACTTAGCATTCTGGGTTCTCACTCAACACCTCCGACAACCAATCAACTCCAAATCCTCTACCCAGCTCTTGTCAGGTCGTTAATTACGCTCCCGAAGTGCCTAATGATTAAGATAACGCCGCAATCTAATAGCGAACAGGCTCTTTCCTCCCTCTTCTTTTTACAGCTTTCGGTTATAGCACCCTCGAGGTGTTACTCCATCTTGATGAAATGCAGACAATTGACAAATCAGCTGCTGCGAGCCAAGCCTTATTACCTTCTCTGCATATTCATGAGTTGTTCGAGAAAGAGATGGATGATTTTTAATCAAAGTCACAGACAAAGATGGTGGGTAAGCAGAAGCCCAACAACACTGCTAACCAAACCTCCCCCCTCCATCCACCCAGTCCATCAGCTCCTTGCAGTGAATAAGATGCATCATTCATAGGATTTAGCTCACGTT
Source organism: Xiphophorus couchianus (assembly GCF_001444195.1). NCBI lineage: Eukaryota > Metazoa > Chordata > Actinopteri > Cyprinodontiformes > Poeciliidae > Xiphophorus > Xiphophorus couchianus. The sequence goes on along the minus strand of NC_040231.1, from coordinate 25,604,076 downwards.
TGCATAGATGCAGCTGTCAGCGGAAGGTGTGTGTGTGTGTGTGTGTGTGTGTGCTGTTGTAAGGACTGCTTCAAGTGGCCTTGGACAAATAGAGGTGCCACATGGTCAGACCAGATGTTCTGGTTCCTTATGTGCACGGCTCATCAAAAACGGCAACCAGTGCCACCATTGGGCCGCCACTATCTGGTAAGGCCAGCCAACCCATCTGCTTTCTGTATTCTACACCCAGTGCATTGTGGGTATTTCTCGGGTGCGCTTTGTGATTTCCAGCTTGCTGTTTCGGGGAGGGGGAAAAAAAAGAGGGAGTGTTGCTGTCGGCATCAGAAGATCCAGATGTCGGCTCATCAGGGATCTTGTGCAGTTTCAAAGTATGGAATTAGTTTTTTCATATTTCCAAAGTATGGAAAGTATGGACAGAAAAATAGGAAAACAAATGCGGAGCAACTTTTTCACATTGTAATATTGACATATTAGAAGTAATAAAAGTCAATACCGAATTTGCTCAGAATACACTGAGCATAGTTTTACTTAAGATCACAAAAGATGTAAACATTTATTTTAATACAAAATATTAGCCTTTTCCTTTTCACACACCTTTCACTCTGTTGAATATCTGGAAATGGTTTCAGTGGAGCACAAAAAAAGGCAGCCTAAGCACATTATAGTAATCTATGCCTGCTGTTTCTGGATTTGGAAATTACATCTGTTTGCTTGGGGCGAGATTGGTCGTTTAATTTGGTCTTGCACGTCTCTGTTTTTTTTTTTTTCCCACATTGACTCAAGTGATGCTCGACAAACAGGAAGAGTGTCTGTGTTAAAAGGCACAGTGCTCTTAAATGTAGCTGCAAAAAGTGTTTTAGTGCAAATCAAACAAAACTGAGATGCATACAAGAACTTTAAAGAAATATCTCAAAGCAATACTTAGGTCAAACTCTATTTTTCTGCTATAAATCTACCTTTTCACTCCTACTTTAGACTGCTACAATTTAAACTGAGAACTATAATCATTATAATGTGCTTGAAAAGGCAGCACAGTATGTGACACAAGTTAATGACAAAACTGGTTTAATAAAGAGCCTTCACCTTAGCATAACTGTTGTTAATCTTTTCAGCATCACCTTCCTTATACTCCAGCTTACACAACTTTATATCTAGACACTGAAACATCTGAAGAACATGTGCACCTCACCATAATTAGATTAAAAACATTAGAGAACACAATCCACTTGATGAAAGCTTGGTTCTAAAGTTTAGATTGAAAGAATAATCCATTTCTAAATCTTTGGTAATTCAAAGATGGGGAAATATATTTGAACCAGAGTGGGAAAATAATTCAAAAGAAATCAATTATTAATTTTTATTTGTGTTATAATTTCTTAGTCCATTTTCTGTTAGCTTTTTTCACTGTGTGAACACATTCAGTTATTTTTTCCTCGATAACTCGTTCTCCTCTTGTTCTTGATCATGACATGAGGATTTTTAACACAGCTTCTGAAATATTTGTTTAAAGTACTGATTCCTATATTTTGCAATTACAAATTTCCCGCCCGGCAAACATATAATGTACTGAATGTGTTTATTTTTTCTATTTTATTCTATCTTTTGCACTTTAAAATTTAATTAGGATATTCTGGAACAAGGTTATTTAAATATAATCTAGAAGATCCACAAAGATACTTTTCAAATAGTCAAAAGTCCATCTATAAGCCAGAAACTCTCATATTAAAATTTCAGATTTTTTTTTCCATTGCATGCAAAAACATAAACATATGGAAATAAAATATAATTTTAAATTATATGTAAATGTAAATATTGAAACAAGAAAGGCCCGGCTGTTCTTTTTTTCTGGCTGTTTTTCAAGTCTCTTAAAAAATTATTTGTTTTCAGTGGCTTTTGACACTGTGGATGTTGGTTTATTGTTTCTGTTTTTATTTTACTGCAGTCTTTGTGTCTCTGACCTGCTGTCGTTGCCTGCGGACAGTATAACTCTGCTAGAAGGAAAATGGTTTGTAAAAGGAAAACTAGTGTTTGCTGTGCCCTTTAAAATCCTATAGGGAAGCAGGTCTAAGCTGTAGTTTGTGCTTCATTACTGACAATTTGTTATTAACGTATTGATGTTTTTAAAGCAGAGAAGTTATGCTACTAGACTGAAACTCACCAGCAGCAAGACAAGGTTAAACCTAGAAATTGGATTGTAAACTCACAGCTTCCTGACTCTTCTCTTCCTTTACCATAACGCAACGTCTCCACTGCACTCTGTGAGCTTCACCACCAGCAACTACAAACATCAAAATGGAAACTTTAAAGACTAAAGTGTCTGGTGTTGTGCGTCACCTGAGATCATGCTGAAATCAACTAAACATTCTTTGTCTTAATATATTTTTCCTTTTTCCTACATCAGTTCATCTATTTTTATCTTTCTGAATCCGCTCTGTTTCCTCAAACCCCCCAGTCGGTCGTAGCAGATGGCCATGCTACTGAGTCAGCTTCTGCTGAAGGTTTCTTCCTGTTAAAAGGGAGTTTTTCCTCTCCACTGTCACTACATGCATGCTCAGTTTGAGGGATTGCTGTAATGTCAGCAACGTATCGTCTGCTGCTTGTCCAGGGAGAGTGAATGCTATAAGTCACTGACTCCCTGTAATCTGCTGGGTTTCCTCAACTAGAAAACTTTTTACACTCAGTTGAATAGTTAACTGAGAACTATTATCAATTAGAAAATATGTGTGAACGAATTTTTTGCCAAGTGCTTGAGATTACATTTGTTATGAATTCACGCTACTAAATTGGATGGAAATCATTTTTTTTTTTTAATTTGTAAGCAATTGAGGTTGGAAGAAATACTTGATTATAATATGTAAAGGAATGGGCCAGATGCAAAATGAATAAGTTGGAAATTACCTGCTTTCACTTCCACATGTTGGCAGATGAGCCTCTTTGACTTCCTCTGTGTTCATATTAATACCTCATATATCTAAGCACGTTTACAGTGATGACAGGACAGTGAAAGTAAGAGAGAGCAGAAAATGTTAAAAGGAAAAACACCTGCTGGCGTGCAAGATTGTGATCTAAACTGTATTCACACAGCAGGAGATAAATGATATTTCTCTGCTGTCTGCTCGGCTACGGATTAGTAAATCTCTTCAAGAAGTCCACAACAAATGATTTCTCATATGTCACTTTCACTACGTTTCAACTAGGCAGACAAATGTCATTTGCAGTTCAACCTTTTATGACTTACAGCTTGAGCGGCATATAGATCACCACTTCCAGGGCATTTTTCACAAATCAAAACCCGGGCTGAAATCAACCAAGGTAAAAAAATAATAATAATAATAATGTACGTGTGCAGCCAAGTGTGGAATCAGAGCAAACGGAGCATAATATCATCTTAATGGTATAATTATGCTTTTTATTTGCTTTTCAAATCTGTTTATCTAAGCTAGCCAAAACGATGATGGGGAGAAAAGCTATTAATTCATTCCATCTGAAAAGCTAATAGCATGAGTTGTGCCTCACTGCTTCAGAGAAAACATGAATATGGTGACCTGAGATTACTTCAAACCCCGCCGTCTGAAACTCACTTCAGTCCTCCCCTTATTAAGAGATGAAAGCAGGCTCTTCACACAGACAAGGCATCTTTTCATAGTTCAGTAACCCAAAATGGTGTTTTATCCAAGCTTCATGCCTCGTGATAGGTTTAAATTCTGAGTATCCAAAGAAGGAGAAAAAATAATTTCAAATCAAAGTTAAACGACTCTACCAGATCGTCTTTAAATGGTAGCAAGTACATCTGAAAAGTGTGCTTACCTGTAATGTCGGAGCCCCTTGCGATAAAGCAGGGTTCCCCAGAAAGTCAGCTGTATGCAGTGTGATTAATCCCGCTCCATGTTTCTTCCTTTTGTCAGAGCTTGTGTGTTTGAACAGAGCTGTTTTCTTCTCTGTGTTTGCTCATTTAGGAGCAAACATTTGCCCAAGCTCGCTGCTGCTGCCTCAAACAAGCTCTCCTAGGAAGTGTTATTAATAGGATAATTAAGCAGATGGTAATGAGCTGGATTATGCCTAATTATGACAAGATTTGTTTTGGCATTTTGTCTTGTGAGGAGCCAGTGAAGTGGTAAACTCTACCTTGTAGTTCATTATATTGATGTTTATGCACCTGAGTGCATGGGACCGGCATCAGGGAGATAGTTGGGAAGCCGGGCACAGCAAGTTGGCACGTGTGAAGGTGGAGATAGCTGGGTAGCAGACACCACCGCTGTCTGGCTGCCTTCTTAACCGGCTGGCTGTGTTACGGTTGTTGACCCCCGAGGTGCTGCTCGGGTAGGAGACCCCTAAATACCAAATGCTAACCTGGAGCTATTTAATTTTCTTTTTAGTCATGTTTGGGACTGTGGATATTTTTTAGAGGAAGATGCACAAACAGCTACAGTGACCTCCTGTAGGATCTGACTGTGTTTGTTTACATTTTTTAAGCTCATATTTCTATGCCCATCTACATAGTTGTTTTTTTTTACCCTGGGGGGTTTGGTATTGTTTTCTTTCATCTGTGTTTTCGCAGAACGTATTGATAATAACTGGGAGCGTATAATACTTACCCTCTATCTTTCTGAAGGGAGCATGTTCCCTTCATGATAATTTGTGTGATTAAAAGTATGTATCGATGTAAAGTATGTATTTCAGTCCACTGCTCTTGATTGGTGTGCACAATAAAATGTTCTTGCAATGACTGCCCATAGGTCACATGTTAGATCTATCGCATTAATTTGTCTTCTTATCATGGTTTAAGGATTGCTGTGCTCTCAGCTGCTTGATCTTTCTAAGTGCTAAAGCCAAAGTCCCAGAAAATTCACAGTGAAAGTTGTAATAACCTTTTCAAATAGCTTTTACATCATGCTGCTCTGGTTGACGTTAACTTGTATGATCAGCTGTTTCAGCAGATGAGACAACATAATATGGTTTATCATGTTTCAAAATAGTTATTATTTTTTAACAACCTGTCTATGCTGTGGCTCTTGAGTGAGATTTTTTTTTTCCTTTAGTGCCCAGGATACAGGATATACAGCTTACTCAGGCTTTGGACATTTGTTATTAAATTCCAAACTGTCCATATGTGCATCTCAATAACTTGAAAGTTATTGTTCTCCCTCCACCCCTATAGCTACACCCCTCCATACAACTATATTTGAGGCAGGCACTTGTATTAAAGCCATAACTAACACAGCAGTGATATTTACAAACAGGCTATACTGCAGCAGTGATGGCTCTTAGGAAGAATGTCCATTCTAAGCAATGCTATAAATGTTCTTTTTTGGGGGGTGGAGGATCCCGTGCATCTCTGATAGGATTGTAATTCATAACGAAATACCTAAGAGACAGACTAACTCACTTCTACCCTTGTAAAACAATGTCATGATTAACTTAGTAACGATTATTCAAAAGAAGGACAAGGTGCCAAACTCAGAAAAGCTTGTATCAGTGAAGGAAAATCATTTATTTGAAGCGTCTTGGCAAACATCCTGCTGCGTCCGTACTAGAGGATAGTCTCAAAGGCTTTGACTGTAATTCTCATTCTCTAATCTCCTGGGATGAGCCGAATCACCTTCAGGCTTTTTTTCGTTTTGTTCCTCTGAAAACCGGATGACATCTTGGTCAGGATATTACAGATGGGAAACCACTACTTAGCCTAAATCATATTTGATAAACAAATCTTAATCTCTCTTTCATGGGGTTTTCTATGTTCTCAAATAGCCACACTAGTATCAGAATGACAGCACAGTCAATCATATTTAGCAGAGCTGAGTGTCTTAATTCATGTAGGAATGGAGTTTCAGAAGACCTATGTAGGATTGGAGTTTCAGAAGACCTATGTAGGATTCCTGAAATGATGGCAAAAAGGAAGAAAAAAAGAAAGACTTCATGCATTTGCATTTACAACCCAGATAACGCCCTCTCTCATACACACAAACACTCGCATATTGTACATTCTGCAACTGTGCACATCTTCTATTAAAGTGCTCCTGCAGCTCTCGATAAGAAAGCTAAGTCTAGGATTTAGAGCTTTAGCTTATCGTCATCTTTATGAAGCTTTCTCTGCAAAGTGCAGTAAGCGTGGACCAGCAATCTGCATAGAATTTAAAGAGCGGGGCAGGCGGGGGAGAGGAGAGGAGACTGAGCTGGGCATGATTCACTGTGGAGTTTGGTTGTTTTAGGGGAGGGGAGAAAAAGAGGGTGGAGGGGGAATAGTGACGATAAATACATTAATCTACAGACCCGTCTGTTCGGAAGCAGGTGGATTTACATTCCTATGAAATCAAACCTTCCACGGTGGGTGAAATCTGGCCTCCTGCAGTGGTATTTATGAACCAGTGAGCATAGTCTGAGTGAAGGGGTGTGTGTGTGTGTGTGTGTGTGTGTGTGTGTGTGTGTGTGTGTGTAAGTGGAAGACAGCTTCATATGGCACACAATGCACAGTTAATTCCTCAACACTCTCAGACAGAGAGAGTGCAGTTGTGAAACGTCGCACTTTTCATTTACTCTGGAGGGGGAAGAAGAAAAAAAGAAAAAGCAAAAAGATGAGATTATGGAGAAAGCTCATTTCCTGCTAAACTTGGACTCTGGCTTCCCAAATAAAATTGCTTTTATTCTTCACAACATGTGTTCCCAGAGATTAAGGCCCTGTAATCTTGCGAAGGCTTAATAAGACTCAGTGTGCGGAGTGGAGGCTAAAACAGAAAATGTGGAACGAGCCTCGCTTAGCTCAGTTCTACCCAATGACTTTAATCCTGTTTATTAAATTATAAAGAACCTTAAAGGATAAAGATAAAGAATATTGAGTCGTGGATTTAAATGATTCAGGGTTTATTTTTTTCCTTCCTGCACTGTCGTAGTGTTTGTTATTTGATAGCGCTGGATCATGTTGAAAGATGGCAGCAGGGAGAAGCTGTGACAGACTTTATTTTTGCAAATGGAGCGCTCTCCTCTCTTAGTAGAAACCTTCATTAAGCACAGGCTCAGCCTTGGCCCTGACTGTGGGGTAGTAAAGTGTAAAGTGTTTTCCCACATTCCACTAATCTGGAGTGTCACTGATCCCTGTGACAACTTTTAAACAGAGACATGAGACAAATCTAATTCAAAGTCTCTGCAGAGATTTTTTTTTTTTTTTGCTTGAATTTTTGCTGCATAACTTTACATTTTTACCCTGAATCAATGCAGCTGTGAACCTGGTTATTGTTTGAACGTGTTTACAGAAGATGAGCAAAACTGTCAATATAAGCAGATTACCTTTATATTGGAAGATTTAATGGTCAAAAGAGGGAGTCTAGGCAAGCTGTGTGGACCTGTGAGCTTACAACTAAGAGGTTCTACTGAGATGTCAGACTAAGAGGATTGTGGGTCACTAATCCAAATCAAAAGACATACCATGTGAATTATATTACATTCTGAGACAGATTATTTTAGCCCCAGATTAGGGATTGATTCCAGCCAAATCTTCTCATTTCTTGCATGATGAGGAGAGGAATATGCAGAAAAGCTTCTGAGGCTGTCACAGTTTTTGGGTTTGTTGCTCTAATCTGTGTTATGTGTGGTCTTTTCATTTTATGTTCTGATGGAAAATTTACATTTTCCAAAAATAACAACTTCTTTCTAGTTGATTTAACATATAAAATCATATAATGACAATTTAAGTTAAAAATGTAAATCTAATTAGAAAAATAGGGGGTTATGGTAAACATTTTTTAGCACAGTAAAACCATATCTGCTTAAAGCTGGAAATAAATCTGTGAAAAGCTGCTTTAACATTAAAAAACATCTAAATCTAATTGTTGAAGATATTGTAAAATATTTTAAATGAAGGGCAATTTTATCTTTGATTTTTTTTCCCCACAAGATTTAACAGAGTTAATTACTGAGCACACAGTGGAATAGGAAATACATTACTTGAGAAAATAAATATTATTTTCTGGAGATTGGTAATTAAAGCTTCCAGCCTTTTGTTTCCAATAGCGATAAGTCTCTTTTTAAGAGATTTAATTCACTTCTCCAAAAGGACAGTTGAGATACTTTACCCCTCAGAGATGTACGGTTACGAAGAATAGGATTCAGCTTTAATGCCTGAAAAGCAAACAATTTTATGTGCATGTATCACTGGGTGTCATCAGCCAGTGAGTGGTTTGTGATTATTATTTTAATTGTATGTTTTATTATTATTTTAAGGTGATTAAAGAAAACAGAAGAGAACCAAGGACCAACTCTTGAGGTACGCCACATCAAGGAGATAGTTATTAAAAGTAATCCCAAAAGGTTCTGTTTGCATTTTAATGAGCTACGCAGTCAAAGTCATGGAGGGAGCTGATATTAATTCATTAATGTATAAAGTTTATCCAAATCTAAAATGATTAAAATGAGCTCTAATCTCTTCTGACGTGAGCCTGTTACTGTAAAACAGCGCTTCACAAAACCAAAGGGTGACATCATCCAGTGTCATGCAACCCAGCCAAGATCAATTGTCTTTTTATTTGCTTTTGGTTGAAGAGAGGAGGTAATCCTCTGTTTCATTTACTGTCTCTCACTATCTAGACAAGTGGAGTCTGCAAGTAAATGGAAAATGACACACATGGGTGGATGGTGCATTTCCACCCAACTGTGGCCTAATCTCTCCGTCCACCGTCTAAATGCGCCGTAAACATCTGGATCCTGTTTTCTTTTTGAAAGAGGACAGGAACTAGACGTGTCAACAGCTCTCCAGTTGCATCTGACAGTGTGGATGAGAGAGCCTGCAGACATGCAGTTCATCAGAGAGCGATTACCTGCTGAGGGGATTTACCTCAGCTGCTGCATTCAAGGTCCTCTGGGTTTGGAAAGTATTAAATCTGCCCTCAGGTCATCTGATCACTTGGTTCATATCTGTTGACTTACTTCAGATCACTGACCCCTTCAGCAGTGTTCTCGCCTTCATAAACCCTTTTATGCCTGCAGAAATGGTCTATTTTACAGAGACTGATCAACAGCTCTGCCTTTATTTTTTTTTTTTGCCTAGCTGGTAATTCAACAAGTTCAGGAAAACAGAAATGACTTGGAATAAAATAAGAAGAAAACTAATTGTAAACTTGAGGAAAATTAGGATTTCTGATGTTGACCTTAAAATAAAAAATATCTTTCTTTCTATCTGTATTTCTAAACAATGAATTAATTAGATACTGTTAAGTCTTAAGCTCTTCATCAGATCCAAGTCAGGACTTTGGATGGGCCACTCCGATGTGAATATCACTTCTATTCAGATGAAACATGTTAGCAAAATTTAAAGATTTCATAACTGTGTAATTTCTTTCACAGTTATGAATAATGTTTGACTCATCTGTTTATAAACCCATCCCAACCAAATCTGATGTAATTTCATTCCAATAAAAAGATAAATTAAGTTTGTTTGAGAAATCCTCAGAAAATCCTTAGAAACATGAACAGAAGGGAGGTTCTGAAAATGTATATTTTAATATATTTTTCAAAGATATTGAGCAAAACAGTACTAATAATAGTTGTACTGCATCCTGAATGAGCCCAGGAAGCATTTAGATGTATTTCTAATGAGAATCTGGAATTATAAATTTGAGAATTTATGATTTTGGAGCTCATATGACAAAAGGCTTTAGTTGTTAACTTTCCTAACAAAGTTACACAAAGAAACAGTAAAAACTTATATAGTAAATTATTAAATAAAATAAAGCACATCACAGTTAAAACAAATGTATTATTATTTTAAATAAAGTCTTGTTTTCTGTCAAAGGAGTCAAGCACTTCTGGTGATAGAATAACTTAGTTATACCATGTCAGCGGTGTAAGAAACATGATTTATTTGTTAGAGATCAACAACAAATGTATTTTAAATGTATTTTAATAAATCAAGAAACTCACTCCCTGGAGACCGACAGCCTGTTTTATTCAAATATGTCAACCATCTTTCTTATTTGACGTAGTTTGGCGTTGGCTGTTAAAATAAGTGTGTGCAACAAAAAGATACTGTTATATTGCAGGTTATCTCATCATCACACTGCTCTTCCTATTATTATATTCATACCACACCTCGACTGCCACCTCAGTGAACCACCTACTCACTGATTCTTCATCATCTTCAGTTCATATTCTTCATTTGCCTCTGTACTTCTTGTTCTCCTCTCTTAGAACTATCTTTACCTTCACGGCTGACAGTCAGTCGCAGCAAAGCCGAACTTGGTAAATCTAGAAAGATTGGCTTTATAACCCCACTGTCTGGTAGGAATTCAATGCTTCATCCAGCTGTGCGTGATAAAGGGTGTGTCTGTAACGGCGATAACTCATAGGCGGTGCAGGCATCTGCTGAACATGGCGTTATCTGAGTTCTGTAAATATCGTTTGCGTCCTCTGCTTTTAGTCTGGCAGTTGCAACGGGTTAAACAGTCACTGTCGTATAAACACACGCACAATCTTGCAACTGCACATGCTTATCTTACTCCACTGATGTGTGTGTGTGTCGGCGTGGGCAGTCTGACTCAAGGCCGGTGGCAGCCTGCGGACCGCTCAGGTACGGCATGTTCGGTTATGACGGCATGCTTGTTTGATCACCGACAGCCTAAATGCAAACAAAGTCCTTTGAATGCAAAAAACAGGGGGAAAAAAGAAAAAAAAAAGGTGCTGCTGGCTTGCTATTTGCATAGATAGCAGATGACAGATGGCTGCTAGTAAATTTTCACATAAACGGCTACTAAATACAGCGGGATATAGCTGACACTGTTACAGGAACAGAAGGGGAGTATTGCAAATAAACGTTTCACAGCTACATGCCCACACATGAACACACAGAAGACACAGCGGGAAGAGCCCGGTCTGAAATTACACTGAAAAGTGCAGAGTATCACTGAGCATGCAGACCACATAGACCCAAGACTAACATTCATTCATGGCAGCTATTTTTGTCATTGGTTCAGGGTTTAGTTTGTGTTTTTATAGCTCCTATAACTGTACTGGGAGTTTGCTGGCATGACTGTTCTCTGTGATGTAGCGCTGTGAAGGAAGGTGTTCGCATCTTGCCCACTGGTAAAACACTAAAGTCATTAGTCACACGCAAAAATATTTGAAAAGGTCAACGCTTGGATTTCCTTGTCAAATAGTTTGGATGCTCTTGCTGGAGAAATGCTTTGTCACCAAGTTAGATACCTTTGAATAATCAGCTACTCACTGTGTCACTTAAAAGATTTCAGAAGAGTTCAGTTATTGGTCCGAATCGAGGTTCAAAAAAAGGAGATTTTAAGACATTTCATATAACAGTTAAAGCAGAAATAGAAAACAATGCAAATTGTTTAGATTTAGATCTTACAGATTTTAGCACATATACTAAATCTATGCATGTGAGGTTAATTTGTAACTTTTACATGCCCTTAGGTGTGTGCAGGAATACTTGTGTGTCCAGTGCGTCTCTTGGTTGTATTGTGATGAAAGGAAAGCCGGTTTAGGATGTAGCTTCATTCTCACCTGAGATCAGCACCAGGTGAGAATGACCCATAACCAGGCAAGTATTGAGTTGTTATAGAAATCATCCAATGTTGTCTGCTAAAACAATGCAACCTGTGAGTTTTTTGTCTGATTCTCTATACAGGTCAAATCTAAACTAACGGCAGTAAAATAATAAGATAAAAAGTTTTTTTTGTTTTTTTCTCAAATGACTTCCTCTTGCCTTGTTTGTGATCACCTTTCAGAAATGTTCCTATTTTTGTACTTTGTCAAGACGATGAGCCATTAATCAATATATTTTACCCATAGAAGAGGGTTTGGCTGGTAAGATATAGAAAAGCAAAAACTGTCATTTCAGAAGCTTTCAGTAATAATTCAGAGATTTTCATTGATTAGTGAGGACTGCTTCTGCTCCACTTCCTGTTTACTGTTTTTTTTTTAACATTACTATAAGAAAAAACATTAGTTAATTAGTAAATAAAAAGGGAAGTGTCTTCTGGTGCTAATCACCAGACAAGTGCAAACTTTATCTATCTATTCATGATAGACTTTGCTGTTCTGTTTTTAATTGGGCAAATTGAATACATGGCCTCCCACAACTTTAAGGCCATTAAGTGAATAAATAAGTTCAACAAAGTTTCTTTAAAAAAATAAAGTGTGTTTTCTGAACCAGCACAGTGAAAAACACTGTAGTGACATGATATACCTCATGATTCATCTCATGCTCTTATCTAATAATTTTATCTGTGAATCTAAACCAAAGTGCAGCTGTGATTACATTATCCCGTTTCAAGTGTAAAAGTGTGCTCTGTATTTTCTCTGTGAGACATTTTGGCTGAATGAAATCAATTCACGCAAAGCGTCATGGGTTACAGTAATCATGATGCAAAGTTCAACACAGTTCTTCTGTGAACCTGTAGGGGGCTCTGAACTCAAGAAAAATTGATATAGCAGGTCTTTACGCTTCCAGTTATTTGTTTGTTTAATCTGCGGTTTGAAGCGGAGTCTGATCCGATGGCTACACCCCACTGATGGCTCTAACCAGTACTTTGTGTGGTGACCCTGCCTTGGCCTCTGGTGTCACTTAGTGCCTGCCTGTGCTGTGTAATTACCAGGACCAGCGTGGTGTCCACAAGGTGAAAGCCACATGGAGCAGTGGCCGACAGCCAGGCATGGGATTTGGCCATGGCGCTCTCTCTGTTTCATCCCAAAGTCTTTGTTTATGTAAAAACAGTAGTGAGCCTTTTACCCCCAGATTACTCCACGCTGGGAGGATAAAGATATACACACACAGCCTGGGAACGGGCCTCAGGCCAGGGCCAGCTCAGTCCAGGGATAAAGAGATTGAGGCACAAAGAAGAGGCTCTGCTACAAAGCATCTGCACTTTGTCACAAGGTTTGCACTTGTTTGTTTTTAGTTTGAAAATTGTGACTGGAACGTGCAGAAGCTGCTAAGCATTCAGAACTACAAGATGAATGTCAGAAAGTCACAAAAACAAAAGGACATTAGCACATACAAAATATTGTGAGAATTTGTACAATCATGTCGTTATTATGAAAATGAATAATTTGCACACTCAGAGTAAAGCTTAAGATTAAATTTCTAATCACAGCTCTAAGGAAAGAGTCACAATGTTATCACCTTCCACAACAACTTGCTTATGTTAGTTGAATGGTATGAGTTATGACAGCATTTAATTTCCCTGTGAAATAAAGAAATCATTTTTTGTATTCAGTTAATTGGAATTGACTGTATGAAATATTGTCAAAACAATATGAATCTTACTCATACACCGTGCAAGTAGTGTATACATAGATTTAAAACAGTCTACTACTAGCAATATGTCTCAACTAAAATTAAATATCCCAAATATTAAACAACTTACTTTAATTTTATTTTATTTTTTCACTGCAGATGTCCTGAATTCTTCAAATACTTACTGGCTTTATTAAAAACAAATTTTATGTTTTGTAATTTCCATCTCTCAATCTAGATTTGACTTATATAGTAATTATTACAGCTGCTCCCCTCCAATCCCTTTGTCTTCTGCTGCACCACACCCATCTTTAGATGGAGCCACCAGTTAATTCCCTCCACTCCTTCTCCTAGCAATCAATTGTTTAATACCTGAGCTGGAGCAGGGAGACTTGACCTGCCCTTACTTCTCCTAGATGACAAAGCAAGTGCATTTGGCCTCCACTTTACCCCTTAATCCACCTCTGTAATTACAAATGCCCCTCCTCTCAGACAGCCTCCAAGAAAATACACTGAAGGTTGTTTATGGGTGGTGGCACACATTAGGATTCCTCTCAGATCATCATTTTTCTCTGTAGGAGACTAAATAGACTGAAAGAATAAATGAAAGAGCACACACACACACACACACACACACACACACACAGCAAATAGATTTTGTTTCTCACAGATGCAGAGACAAAGAAACAACTAGACGCCGATTGAGGAAGTTAAACCAAATGAATAATTCTACACAACGGCACACTGACAGTTTGATGATGATTGTCAGCAGGGCTGATTGACCGATAAATGAATGCAAATCAAAACTGTTTTCTTTTTTTTTTCTTCCCGAGTACAATTCAAATTGCTGTTTATCCCTCCCACTGGGATGGAGCGATAGAAGGAGGGCTCCCAGTCAGTCACCCACCCATCCCTGCTGGCAGCTTCTGCAGGGCGGAGGGAAGGAGAAGGGGAGACTAAAGTAAATAGCGGAGAACAAATGAGCTCTGTGATGGCTCAGCAAGCACTGCTTCCCTCCTCGCCTGTCTGAATGGCCATTCTTTGTTGATGGCTGAATAGAGGGCTAAATATCTTTTGATATCAGAGCCAGAGCCATCTCTCTCTGGATGCTATATACCGAGGCAAAATCCTTTCATATGCAAATAAAATCTGGGTTATGATTGGTTCTACCCCTGTGGTCGATGTGCTTTAATGGACATCCCATTTGGGATCAGAGGATGAGTAATGGGGCCGTATTTGGGTTTCTCATCTTCCGTTAGCTTTTGGAGTCTTTGATTGTTCTTTGGGGTTTTAGCATTGTGTGCTCATTCATGCTGGTTGACAAGAGCTCATTTTTTTCTTTTTTCTTTCTTTTTTTGGAGGGAAGAAGACCAGATGGTGTCCCGTGAACTGGTGTTTAGCGTGGCACGCAGAAGGATTTGTGGCGAGGCTAATGCTTAGTTACAATTCACTGATGGATTAGTGTGTGTTTATGGGGACACATCCATGCGGGTATGCCGTGGCAACCCATTCATCAGGACCTGAATCACAAAGTAATGCCCTCTATGTTCACTAAAGAGGTTAGGTCCAAAAAAACATAAAAAAAACAAAGGCACACGATGTAGGTTGATGTTAAAAGCCGGTGAGCACTTAGCGACACCAAGCACATCCACAGGCTCACATAAATCTGCTGAAAAGTACCGTTACAGAAAGTTAGCTTATAACACGGTGGTGCAATTACGATGCTTTACGTCTACGGTATCTAAAACCAATATTGGCATGACAATATAGCCTTAGCCGACAATGCACTTTTAGTTTGGGTTGGTAAATTGCTCAGAGTGAGAAACTTGAATCGCTTTGAGGTGCAGTAATTTTCATCCTGTCCAACAAATTGACTCTGATGTGAACAATTCTACAAAAAAAAGAAAAAATATGTCATTAAATAGAAGCAGTCTGTCAATAGTTTTTTTTTTCTCTCTCTCTCTCTTCAAAATACGGAAACTCATAATATCCTCAGATTGGTGGTTGTCATGGGAAAAGGAGAGACATACAATTTTCTGCAGCCTTGAAAACTACTTGAGTGACACTTAACAGTTTACATAAGAGCAGTCAGAACATTGGCCTTTGTCTGCTGCAGAAATAAGGGCAATTACCTCTGTCTCTTATAATCCTCTCTGTCTTCTGTAATCTTGCTGTGGAGAAGCTGAAAGGGAAATATAAAGGCCGACTTGAGAGCATCGAACGCTCGCTCGAGAAACAAAGCACTTTCTCTTGTTTGGGAGTGAGATTTTAGAGGTCAATATGGTCCTTCACTGAGGATTTAGGTATAGTTTCACTCTTTTAGTGATGGTCTGCGTTTGGCTGCGAGTAGAAACTCACTACTGGGTGGCCAAAATGTAGATACACAAATCTGTTGAGTCAAGGAAACTGCAAACGCTATGTATAAACAGATTTACTTGAAGCATTAAGTTAGCTGCAAATAATTTTACTGGAGAAATATCATGCTAAGTGCAGCCAAAGGAAAAAACACAAGTAACTGATGGTATTTGTAGATTACGCTCATTGTCTGCTGGCGAAACGAGACTATTTAACAAATAACTTCATTCTGACGTATGTTTATAATAGCCTGACAAAAACAAATGTAAAATAGTCTGGAATATTTTATGTGTGAGAAAAAGAGAGAATAAGGAGATGCTTTTAGAGGTTCACAGCTATTCATACTCCATTTCAAATATAAAACTGTTTTATTAAACCAAGACATTTGCTCTGATAGCAAACTAGACAGAAGTATTAAAACAAAAATAATGTGAAAGAGGTGTCAATTTTTCAAAAATGTATTAATCTATTATTTTTAATAGATTAGGTTTATAATCAATGACCAAACATTTTTTTGGTTTTATGCCAATCAATTTCAATTC
Source organism: Xiphophorus couchianus (assembly GCF_001444195.1). Classification (NCBI taxonomy): domain Eukaryota; kingdom Metazoa; phylum Chordata; class Actinopteri; order Cyprinodontiformes; family Poeciliidae; genus Xiphophorus; species Xiphophorus couchianus. Next base: position 25,587,942 of record NC_040231.1, on the reverse strand, counting down.
TTTTTATTTCCTTAGTCCCAATTCACAACAAATATCATCCTGAAGCACTTGCAAAGAAAATCTCATTTAATTCATGTACACGAACTTTCCAGTTAGTCCTACTTATCAATCAATACAACAAGATCTGTTAATCATTCAAAATAGGTTTAATAGTCTTCTAAGGAAACCCAGGTGATTGTGTAAGGTCATTGACTTGTGGCATTCACTCCATAAACTGGAGAGTAGTAGAAGAAAAAAAGTGAGGAGAAGTGGTCAGTTTGTCCTCCAGCAGCCTAAGCCTACAGCAGCACAGAGAAAGCTAATCCCTCAGAATGATGCATGAGAGGCAGAGCCGGGCAGAACCGTCTCCCGATGGATCGGGTCACGTTTGCTAACTGGTGTTTCTGTCTTTAATGAGCTCCACATTAATGAGCTTGTAAGGCCTCCTTGTCATCACCCTAATCTTTGGCTCCCTCCACAGATTCTCCATCAGATTCAGGTTAGAAGAAACAGATGTTAGAAGGTCAGATGTTTAAAAAAAAGTAGACCCAATTATTTTGTAGTTTTTCTTCATTGTAAACAACCACGAGCCGGACTCTGTGTCCTCACATCGAGTCCCTCTCCTTGTTCATGTGATTTTCTACATGGATTCCTGTAACCTGTTCAGATAGTCGTCCTTACAATTGATAAATTTCTGATTAAATATCGTTTTGTATGAATCACATCTGTAGATGCCTTGCAGGAGTTTCAGGGTTTTAGAGGTTTGTCAAGTGATTTTTATTTTTGCTTCAGTTTGTGCTGAGGGGAAAACAACAACACACACTCACACACACACACCCACACACAGCTCCTATAATCTGACACACACATAAAACCTCTCTCTAACACTTTGCTTTTCAGTGACACACAGACAAAACCTTTTTTTTTTTCCTCTCTCCACCTGAGGACAATAGCTGTGCAGTGAGGTGAGACCACAAGAGGAAAAGCATTTATCCCAGCGGAGCAGTGCTGATGACCCTCCCTGCTGGCTCCTCTCTTGCCCTCTTTCTCCCTCTGGGCCGACAGAGGATGCTTTTGTGTCGGCTGGATGGAGTCAGGGTGGTGGTGGGGGCGCAGAGCTAGCGGCGGGCGGACCGCTGTCACACCACACACAGCTTTTTCAAGACACAGGCTGTACTTTTGACATGTGTCTACTGACATTACCCATGATGCTGCTCCCGCTCCTCCTCCCCGCTGGCTCGGGTTGTCTGCTCGCCTCACAGGGGTAATGGTGTGTGAGACAGGTCAAGAGAGGGAATACGCTGTGACTGTGTTGGTGTCTGTTCGTCTGTGTGTACGTGACGGGGGGGGCGGCGGAGGAGGACTCAGCCTGAGAAACAGGGCGAACAGAGAGGAAGTCATTTTGCTTGTGTAGTTCTAGAAATTGCCCGTTTGTCTGTTTTTCCTGAGGCAGTTTTTCCCACTAACAGGGCCAAATATAAAATGCGTTAGTGTTTACAAGTGTCCTTACAAATGCTCTAAAAGCCCTGATGCATCCAGGAGTCAGGACGGCTATGGCTGAAGCTGTTTACTTATTTAGTTTTTCGTATATCACTGCAACATCTTTGTTTGATAAAACTTTAATGGTCAGACCTTCTAGAAAGAATGGTCTGCTCTATAAGTTAAAATTAACCTTTGACTGTAATATGTTGCACATTCTTGACCAGGTCAGTATTTTTCTGGCTATAGTTCTGTTTCATTGGTTGCTATAGTCTCTCTGGTCGTTCAGGTTGAGGGATTGCTGTCAATCAGGGGAAACTTTCTGGTTTCCTCAAACAATTTAGCACTTGATCTTTTTCTGACAGAATTTCAGCTGACTGAGCAAACTGAAATTATTGAAATTGGTCTAAATATTTGTTTGAGAACAATTACATGACCTGACCTTGGGTGCCTTGGTCAGGTCATGCATGACAACTGGTTCTTACACTATTTGCCTGGTAAAAGAAAAGTTTAATAAAGATAAAATACTGTATCTTGAGATAATTTCTGTTGCGTGTTGGCACTATAGAAATTACTTAAATGTAATTTAACTCAAAATTACATTTAAAAGTGCAGGTATTTAAAATCAAAATTAATTTCATGGTGGAAATGAAAAACAAGTAAAATCCAAACAAATTTAGCCTTAAAGGACTCAATCAAACCAAGGCCCAAACCAGTAGAGTTATGTTAAATTTTAAAACCAGTATCGTCCAATTTAATGAAAATCTTCAGATTTAAATTGCTTTGTCTTGAAAATATGTTGTAAAAACTTGTAGTCATGTTGCTTGAACCTAAATGTGTTTGTGTACTACTGGTATGTCCATAAATCTGACGTATAAGCGTTATCCGCAAACAGCAGTGATGAATGACAAAGCTGCTTCTCTTGGCCCATTGGGGGTTAATTTGGCTTCAAAAATGATCTAACGGGACGCTGGAAAAGACTTTTGTTTTGCTCAAGTTGTGCTAAAAGGAGTTGGCCCATCATCGAAACTATTCAAACCTAAAATACATTCTCAATGCAAAACATGTAGCAGCAGCACAAACGTCCCCAATGCTAATGCTAATGCATCAAACATTTCCAAAGAAATGATTAGGGGTTCCTGAAACACTTGAAATCTAAATATTATAATTATGTATAGCATTTTGCACCAACATGGAGGTAGAATAGCCTAAATAACAGATTAAAAACAATAAATATCTTTGTTTTTGATCTCATATGTCTCTTAATTAGCAGCAAATGGGGTTTTTGAATTGAGAATATTGCTTATTTTCTCAATAAATGGTTTTTGATTTAAAAAAATAGTCCAACCACTTATTTAGATTTCTCTTTTTATATTCTCTAAACAACTATGTAAAGAAAAATATATTTATTTTGAGAATTGCAATATTAACTGGAATAATAGCATTTTAGCATTTTATTAATAGTCCAATCAAACCAAACAATCATAAATCTACCAATTAAGAGAAATTAGGAATGAAGATTTTCTTTATTACACTATAATGAAAGTTTATTTCAGCTGATTATAAAGCAACTCAATCTCAGATAAATACAAGATGGGTCCCTCTGCAAAAGCCTTTTTCTGAGTGTATTTTGTTTTGCTTTTGTAAAAAGCTGAGCTGGCACATGATAGCTGTTTTAACTACACCCGGCATCTGGAGAATTTGTGCTCAGTGTTTGGATCATTAACCAAATCAGCCTCCATAAGAACAATAAACCAGCAAATGAGACATTGTAACGCCACTTGACATTCATCCATCATCATCCTGAGAGCTTCAGTGTCTGTCTGATGATTTCATTTCCTCTGCTTCGTTTTTTACTCCCAGCTAAACCATCTGGAGTTTTGCATCATTTGGGGTTGTGTATAATTGAAGTGATTTGTTGATGGATATTTTTATGAACGTTCCAGGAAAACTCTTAAAAAAATAGTGAAATATGTACATATTCCAGCATCATCACTTTGCAAACTATACTGGCGATTTTTGCTACCATTTGTTAATTTGTTACTCAGCTTTCAAAGCACTAATACCCTCTACCTCTACACGCTGCTGCCACATTGAGATCCCACACTGAATGAGTTTCCCCTTTTGCCTCTCACTTTGCATAAAGCCTGTCGAAATTTCAGGAACAAGCTCACACTCATTTGCCTGTCACATTAACTCGTTTCCCTTGGGGCTTTTTACCACACTGACCCACCCAAACAAATGACCTGTTCATGGAGCACAAAGCCCGTCTCCTTCTCTGTCAGGCTTCCGGCTTCACTTCACCTCCTCTCTAACCTCCCGTGACCTTTCCTTCCTCCTCCTCTCCCTTTGCTTATATATATAAATATATATATATATATCGCTTTAGAACACCTATTCTAATTTCTTAGAAATTAAGATGATGAAATGTAAATTCTTTAAAACAACTTGCCAGTGTGATAATATATTGGAACCAGGTTTTTAACAGTAACTAAGTACTTTTTAAAATATGTAGTCATGTAGAAACATTTCTGCAAGAAATGTAAATGACTTTATTACTTTATATCATTAAATATATGTGTATTTTGGTTTTACTTCCAGTGTTAAACCATGGTTAAAATGTGCAAATGTCCTCAGATTAACTTTTTTTGCAAGCTGAATGCAAGCAAAAGTTGTTCATCTTAGACTGTAAAAAAATAAAAACTTTTCTAACAATATATTTTGGAAGTTTGTACAGAAGACTATTGGGTACATTACTAACCATCCAGTACAGTCCTGTCTGTTTGGTATGCATGTTTACTAATGAAATACAGCGTTGGTTTATAGCTAAACTCGTGCAGAGTGTGTATTTATAGCACAAAAGTTACACTAAAACAAAATAGAGGAATCCCAGCAAATAAACTCTGGTATTTGGGAACATGAAGGCTGCTAGATTATGAGTATATAAGAATGTGAAAAGATTATGGAAAAACATGGCAAAGTTTTGTTATAATGTGACATGACGTGGAGTGCACTTCCATAATTTTCTGAAGACACGCCATTTCGTATTGATTGTGGTTCTGATCCCCCAGCGGAGCCGTCGACTCTTCAGAAATATGAGAAATTACGACTTGTGATCAAATTCCAAATAACCCTGAGGAATCATCTGAGCAAGATTTCCTGAACCACATAACCACATTCGTTCACAGAAGACTACGATGAGCAAAGAATCTAAAATGACTTTGAATAATTAGTATGAAATGTTTACTTGAAAAACGTGGAAGAAAACAAAACTGCAAAAGTACAAAATGTCAAAAGGCTAATATGATTATAAGAAAGAAGAGCGTCATTAGTGTCTGTGTTTGACTGCTGTAAGTAAAGTAAAGTTTTTCCTCAATCTGTTTCGTCAGACCCAATGTCTTGAACCCTGACAGAAAATATGGAATTAATCAGTGGAGGATATTCAGCCAGTTGTTTTCTGCTTTTTTGCGGATAAAAAAAAATCAAGCAAAAACTCAGATTTGAGAAATTATGTCATTAATGGAAAAACATGACTAGAGTTTATTGACAGTCCAGCAGAAGATGTGTGAGATTTTGCATCTGTCAAGACCTTATGTTCACACATTGATAAAACGATGTCAACAAAAAATATATATAAATATAAATGAACACTTCTTGTAAACAAAGCCTGAACATTGTTAAAGAGTTAGCTAACGCTAGCAGCAAAACCACCATGTGTGGGTCATGTGTTCCCCAAGAGAAACAATATCGAGCTGTTATGTAATAATACTATTCAAAACACACAGTATGGTTACGTCCTCAAGAAGCTGCAAGTGAACAGACAGAGCTAACATATGCACAAGGCAAGGACATCGACACAATAAATTCATGTCTAAAATAAAGTTTTAGCATGTTAGTGTTATTTACAGCTTCCCGCTTTGCTGTCTGTTGTTTCTCCAGACGGAAGGCACTGACCCCTCAGTCAGTCTTTTGGTAAATCCATTTTAATGCTGGCAGAGGTTGCTGAAGCACTAGAAGTGCTTCACGAAATCAAAGAGCGCTGCTTACAAGAAATATCAAGTTTAACCAGGCACTTCGAACAAGTTCTGGTGCTTGGGGACGGTGGGTTAACACACGCAACAACTGAACATTTCGACACTAGTAATCTGGGCCTCCCTGAACTTGGAAGACAAAATCACTGTGAGAAATAAAAATGGTGGATTCACAAAATTGGTTATGAACTGATGCAAATATGGTGACATTATTTTTCAAGAAACATGATGGGGATCAGAGTAAACTGAACTGATTGAAAGATATGACCCGAACAGAATATAAAGATATGTACACAGCAATATGAAGCAGCTGATGGGTACCGGCGGGCGAAGCGGCATGCGGCTCGGGCGGTTGCTGAGGCAAAAACTCGGGTGTGGGAGGAGTTTGGAGAGGCCATGGAGAAAGACTTCCGCACGGCTTCGAGGCGATTCTGGTCCACCATCCGGCGTCTCAGGGGGGGAAGCGGTGCAGCACAAACACTGTTTATAGTGGGGATGGTGTGCTGCTGACCTCTACTCGGGACGTTGTGGGCCGGTGGGCAGAGTACTTCGAAGACCTCCTCAATCCCACCAACATGCCTTCCACTGAGGAAGCGGAGCCTGGGGACTCTGGGTTGGGCTCTCCAATCTCTGGGGGCGAGGTCGCCGAGGTGGTTAAAAAGCTCCTCGGTGGCAAGGCCCCGGGGGTGGATGAGATCCGCCCGGAGTTCCTTAAGGCTCTGGATGTTGTAGGGTTGTGTTGGTTGACGCGACTCTGCAATATCGCATGGACATCGGGGGCAGTTCCCCTGGATTGGCAGACTGGGGTGGTGGTCCCCCTGTTCAAAAAGGGGGACCGGAGGGTGTGCTCCAATTATAGAGGGGTCACACTCTTAAGCCTCCCTGGCAAGGTCTATTCAGGGGTCCTGGAGAGGAGGGTCCGTCGGATAGTCGAACCTCGGATTCAGGAAGAGCAGTGTGGTTTTCGTCCTGGTCGTGGAACACTGGACCAGCTCTACACCCTCGGCAGGGTCCTGGAGGGTGCATGGGAGTTCGCCCAACCAGTCTACATGTGTTTTGTGGACTTGGAGAAGGCGTTCGACCGTGTCCCTCGGGGAGCCCTGTGGGGGGTTCTCCGGGAGTATGGGGTACCGGGCCCTTTGATACGGGCTGTCAGGTCCCTGTATGACCGGTGTCAGAGTCTGGTCCGCATTGCCGGCAGTAAGTCGGGCTCGTTTCCGGTGAGAGTTGGACTCCGCCAGGGCTGCCCTTTGTCACCGATTCTGTTCATCACTTTCATGGACAGAATTTCTAGGCGCAGCCAAGGTGTTGAGGGGATCCGATTTGGTGGCCTCAGGATCTCATCTCTGCTTTTCGCAGACGATGTGGTCCTTTTGGCTTCATCAGATCGTGATCTGCAGCTCTCGCTGGATCGGTTCGCAGCCGAGTGTGAAGCGGCCGGGATGGGGATCAGTGCCTCCAAATCCGAGGCCATGGTCTTGAGCCGGAAAAGGGTAGAGTGCCTTCTCCGGGTCAGGGGGGGTGTCCTGCCCCAAGTGGAGGAGTTTAAGTATCTCGGGATCTTGTTCACGAATGGGGGAAGAAGGGAGCGGGAGATCGACAGGCGGATTGGCGCAGCGTCTGCTGTCAAGCGGGCGCTGTACCGGTCCGTCGTGGTGAAGAGAGAGCTGAGCCAAAAAGCGAAGCTCTCGATTTACCGGTCGATCTACGTTCCCACCCTCATCTATGGTCATGAGCTTTGGGTCATGACCGAAAGAACGAGATCGCGGATACAAGCGGCCGAAATGGGTTTTCTCCACAGGGTGTCTGGGCTCTCCCTTAGAGATAGGGTGAGAAGCTCAGTCATCCGGGAGGGACTCAGAGTAGAGCCGCTGCTCCTTCACATCGAGAGGAGCCAGTTGAGGTGGCTTGGGCATCTGGTCAGGATGCCTCCTGGACGCCTCCCTGGTGAGGTGTTCCGGGCACGTCCCACCGGGAGGAGGCCCCGGGGAAGACCCAGGACACGCTGGAGGGACTATGTCTCTCGGCTGGCCTGGGAACGCCTCGGGATTCCCCCGGAGGAGCTGGAAGAAGTGGCTGGGGAGAGGGAAGTCTGGGCCTCCCTTCTGAAGCTGCTACCCCCGCGACCCGACCTCGGATAAGCGGAAGAAGATGGATGGATGGATGGATGGATGGATGTACACAGCACTAGGAAAGACTGAAGTAAAAGTTTTTGCACTGCTAGAGATTCCAACAAAATGTATTTAAGGGCTAAAAAAGTGGATTTTGCATGATGTGTCTCCTTTACTGGACATGAACTGGTTTGATTTAGTTATAAAGCCTTAAAGCGAGTAACAAACAGACTGATGAAAGTTTATTAGCGGTCGTAATGCCCCCAGGTACAGTCAGTGTTTTTTGTTTTTTTTTTACATGCTATTTTTTGAGCTCCTCACGCACACGAAATCCTGCTAAAGAGCAAGAAAATCTGAAAATCTACCATTCAATTCTCAGGGGAGTTCTCTGCAGCTTTTCAGAGCTTACTAACCCCGGTGTAATGTGATCAAGGGTTAATTAAAAAGCGCGGCTTGAGAAAATGTGCAGATGATCAACTCTTGTTGTTGGAGCATTTATGCCGTCTGACTGCAGAGAGCGGGGAACCCTCGGAGTTCCTCCCTGGTGCCACTTTTGCCCCGTGATCCTAATTATCTGTGAGGCCCTCGTCGGTACAGCTTCAACTGGCAGAGGTGGAAGGAAGGAAGTTTATAATCATGTTCAATTAGAGCTCCTTCACATTTTATCTGAGGCTTTCCACTGTGCTAATGACTTATTTGTACCAATTATTTGCCTTGCTGAGCTTGTTAACCCACGTGTTCACCCCAGCAGTGCTGGTAGAAGTCGTTCACACTTCCTCTTTTGCTTGTAACACAAAATGAAGATCTGATTTCTGTTGTTGGCGTCTGACTGCGAGACACTATTTCTGCTGCGTGTCGCCAAGTAATTGTTAGGATGACATCCTGACTTTGCCAGTGAAAACACAATCAAAGGTGTCGTGTTTACTTTCTGTTTATTTTTCTAAACTTTATTTGGGCATAATGTAATCATTCTTTCTTGCTTGCTTTCTTTTATTTAAAATGGCTAAAATCCTCACAAAAAAAAAATACTCAGGTTGGTTAGTTTTATTTTAATGTCAAAAAGGGGCCTGAAATGATTTGTGTGTTTTTTGGGTAATAAATTTATAAACCACAGCAATTTACAAGAGTATAATTACAAGTTTTATAAATATGAATATCACCAGAAGTTCAGATGATTAGGTTTTCCTTTGAGTTTTTTTATTATTATTTTTATAATTATTATATGATATTTTCCCCTGTTTATTATTTACAAAATTGTGGACAAATATTGTTAATGTTTTTTTGTGTGTCAAAACATATTTGCGTGTGTGTGTGTGTGTGTGTGTGTGTGTGGGGATGTGTGTGTGGGGGGGTGTGGGTGTGTGTGTGTGTGTGTGTGTGGGCACGCGTACATCCTAAATAAAAATGTTATAAACTTTTATTTGCCGGCTGGCACTTTTTGCCTAGTCAAACTGTGACTCCAGTGGGATGAAGCTAACTAAAAATGACTAAACTAAAAGGAAGATGCAATTTTATATTTTGTAGATGTGTTCTAAAGTAGTAGAAACAAATCTACTCGTTTATATTAAGTTGTTAAATATTATCGAAACATTTGCCAAAAAGAGTAGAAATTAAGTGACGTTTGCATTGTTCTGGTTCTGCTGCGCGTTGGGAATGTGGTTTTGTTCGCGTGGGTCAGGTGCAGTGATGGTTTTTGTGAAAGCCCTCTGTTAATATCCTGCAGGCCTCACACACACACTCAGTTTTGTTGTCTCTCTCATCCGACACTTTTCGTCATGTAACCGTCCAGCCTTTCGAAACCCGCTGTGGAAAGCCGTATATTAGCCGCATCGCAATGTTCGAAGCATGTTTTTTTGGGGGGGGTGGAGTGAGTAGCATCGTATAGTCTAGAAACTACGGTATCATCCTGCAGCACGGCCTCCTCCACAGTTTTGATTGTTTTCATCTCAAAAGATCTCACTGCGGCCTCCTCAAACACAAAAGAAGGTGGAAAACTCCAGTTCGAGTATCGCTCTCAATGGTCTGTGTGATCAGAGATCAAGGCAGCGGCTTTTATGGGAGTAAAAGCATTGAATTATACATAACAATATGAAACGCACACACGGAGACCTCCTCCAATTTGTGACGCTGATCCTGAGTGGGCTCTTGTGTCCTGCGAAGTCTGATGAAAGCTTCTCATCTTGAGGACAGGTCAGATGCAGCGAGGCCTGAATGCTTTCAAAGACGCCCAAATGACCTCCGGGAGCTAAAGCACCAACGCTCTCTGCCTCCACACAACCTCCCTTTAATCTTCTCCTGCTCTCTGTGAGCACTTGGTTATTCTGTGGCTGGAGAAAGAGAGGTGGAGGAGGAGGAAGAGGCAGCCTCATGCCTTATGTTTTCTTCAAGCATTCTCAGCTCTCCTTCAGGGTCTCTGAAAAGTCATAGGAAGCTCCTATCTCAGATGCACAAATGCGAAGAAGAAGAAGAAGAAGTTGCAGCAGAAGAAGCTGTAAGTGCTGAGAGGATGGCATGAGGAAGAGAAGCAAATAAAATACAAAAACATTCAAGTCCTGCCTCTGTGAGGAGGAGAAGAAGAAAAAAAAAACACTTTCGTTTTGTTCTCCATGACTTCTGGTGGTGCTTTAAACGAGAGATGAAATCCCACGGCTGTCAGTTAAAGGCCTCCTGCTGCAGCGGAGCGAGGAGAGAAATGAGAGTGACCTGCATCACTTCTCCTTCACAGGAAAAAGCTCTGCTCTGTCAGGGAAATGGAAACAAGTTTCTTTACAGGCGCAGCCTTTCAGAGTGGCTGCATTTCTTTATAGGAGCGTAGGAAGCGTTCAGGAAGAAACTTGGGCAAAGTGCTGCTTATGGATAGATTCAGAAGCTGCTTCTGGGAAATCTATATGAAATGATCACTTCAAAATGAACACTATTTAACCCTTGTGTTGACTTGCGGGTCAAAAGCGACCCACAAGCATGTTTAGGTGTAGAAAAAATACCTTAGACTATCTTTTTCCAACTTGAAATTTAATGACTTTTCCTAAATTGATCCCATCGTTAGAAAAAGTGACACTTTGTTTTTGTTTATGTTTCCATTTGGGGTGTACACCACTAGGGTACAAAGATAGTCTTATGGGTAATTTCTGACCCGTGAAATATAAAACCATTTAAACAGCAAAAAAAAAAAAAAAAGTTCAAAGGTCACACAGAAACTGTAGATGCACCCATGTCCATAAACTGGATTGATGTATGAATTGAACTTGTATTTGACCTGCACCTACAGCTAACCCCTTACATAACACAAGCTCCCAAACACAACAAAACAACCTCAGACATAATAAAAACAAAGTCAGTATAGAGGATGTAAAGGTGCCCTAAATCAAAGTACTCCTAGTTAATTCCTTGCTGAAGCCGTGAGTAGATGTTTCACTGTCCAGCAGGTCATAGGTTATACGTTCACACATACTGTCTGACACAAGATTTTGAACATCTTATGGTCTTATGTCGAACATCTTCAACATTTCACGTTGAAGGATGTTGTATGAGAGAAGTATTTTCATAATTTACATCCTAGACAGTACAAAAGAACGAGCTGTTGACAAAAAAGTTACCGACTGTTGACACTTTTCCCTTTCAGTATAGTTAATTCAGCAGTAATTACTTCACATTTATGTAATTACAATAATAAACCTTTACTGTGTAAAAGAAAACTTATGACAGTTGGTTTGTCGTAAAAAGAAAAGAAAAGTGTAATACTGTTGATCGTCTTTTTGTGTTGTGTAACAATGAATTCAATTGAGTTGAATTGATAAATAACAGATTGCTTCATCATGCAAAATAGATTTTGGATTTCAAATTCAAGCAAGCTGCTTTATTTTGGGGCTTTTGTTGGGGCCTGTAGAACAAGGGGAGTAAACAGAATAAGGTCACACGAGATTATTTGGTTGTTTTCACCACCAGTGTAATAGATTACCAGTTTAAAATAAACCTGATACATAAACTTTATGAGGAAACATTTTTAAAACAACTAATATTTTCTTTGATAATCTGTAAGAGAAGCATGTTCCTGATCTCTGTAAGCTGTAATGTTTCCAGTTCAGTCTTCTGAAAGTTGCAGTGGTGAACACAAATTGTCACTCGCTCTTCATCCAGTCAAGATTATTTGTAACCAAGTCGGTGTTTGTGTTGGAGATTTTTAGATGTTTTATCCCAGCTGTACATCTAGTAATTGACCTCTCACCTCACTGTACACGTTAATGTGTGGTTCATGCCACGTGAGCTGCTGGACTGGATATGATAATCAAAACTGGTGATTGTGGCATAGTTTTCAATCTGCTCGTAGCAACGGTTGGTATTTTCCACTGATATTTTGTTGATGGAAAGCTGAAAGGTTTGAAAAGCACAGGCCACAAAATGTCTTCCTAAAGCACATTCAGCAAAACAAACATTTCCATCTGACAAGTTTGACTCAGTTGGCTTAGTTTCTTTCTTTCTTTTTCTCCTGCTGGTGAATGTGCTGAAGGTACTTGAGCAAAATATGTCCCTGTCTGCATTCGTAGCTCAGCCATATGTACATCGCCTTCATCCCACAGACTTGGCTAAAATCACCCCGTATTACACTCCAACCCCACCCTGTTCCTCCTCCTCCGCCCCTCCACCCCCTTCTCTCACAGGCACAGTCAGAAATCACAGCCTTGCAGCCAGCACCCCCACAAAAGTGAAAATGAATGTACTCACCTCCTGCAGTGGCAGCAGAGCGAGAGTGTGGGAGAAGGAAAGACATGGCAACCGTTCAGGGCGTCGAGTCAGTTCAACACGACTCACAGACATTATCAGTAGACGCCACGATGATGAAATGGATCCCCGAGAAGTTGCAACCTCCTAGTCGCGGGGTTGGTCGCCATTTGCATGTTTCTGATTTAGGGAGACTTTTTTTTTTTTAAACCCACACATCACGTTGCAGGATCACCTCTGAAATCAGCGCTCGGCTGCACATTCCCAAAGTGCTGCGTCTTCTCCTGAGGTGTGTGGGAGTGTGTGAAACAGGAGTGTGACCGAACGTGTTTCTGCCGCTCGTGTGATTCAAGTGAAGCAGGAGTAATCAGTCACCGTGTCTCTCTGTGATTGTGGTTTGGCCAACCGCACTGATCTATAGCCGTGCCTCATCCCTCCCACTGCGACTCCTGTCAGCAAGCCTGAAACCACAGACTCCTGTCTGGAAGCCTTCTGGGCTTCCAGAACCGGTTCTGATTTGAACCTTTTGAAAATACAAAGAAGGAAACGATAAGAAAAACAATAAAATAAGCAGGAAAAACTAATAAACTCATATTTGAGGCACAAAAAGATGAGTTAGCCTGTTGGGGAGAATAAGGAGTTTAGCTTTTTTTTTATGCATTATTAATATTATGCTTCTTATTTACATCCAAGCAGACTTTTTAAAACTATATTAGAAGTGCATCAACAGTTCAGGCTGTGATGATATTGACAATATTTTCTTGGTGCACTTTGGTTCTCACACACTACCTTCCCGAGTCTTGTTGTCAACCACATCCATTTATCAATGATCCATTTTTGATGGATGTTTTCATCAACATAATGCATCTGGTCATGAAGCTCAGAGTTCATGACCTCAGTATGAATGTCTAATATTCATATCGTCTCAGCTGAAAAACAAACTAACATGCGTGATCAGAGTCCTGCTAGATAGAATATCTACACATATATCCACAAAGATAATCACCCAGAATCCTCTTCTTTTGAATTTCTAAACTATAAACAATGTTTGCATGACCGTTTTAAATCTGCTCCCATTGTTTTAAATGTTTTCCATTTCTTATTTGCTGTTGTCTGGTGTGTGGTCACAATAATATTAGACCCAAAAACTAATTTCCAGTATTTATGTCTTAAGTAATAACTTGGAATAATTACCATATTATTGTAATAATCAATGAAATGTCTAGAAATGAAAATATGTATATTTCTATTTTAATTAAATATCTGAATAGCTTCTCTTATTGAATAGTCTAGCCAGTTGGGGTTTATTCTAAAAATTGGGAGAAAGTTTTTCTAATGCAACGCCAGCTGTTTCATGGTAAACGTAAATGTTTTGTGTACTGATCTTTTTACTGTGAAAGCCTTTTGTTCCTACTGTCATCGAGTCTTGGTTTGTCATATTTATAGTTCGCACGTTTAGCAAAACTATCTATGGTAGTTTTGTATTGAACTTTTGTATTTATAAAAAAACAAAAACTGAATAAAAGAAAACGTGAGAACAGGTGAAGATGTTTATCTGTGACCAGTTCAGGTGACAGTGCTGAAACTCATGTTTCAAATCCGTCTGTGTTCTTGACCAATGAACTCTCTCAACAGAACATTCTCAATCTTTCCCCGTTCCCCCTCTCCCCCAACAGATCAAAGCTGCACAGAGCCAAACAAAGCCCATGTTGTCGGCTCCATGGAAACGGTGCAGCAGGAGTCGGGTCGTCACACTGAGGTGAGTCAAAACAATCCCGCTTTACTTTCTGCTGAACTTCGCCTTGGTCCACCAGGCACCATGTTAGCGATGTTAAAACTGAGAACTGATTCCTGCCAGGACAGCTGTGTGCAAAAGAATAACGTCTCGAACCAGATCCATCCTGTTTTGGCGGAAATTATATGGCGAATAATTTCCTAATAGTTGTAGGTAGTTAATCAGTCGTGACATGCACGCTGCTGATTCTGTGCAGCTGGCTCATAAATTGGAGTCAGACATTCGGGCCTTATTGACAGACAAGGCAGCACATGTTGTACATGATGCGCTCCACCCTGGAAATCTGGGTAGAACAGGTTGTTCAGAACAGGGTGCCTTGATAATTAGAGAACGGGAAATGTATAAACGGGCCTAGAAAGTGCTCAGCTAAAACAATTTTAAACGCAGAAATATTTGGAGGAAAATTTAAGGCTCATCTTTGGGATAGCTGAATAGTCAATGATTAAGTCCAGGTCTAATGATAACAGTGATGACTGCACCAATTAGGAAATGGTAGCGTAAAGTCAAGCTCTCACCAAAAAGCTGCTGAAGTTCTGAGAAAATGACCTGGTGGTGAACATTTTTTCCAAAACTATGAATTCAAGCCACAGTTGCAATAAAGCACTGAAGCTCAGATCTCCTGCTGTGGATGTTTCTCTATATACATAATATGGTGTTGAACCTCTTTACCACAAATCATGTGTTTAAATAATTGAAAAAGTTGTGGTGTTATTTTATGAAGAGAAAATGTGTTCTAACCTAAACACAATCAGAACTTCATCTTGGTCTCAGTCTAGAAACCTGTTGAGTCGGCCATAATCGGCTCAAAAGAAGTTACCTTCATCAGTAATCCCAGCTCGAAGCCACAAAGAGGCAAGCCCTTCTAGAAAAAAACTGTTTTATTGAGTCATTAACAACTGTACATTTATTTTCAGTGCTGACAGCAGTTGCTACATACTTTGGTGTGAATCAGAGGTGCAGTTTGCCCCTTAAGTTGTAAATGCCGGCAGGATGAGAAGCACAATAAAACAAACCAGAAGTATTAACCCTCAGCTTCGTTCGCTAACACCGCATGTGTTTACATGTAAGTGTGCTTCCCTCTGTCCTTGAAAGCATTTTCAGGCACTGAACATTTCTGTGAAGACAGACCGACTCTGCCTTCCTCTCCATCACAGCCAAATACACATATTCCAGGAATATCGGTGGGATGCAAAGGGCACAGGAATCCCAGCAGCACGGACCGGATTGCTGGAGTTCAGTTTGAATAGAAATCAGTGGAGCAGCGAGAGATCAGTACGTCAAGTTAGAAAGAAAGAAAAAAAAAAGCGCACAGTCATTCAGTTCGTGGCATCTGCTGCCAACTGAGGTCCAAGGGTTAGACTGAGCTGTAACATCCCCCATCTGCCACAGGCGATCAACAAAAACAGGGAAAGCACACACAGACCAGAACATTAGGACACGTGTACAGTTCTTTATACAGGAAGGAAATTTACATCCGTCTCTTCTCCTGAATCAACGTCCCACTTGTTCCTGTGGAGGGTCCGCCTGAATCCGACCATGCTTTGTCCTTTAAGAGCGTTGTGACGTAAGGCCGGTTTAAAAAAAAAAAAAAAAAAAAAAAAGAAATCTCCATGAAATGTTCAACATTGCAAGATTCAGGCTCCTCTGTTTGACTCCTGGAAAGATCAGCCTGCAGAATGTGCTTTAGAAAACAATCAGGGTGCAATAATTGAAAAGGTTTCAGTTCGTGTTCTGGTTTCTCTCTCAGACGAGAGCGACCAAAACAATGGTCACAAGTACACCCAGGACATGAAAATATATATATATATATATATATACTTTAATAATATATAAAATGTCTTATTTAATCCAGTATGTACACAATGTACATGTTTTGAGGAATTAATTTCTCAGAGATGAAGCTCCGCTCCATCCCGTCACATCCAAAAAAAAAAAAAAAGTACAACCCTAAAACAAGAGATTTAAAAAAATCCTTCCAGTATGAGTTTCCACAGGCCAATAGCGCAGCTGAATTCCAAAATAAGTCAGAGAAAAATGTCGTTTGCTTCAATCTGTTGCAGCCCATGTTGAAGCAGGACAATAAACTCAGTAGATGACCTCATAGACTGTCGCCTTCTTGTCACCAGATCCTGTCACGATGTATTTGTCATCTGCAGAAATGTCACAGCTCAGGACGGACGACGACTCCTTCGACTGGAAGTAAACACAAACAGTCAAAACGTTTAGTTTGCTCATCGTGGTCGTGACATATCGTCAAGGTTAAACTGGTTTGCCAAGCAAGCACTAAATTTCAGTGCAAGTGACTCCTGTTCACTGTTGGCTCCACACACTTTTACTGACTTCATTTTCAGTCGTCACAAACAGCTGGTTTATTTACGCAGACCCTCCCGATCCGAGAAACCTTTAACCCCATCGATCTGTTTGAAATAGCTGTAGTACTGTTTTCTTTATTTCAGGACAACAACATGGAACTAAGCCACTAATGTTTTTCATGTGATTGTATTGATTTAGCAGCATTTGGTCAAATATTACAGAATTGCGATCATCACCTGGAAAATGCTGGCACCGTAAGGAGTCCTCCACGCGTTCAGTAGGTTGTCCTTCCCCGTGCTCACGAACCATTTACCTACAGGCACAGATGAGACACCTTTAACACACTGCAGGTAAGGGTCCTCGCAGACATAACAGAGCAACTGGAATCGTTTTAAATGTGCTACTTTAATTACCTCATCAACAATCATAAAACACATAATGAAGGAGACTTGCAGCTCTAACCCAGTTAATTATTCAAATGACCCTCTGATTAATTAACCAACTCGCTAGCTGGCTGCTGATTTAATCAGTGACACTAAGAGCTCTGGTCTCATTTGAATGAATCAGTTCGCTGGTGGAGGAGATGAGGCTGTGCTCATTGGTTTCTGAGGATACATTAATGCGAACGAACATTTTCGAAGCGCTTGATTTGCTGTTAAATGATTGTTGTTTGAAATTTTTAACCACTAGCCCTACACACATCAGGGAAGTGACACTTAAACCACCATCAGCCCACTGGTGTCTGAAAACCGGTGTAATTTACAGCTCATTAAAAGTAAAATTGTGCAGAATCATCTCCTTTTGTTATTATAGGTTTTGAAGTCTTCCCTGTGCTGCCAGATAATGAAGAGACTATTAAAACTCTGCTCACATAAAACTATCAAAATATCATCAAATTCAGGTATTCAGTTTTTTTTTTTCCATCTTCCACCCAGTTACAGTCTGCTGCAGGCATGGAAAAATGCAATGTGTTGTTGCTGTAACCTGATCAATTCAGTCTCAGAATTTGTCCGACTTGACATAAAAATTAGAATCTATAAAAGTGCAATATTCCTCGCCAGACTCAGAAAGTGAAGCCTTCATTTTGTAGAGATTCCGTAAATAGTAAAATATTTCATGCTTTCATCTTATCTAGTGTTTGGTCTTAAAGATGTATTCTTGATTTTTTTTTTGCTCAACAATGGTGCCATAATCCCTGTCGCTGGTGCATAACTTTTTTATGAATATGCTGTAACCTTTTCAGAGTATTCATTGTCTGTAAGTCATATCAAAATTAAAAGAAATGGAGACTTGAAATATTTCACCCTTATGAATCCATAAAATGTTCACTTTCTGTACTGTGACATTGAATGCTGCATGTTATTAATATTTTATATATAAAAGCAAAAGAACATAGCTGATGGGAAAGAAACTGTTCACATACAACCAGATATAGTAGCACAGGCTCTGACTAGAGTTTGGGTTGGAAGTTTTAATTTGTAAATACGTCTACACGCCCCAACAGTTTGCTTCTGGATATTTAAAGATTGTCCTTCGCCATAGGACTTTCTCCAGCTCTTTGCAGGTCACTTACCACAGTAGGCAAACTTGAGTGAGAGGACGCAGCTTTCATGTAGATGCAGCTGATACTTGTCTGGCTTGGTGTGGTGGAGCACTTCCACATTGCTGCTCTCCATTCCCACAGCCAGCCATTCTCCAGTGGGACAGTAGCCCAATGAGAAGATCTGCAACAAAAACATAAATGAACCTTGGAGCAAGTCTACTTCACTGCCAATAAATGTCACTGTGTGTTTAATTAGTGTAAGTGCTGCAAAGCTAAAATTTAAGCTGAAATTATTTTGACTACATTTTATAAAAATCTATTAAATTTAGTCAATGTTAGAAAACATGCTAGTGATGGTCAGCATTGCATTTAACATTAGCTTTTTAGCTAACATCTTCCACATTGCTGTTATCACACTTGATGGAACAATTTAATGTTGGGAACCATGGTAGTGACCCATGTTATAGATTATGCTAATAGATTATGATCCATAATCATAATTATAGATCATAATCTATTAGCATAATCTATAACATGGGTCACTCATTTTCTGTGAAAGTATGATTGATGCTTCAGCACTGTTTAATACTTTAGTTCAGTAGTTTATTAGGTGGATATCTAGAACAAAATGATCATTATAAACCAGGAAAGACTAAAGTTTTTTTCCACAAACGAGATGTGATATTAATGGGTTCGCCATTAACCTATTCACTTTTGCATTACTGCAGAGCTTCATTCAGATGTCTGTGAAACTATAGTTTTAGATTGTAACATTTTATTTGTGCTGTCAGAAAGAAAACTTTAACTTGTGGGAAACAAAAATCTGCATCTTTTGATGATCTATAATCATAATTATAGATCATAATCTAGCATAATCTATAATATGCTTTGGCTAATTTCAGCATATAAGCTGCTCTGCACTAGATGAGCTAAAAATTATTTTTCTTGCCGTTTACATTCAACATATGATATAAGCAGAACGCTTTGCAATCTTCTATCAAAGCAGACTGTTTTATTTTATAATGTTTCTGCTCATTACATTTCTGGGGGTTTTAACATTGAATGGTAGAGCAACATGCTAGTCAAGTAGACAATCGATAGTGTTTAGCTTTGTAAACAGTGTTCTGTATGAACTTATAACACTCTGGGTGGGATTTTTGCATTTACAGAAGATTTTCACTCTTCTATAGTTTTTCTATATTAGAGCTTCTATAGGTAGAAACCTTTTGCAGGCTTTTACCTACTTTTTACATTTCTGCAAGTCTGCTGCAATTGACTTTAAATACTTCTGCAATTTCCACTAAAAATATTCAGCTGACAACATTCACACTGCATTTTTGCAGGAAATGCAAATTGTTCAAGTTGTACCTGTGAGGTAAAGTCGTGTTGCTGAAGCTGCCGGCCCTCCCTCAAATCCCAGGAGCGGACCGTGTTGTCCAGCCCTCCGGTCCACAGTTTGGTCCCGTCGTGGGAAATATCGATACAGCTGGCTCCGTCTGTGTGGCCCTGGAACTGCCTGAAATGCACAAAACACATGAAGACAAGTGAGACATGACTTTTTCACCGCTTGAAAAAAGACATGAATGTATCTAGAGCTGCAACTAACAATTATTTTAGTAATTGTTTATTCAAATAAAAAGATTTTTCATTTAACCACTTAAACCTATTTTACTTAAAATGCAAATAAACATTTTATTGCCTAAAATGAAGTGGCATGGCATTCCTTTAGTGAACGCGTCATAATCTGTAGCAAAGCATGAGTCTGCAGATAAAAAAATACTTCTAACATTAACATGTGAAAAGCTCAACCCCTTTCTGCTCGACTTTGCATCAAAACAGTGTAGGACTAGCCTGTTGATCTGTTGGATTAAGCAATTAATAATTGGATTAGAAAAGGTGCTTAACAGGAGATTTTATTTTTAACAAAGCTTCAACCAGGTGAAGCCAAACTATGCCACTTGAGAAACACTGGTAGAACATAATTATGAAAAAAGTTTTTAGTTTTTTTTGGTCTGTATATTACAATTAATCGATTACAAAATTAGTTGATGATTATTTTGATTCTTTGCAATTAATTGTTTCAGCATTAGATGCATCAAAAATATGTCTGAGTAAATTTGTATAATTTTTTTAAACTTAAAAAAAAACAAAAACAAACTAGATTTACCATTTAGAGAATACAACATTTGCCAAACATTTCTTGCCCTTCTTTTGACTCTTCACAATAATAAAAAGAAACGGTGCAATGTATTGTTTTCCCTCAGGCTTGTGTCCAAAACACAGCCGTTTAAGCGAAGTACCGACCTGACCAGGGTCTGGTTATGGAGGTCCCACACGGCGATGTTTCCATCGGAGCAGCAGGAGAAGCAGACCTTGGCATCGGGGCTGATGGCCAAAGCATAGCAGGCCGGAGCAGAGGAAGTGAGCTCAGCCTTGATGCGGGGCGTCTGCGAGGCCAGATCCCAGATGGTCAGCGTGCTCGCCTCGCCGCCGACGATTAGGGTGCGGCCGTCGGGCAACAGCTTGCAGGAGCGGATGTAATTGTCTCTGTTCTGGAAAAGATAAAAGAATGAAAATGGTTGGAATAAATTTCTACACATGTGCAAATTCCAGATGAGAAAAAAAAATCATAGAGAAACCAGCATATTGCAGCATATCCACTTTTAAGACCTTTTTTTTTTACCAGGGGAGGCAGCTGACTTTATCTAGTGAAGATGTGAATGTCAACTTTAACGAGAGACAGTTGGGCTGCCGGCTCCACAAGAGCAGAAAGACAAATCAACAGTGCTGTAGAAGCTATTGGTCAAATTAAAATAGCACCCTGATGGCTTTATAAAACCAAACTGCAGTCTGGACACACCTTAAGGGCGTAGGAGGCCATATGAGCTGAACAGCATGAAGACACCGAGTCAAAATGAGAAACGGGAGGCAGTTGGGAGAAAGTAATGAGCTGCGTAATGGCAGACAGGGTTGGCCAATCAGAACATCATTACTCAGCAGGGTTTTTTTTCCCCCTTCACCAAGGATAATTTCAACACAGCAGCGAGACATTTTACTGAATTATTCACTTCTCTATCTGTTGGGATCTGTGGACAGCTGTAGAGGGATGGAGAGTCAGGCTACATTTAATGCTCAAGAAAAGCCTTAATGTATTACTTTGAGATCTCATTAGCACACTGGGATCCCCTTATGGCTGCACATCCTGAAATAAATGTAGAGTAAGGCTAACTCGACTCAGTTTCTCCATTTTAAAATGTGAAATCATTTGATTACCAGACAGTCAAGTTGGGACACAGGACTCTTGCTGCCTGGCTGACTGATGTCCCAGATCTTGACGCAACCCTTTCCACCAGTGTAGACGTGACGCGTGGGGTTGCTGATGGTGACGGCGCACACTACTTCGCCGTGGCTCAGCGTGTTGATCTGACGAGCATGGCGCGGGATGCCAGGGCCTATGAGAGCGTCTGGAGGGAAGGGCACGGGCTGCATCTGACCGTCTGCACTCACGTGGAAAGAGTAAGCTCTGGAAACGACAACAGAGATGGAAGAGAGTCAAGTTCTGGGAATAAAATCTACGGTAGTTAAAGAGCGAAAGCAAAAATGTAAACATACGGTTTTCCTCCTGAAATGGAGGTGAGGCTGGCCGGCAGGCCTGGAGCTCGCATGTGAGGATGGGGGTCAAACCCCGCCTGCACAAAAAAATAAAGAAATCAAATAAGCTTAAGTTTATTTTCAAGTAGAAACAAATCTGTAGATTTAGACGCCTAAATTTTGAGGTCAAGCTATAATTTCCAGGAGAATCCCTTGAAATATGCAGATTAAGTCTGACAAACAAGTAAAACACTGCAGCAGGAAGAGCAGTTCAAAGTGCTTTACATTAACTAGAAGGAAATACAAACAAAACCAAAAGAAAGACAAAATGGTAAAGATAACAAAAAAAGACTAAAGTTCTACACAATTTAAACTAATAGGAGTTTCTCTAGATCTAAAGTTTGTTCTCGATTAGTAATATGAACAAGAATGTTCATATTACATTCTTACATACTCCACAGTCTATAAACGAGTAGGATTTTCTCTGGATCTTAAGTTTGTTCTAAATTAGTGAGGTATAAAACTAAATGTTGCTTCTCCATGTTTAGTCAAATATTTTAACCTACTGCAGATGGTGGTGCAGATGTTTGGAGGAGGATCTTTGTTGCATCTCTTTTTCTACATCTTGGGTGAGAATTTCAGCATAAAATCTGTGGGACTTACGATTGGTGACCGTCCGTAGGCGGCGGCGGCTGCAGCGGCGCTCATCTGGGGTGAGATGAGACCCGGATAGACACCGGGGCTGGTCAGTGATCCGTTCATTTCGTGATGACCCATCATGGCAAATGGAGAGGCATAAGAACCAGCGATCGACAGGGGAGTACGGAGGGCCGGGGCAGCTGATGGTGAGAAGGAAATGCCCTTTAACTCATTACTAAACTCTTCCTAGGTTTTAGTTTTATGAGTGTCAGTGCAGTAAAATTGTTGTAGCAGTGAAAGGAAAGGTCACAGGAGCCACATAGTGAGACTGTGGTAGATTTTTTTTCACAAGCATTAACAGTGAAACTTGTGTGTACTTGCTTGTTAAAAAGGGTGCTTTGTTACAGGAAACATAGTGAATAATGAGGAGAATAACCGATTTGTCAGTAATTACCTAGTGCCTCCATGCCGGGCGGTTTTCCCATCGATAAAGGCCGCAGTCCAGGCGTCGTGCTGGTTCCCGGTGTGGGGGCCTCGTTCCTCGGTGTAGGCGTGTTGGACTTTAGGCTCGGTGTCGACGACTTGTCGTTCTGTAACAGAGAAATTATTTTGTCCATTTCCAAAGTTTGAGTCGAAAACACCCCACAGGCAGGAAAATCCAGAGTGACAATCTGAGCGAACAGTTTGAGTTAATCCAATCTAACATGGGCGCTCGTCACAGCCGTGGTTGTGAGTGTGTGATAGTGTGTCAGGATGAGGGTATAAACCTTTGCTTAGAAGCTAAGCTTGTCAAGACTTATGGAAGATGTTGGCCCAAATAATTATTTATTCATCCCTTGCCAGTTAATGTTAATAAGGGAATGAAAGAAACTGGGTTTTATAATGATGGTAAGAGGAAGTAGTAATATGGCCACTGTGTTGATTATCTTTAGCAATATTCAGTAAAATGGTTTATGTAGTGAAACATTTCAAGCCACGTTAAATGTCGGTTTTTATAAGGATGGAAGAGGAGCAGATTATGGACACGGCGAACAAAAACCAGACAGCACATATCCCTCTGCAGAGACTCTGGGTTCTTTACGGCCTCAGAGCAACGGAGAAATGACCATTTACTGGGTAAGCCATAAAGGAGATTGATAGGACTGAGCCATAGAGTTTGATTTCCTGAAAAGACATCCACCCCTTTGCTCCCTCAAATCCTACACAGCAGCCAACTCCTAAGCCTCCGTATTACTCTTTCACACAGCCACCCACTTCATTTGACAAATGCTCCTTTAGTCTGTCAGTTCAGGCTTCATCACCTCCACCATAAGCCTCCCTTCTCCCCTCGTTTCATCATCCTGATACACTCACATGGGTGTGGTCCTTCGCCTTAGACGACGGCGTGCTGCCCGAAGACGCAACGGAGGCGGGGCTGTTGGGGGCGGCGTCTTTCTTCAGCACCCGGGACTTATCCAGGCCGTTTTCCGGAGGGGAATGGGCGGGGCTGACTCGAGGGGTGGCTGGGTCCTGCAGAGTTAAACGAGACGGACAGAGTGCAAGACTGAGCAAACAGGCTGGAGGAAAGCCACTGGCATTTACATGTAGGTCAAACAAGCTGGGGCCTCATGTGCAAACACAGATAAATATCCCGATGTATGCTCATGCTCCCCTCCGTCCCCCACCTCACACATATGCATGCACTTCTCATTCACCTGTCACACCCTTTTCTCTTTGTGTTCTTTGTCTTATATTCTGCATGAATGGCAGAGGGAAATTCACCAAGTAAACAGCCTCAAAGCACACAACCAATATTATGTCAGACGTTTTGGCAACACAGTGAAAGGTGCTGAGGCTTGGACAGACAAAAGAGGGCTGTGTTTGGGTTCTTTGCAGCCTTCCTGTTTAAGAATGTGTCTGAGCAGCTAAATGCCCGTCTTACCTCATTGGACACGTCCACCACCAAGTCGTCACTTTTCTCTCCGTCACTGTCCTGAAATAGAGGCGCAACATTAGTGGGAAGGGATTTATTTGACCTACATGCACAAAAACGCATAACTATTTAGATGGATATTAAGGCTGGACAATAAATCAATAACTATATATATTGCAATAGACATGTGATCAATACCAGCAGATAATACGTCTGATTGAATGTTCAATAATTTCACTGAACTCTGATCCAGAATTGCAAGGGATTCTGGGGGATGTAGGCAGAGGAAAGGCTTTAGCTGCTCAACCTCTCACGCCTTGATGTCAAGGTTGGTGACATCAACCACTCACTCTTTGGTCACCTAGCAACAAGCTGATGAGTAACTTGCGCAGGCGCAGTTTAAAGCGTCGCCTCATAACTGCTTAAAAATAAAAAATTACGTGGAATGAAAACTGGAGAAAACAGGAAAAGGCATGTACCAGTTTGGATGTATTTCAGAGATTTAAAACAAAAAAACTAATCAATAACTGTCGAACGTATTGAAGACAATACGTTCTTCAGCCATATTGTCCAACCCTTCTCTATATTAATCCAATTTGTACGTTTGTTTTCTGAAAGGCGAACATTTCATAAAAGAGCCTGAATAGACAGTCGGTCTTTAAAAAACACTCACATATCCTCTGTTGCTGTCTTTGTCGTCCACTTTGCGTTTCTTCGAGTCCAGGCCGTAGTCTGAAGAGCTG
This sequence comes from Xiphophorus couchianus, assembly GCF_001444195.1. Classification (NCBI taxonomy): domain Eukaryota; kingdom Metazoa; phylum Chordata; class Actinopteri; order Cyprinodontiformes; family Poeciliidae; genus Xiphophorus; species Xiphophorus couchianus. Next base: position 25,563,087 of record NC_040231.1, on the reverse strand, counting down.
CGGTGCTTCTCGCTCGCTACCCGCAGGCTGTCTGATGGCGACACCGAGTTATTCTGCCACAAACACACCGACAACGACCGCATGAGACCGGAGTTCTCATCGAGTTACCTTGGCATGCTCTGTTCGTTTTAAATCAGTATCCACTGGTACACTGTGTGTACAGTATAGATTTACAGCCTCAACAAATATTCAACTGAGAATCTTCTTGGAAAACAAATGTGGATAAAGTGTGTCAACATTTCTCCATAGATGTTGGACTCTAAGCCGCTAATGCAGAGCAAAACTGGAGCCGCTGTGTTATGCATGTCAGCTGTTAATGTTTAAGACATAAATGCAGCTCATGACCAATCATGAAGGGAAGGTAGTATTTTCCTTTGTGGGGTCAGCGATAATATTGACAGTAAGCAAACTGCACAATGCTGCTGGACTGATTTGGAATAAAAAAGGGGGGGTTGAAGAGGATTCTTGGAAAGCTCAGTCCTGTTGCTGCTGCCAAAGCACTGGAGCACAGAGGAAACAGACGAGGCAGCTGAGCAAAACCACAAAGCCGCAAAAACACTAACTGGGAAGGTGACTCGTCACGAGTCAAACTGGAGAGAAAACATGAACTCTAAAAAAAACTCTGCTTTCTGCTTTTTATATTGACAGCATGTTATATTTTATTTTTATTTTTATTTTGTCTACAATTGCTACTCAGTGGTGGTGGTTGTGTGTCTTGTCTCTATGCTGCTGTAACTGCGAAATAATTTCCCTGCTGGGATGAATAAAGTAATTCTATTCTATTCTATTCTATTCTAAATAAAACTTGACAATATTATGGCCTGCCACTGCAGCCAGGGCAAAAGCCAGTAGAAAACTATATTAACTTTTTATAATCAAACTTACTCTGGATTCCCAACACGTTTACAAAACAACTAAAAATCAAAGCAACTGACATGAAAATGAACAGGATTAAGAAAAGGGGAATGAAAGAGACCACTGAGGAATCCAGGACAGGATCAATGTGGCGAGACAAAGTGTGCCGCCTGCAGAGAAGAGTCCTGACAGGGGCAGAGTGAGAAAATTAGTGGGGGGGAAAAAAGAAGGACGAGACAAGAGACTTAAAACAGGAAAGGAACTTGGCAAGCAACACCAGTCTAGCAGTAAAGCCATGAGTTCTCCCTGACTAGTGGGAACGTTCAGACACGTTTGCACTTTCTCAAAAGCTGCAAACAGGGTTTTTGTTGTCTGAGATGGTGGAGCGGCCCTGCCAGGCAGACTGAAGGTCAACGAGTGGGTAGGTGGGGTAAGCACATCTAGAGGTCAATTCTTGTTGTGAATCGACTTAATAAATCGAAACAATTATCAGAAAGATGGAGGATTAAACCGAGGTAGAGCAGCTAATGGATAGCAGCCGCCTTTATAAAGGAGTAGAGCTTTCCCAAATGAGTTGGGCCAATTTTTCGCCTCCTCCTCAGGTCAAAACGGGCCGATGCGTTCAGCTCCTGCTGCAAAAACAAAGCCACCAGTCTAGCTTGGCGAGATGCTGTCTCCTACAGTATTACAGCCCGTCTGAATCTGAGCCGGAGGCCTTTCAAAGATTGCTTAGTCTCAGTAACCATGCACTTCCCTTTAACTGTGGTATCAGATGACCTGAGACAACAGAACAGGAAGACTTTGTGTGTGTGTGTGGGTCGTGGGGGGCGTGTGTGTGTGGGGGGGGTGCGCACGCAAACAAAAAGAGGGAGGAGAGGCTGGCTGAGAGAGCAGGTAAGGTGGTACTGCAGCCGCTTGTCACCAAATGAGAAGGTGGAGGGGGGGTTAGGGTTTCCTTCTGACATGAGTGAGCCCATTCAGGATGGCCAGTCAATGGGAACTTAATCTGTTTGAGCATATCCAACAGAGCGTTACACTCCAGCTAACTGAGAGCTTTAAGCCAGTCTGATAAAACAAGGACTTTAACATGAGGAGAGATGGGGACGACACAAGACGAAGGAAGAAACAAAGTGATGAGAAGATACCAAACAGCAGGAAGAGGAAGGCAGCAGAGAAATACAATGTTTACAGAATGAGGAATAATAACAATGAGCTGTTACAAGGACTCTTTAAATCCTCTAAAGTAGAAACGGAAGGTGAGTCAAAGTCACTTTTAATTGTGCTGAAATTAAAGGAGGTAGCAGACTACTAATCCTCGTCCAGTGATTGGAGTCATTTTCCACCTGGATTAGAAGGCAGTGGCTTATTTAGCCAGAAGTCATTTGGATTCAGGAACCGTACACCGCCCCCAAGTATAAAAATGTGTGTGTTCTTACACAGACAGCATGAATGTCTATTGAACGGTGAGCTCAGGTCTACGTTAAGTACACCTAATGACCAAACACGATGAGCTAGGAACAGAGCGAGTCGGGGGAGAGACAGACAGACACACAGGAGGACGGAGAGCAGTAGAGTCAACATACCGTGCTGGACTCGCGTTCTTTCAGAGGAATGGCCAGAGGCGAGTGAAAAGATGAGGGGCCAAGAGGGAGGAAAGCAAAACACAAATTAGTATGGGAGGGCAACAAAGACTGCAATCAAAGAGCAGCAATCAAATGCATGGTGTAACCCATCAGGTTAGCTACGACGTGATCAAGAGGAAACGCTTTCAGAGAGAATTTAACGACCAAAAATGTACTTTTTGATGCTATGGAGACCAAATGAAGTAGCATTTAAAAGTAGCATCCTATAACATTTTACATTTTACAGACCAAAAGTTTGGACACACCTTCTAATTCAATGGGTTTTCTTTATTTTCATGACTATTTATAAGGCAAGAAATCCCACTTATTAACCTGACAGGGCACACCTATGAAGTGAAAACCATTTCAGGTGACGACCTCTTGAAGCTCATCAAGAAAATGCAGAGTGTGTGCAAAGCAGTAATCACAGCAAAAGGTTGCTACTTTGAAGAAACTAGAATATAAGGGGTATTTTCAGTTGTTTTACACTTTTTGTTTAGTGCATATTTCCACATGTGTTATTCATAGTTTTGATGCCTTCAGTGTGAATCTACAATGTCAATAGTCATGAAAATAAAGGAAACTCATTGAATTAAAAGGTGTGTCCAAACTTTTGGTCTGTACTGTATATTATAATAGTTTTCATTTTTCTGCTTTCCTATTATTTGATTAACCTATTTTCACATCAAATCAGAACATTAAGGTAAGGGTGGGCGATATGGACTTTAAGTTTTATCACAATAGTTTGTTGCACAGTTGTGATAACAATAAATATGACGATAAGAACTATTTATTATTTTCTTTTTTTTAGGTTACTGTATGGCTTGACTGTATAACATAGACCCAAAATCAAATACTAATCTTGAAAACATTAGTTTTTTTATGTAATACACATAAAGAAGTGTGATCTATGACACTGAACTGCACTAAACATGCATTTAATCATGTTTTCGAATGTTTTGATACTCTCATTGAATAAACAGCGGAGAAAATAGCGAAAATAATCCCAACAATACTTTTTGAGGTATTTTAAAATATTTTAAATGCCCACCCCTACATTAAGAAGAAGGATATCTGCTAAACCACAACATTTTCCCTCATAGTAGCTCTGTTTACAGTTTGACCTTGAAAACGGTGTTTATTGGATGGAATATATTGAAGCCGGTAGAAAGCGCTCTTGTCAGCAACAGTGAAGTGCTGCAGGCCGTTTGTGTGGCAGGCTGTGCTCCTCACCTCGGTGCTCCAGGTCGTGGTGGTTCTTCTCATCCTTCACAGGCAGGTGGGTCTGGCTGCCAAGAGCGCCCAGAGCCAGCAAACCGGATCCAGCACCTGTCACCGGGGGGAGGCCGGGTGGCTGCAGGCCTGAGGGGTGAGGGGGCAGCTGGACCGGGGGGCCGTGGGCAGCGTGAGAGAGGTGCTGGGCCTGAAGCTGCTGCTGCTGTAAACAAACACAGAGAGACAAGAGACGAGACAAAGGACAAGTGGGTCAGCTGGGAAATGACTCCTCTATGAGTGACCGTGCTCTGCCCAGGTTGGCTTTGGAGACGTTTTTGCTCAAAGCCAAACAATCTGGATTTAGCTGTGGATCAACATGCAGTGCTGGCTTACTGCTGCTGCTGACCTGCTGTCTGAGGGACAGAACTGTTTTCATGTGTTCAATGAATCATTTGGCTCAATAGAGTAGAATACATTCACTCCAAAACCTCTGTGTTATACTTTCCAGTTCTGCAGCAGGGTAGCTGAAATATGACAGCAGGACGAAGCAGTGCTATTCATGTTCCAATATTAAAACGAATTCATGTTTACTTGATAGCTAAGGGTAAACTAATACAACTAATATTTAAGCATAATATTTATGTAACTAAAATATGTCAAAAAACAAATTGTATGCTTTCTAAGTTAAATTAAACCTGCAGTGTAAAATACTAAATTAATAATATACAAACATCAAACCAGAGAAACTAAAAACAACTGAATATTTTATTTTTGGACATCTGCAACATTTGTTAACTCTTTGGTGGTCGCTCTCAAAAAGTTTATGTTAGTCAATGTGACCGTTAACGAGTTTGAACTCATGTGTAATGACAACATTTTATCCAACATGCCCCCTGAGATTCAAGACGTTTTTCTGAATCAAACTGAAAGAAACCTAAATCTAATCAACGTTTCATCATTTTCTGCTTTTGGATATTTTTTTTTCTGACTCACCTTTTCCATTATGAAAAAGACCACGAGGCATTTTATTCTCGCTTTGTCAAAAAATGATTAAGCTATTTTCTAAACTCCGTTGGAAGGGAATGTAGTTATGTGACTCCAATGAATCACAGCAACCAGCAGGAGATGAAGGAGAGTTATTTTGGTTTCATCAGCAGTCAGTCAATCATAATTTATACTGCTCCAAACAGCTGTTACAACCACAATGTAAGGTGCCATATAAATCCTTTAAAAATTAGCCAACTAGACCAAATCATTTGAGCTTTTTCTCCAAAAATCCTGGAGCTACCAAGAGAAAAACAGATAAACAATGGCTGACAACATGGGCGCAATATGGTTTGTTTAGAGACATGAAATATTTCAGTTCAGAGCGACATTAAATTAGACTGAAATATCTTTGTTTTTGGGTTTTCATCCAGATGACCAATGATGACTTCTTGACTTGGTTTAGTGTAGAGGACTGGTTTTTCTTTACATCCTGTCCTCACATGCCAGCGACTTTCATGTTTGTCCCATTTTCTTCTGTGATGGTGACTGACCTTCAATCAGCTATGTTTTGATTTAACATCACATTACCTCTGGCCACCAGATATGGTACCAAACAGCTATGCTCATTCCCAAACTGCTTCAATCATAACTTGGACAAAAAGAAGGAGAAAAAAAATCAATAGGTCTGCTCATGAAAGCCTCAAATCCTTTCAACACTCTGGAAAACCAAGCCAGCATGCCCCGCCTCAGCAAAATACCACTAAGCAGAAGACAGTGGAGAACACACACACGTCTCCCAAGAGGCCATGAATGTCTGTGAGAGGCAGTCAGAGCCAAGAGAGTAGATAGACAGGAGTTAAATAGCCACTCAGGCAAGAGGGAAGCAAGTGCTTTAAAACAAGGTTAAATAACACTTAGCACATCCATCAACTGCCTCTTCAAAAAAATCGAGGGAAAAAAAAAGATTGCCTCTCTGCTTGCAAGATAGAACTCCAATAACTTGATCCATACATTCATTATACAAAATGGAGAAAGTAGACCAAAGTACATAGGGTGGGTTACCACATTCAAAAGTCTATTTAACAGCTGGCCATTATTCAGTCGGCCCATTATGTCACGCTAGACCTGGACCCGTCAGATGGATGCAAGCAAATAAGGGCCAGCGTTCTTAATCGATTTTTGCACCGGTGAGCAGAGCTGCCCGTTTCTTGCAAAAACGGAAAGGCGAGCAGAAAAAAAAAAAGAAAGAAAACGAGAAAGGAAAGGGCAGCCAGAACAAGACGAGGAAGGAAAGGCAGAATCACAAAAATAACAAGAGAATAAAAGAGAGAGTGGGCGAGGGATTGAGGCAGGGATGTCCCTATTGAGTGTGCCTAATGAGGAAAAGCGTGCAGGGATCATTATCAAGAAGCCTCATTAGCGTGCTATGACTGAGGAGAAGAGAGGCGAGGGAGGGAAGTCATGAGGGGCGAGAGAGAGAAAGGGAGAAAAAAAAGCGGGGAGGGGGGGAATTTTCAGAAAATAAATTGCTTCCAATTCAATATTCATGGATAAAGAGCTAGCTCTCTTTCACACATATCTTTTTTCATTATGTGTAAATGCTGCTGCAGCTCTGGCAACTTCCACAGGAAACAGGCAATTAAAGTTAACTAGGCGAAGCTGGCTCCCTGCAGAACAGTACTGTCAGGTGGAACAAGCATCAACAGAACCCGGCACAAACCAGCTGGCAGACTGGCTTAATAAGTCTGGCAATGATCGGCGCATTACCCACTGTGGCTTACAACAGGTTCTGCAGTTCATCAGCATTTCTTTAGTCATTGAAAGAAAAGAAAATTATACCGCAAGATATTTTAAAAACAACAAATGGGGCCGAGAGGTAGGACAAAGAGATTCCAGCTCGGCAGCGAAGGTTCTGGAGAATCCATGACATCCATATTGGCCAGAAGAAAAGGAAGAAACAAACCAAGTTAAATTTTACTTTCCCTTAAAAGGGACAAACAACGTTAGAAAGCCGACCGCAGCCCAACTAAGCAGACACTATGAGTTTGATGGGAGAATTGAGCCACAGCAGGAATAAACCTGTTGGTCATTTGCATCATTTCTGTATGAAAATAAAAAAGGTTTTCACTTATTTTGATTGTTAAACAGTGAAAAAACTTATCCAACTTGTTACACCTTAAAGATAAAATTCTAGTATAGCTTTCAAACATTTTTAAAAAAGTTTTTTTTTAAAACTACCGTAAATATATCCAAACAAAATATGTAAAGAAGAGGCCATCGTGGTAAGCAAATGAGCCGTAGTGATATTAAAAGTAGCCAGGTGTAGAGGTTTGTGCCGTCACCGATTAGTATTTACATGACATGTGAAGAGCAGCACACCACCTGTAGCTGCCCCATCAACCAGTATCCTGCTACTATCTTGTTTAATGTAGGACTTATGGAAATGAAGGTAGGAGCATGCAAATGACGCAGCACCTCTGACACTTGTCAAGTAAGATTCAATCATGTGTTGCCCCTGGCTAGAAAACTATGCAAAACGGAGGAGAAGAAGGCAGAACAATTTCTCGGTGTCTGCTTTGTAGTCTGCAGTCCGCGCTGCAGCCGCGCAGATTTCAAACTTCAAATAAAACCAGAGCGTATCTAAAGTCTACTTGTCTGAAAGTGACCATCCTTTAGTGGAAACTAAGGGTCAGTAATTGTTTTGGTCTCATTTGGTTCAAAGTTTTTGATAATAAACTCCAATCCTGTGGAAATCCAGATATTTTCCTGTACTGTAAATAGAGTGAGAAAAGCTACAACCAACGACATTTTAGATAAAAAGTTTGAGGTTTTCTGATTAAAAACCTGTAAAATCAAAAGACTGGATTTACTTCACAGGTCAGTTAAGCCATCATTGTAAACCTGGAACAGAAGAAACATTAAACCTTGTAAATGTTAGACCCGCAGCTGTACAAACCATCAAGTAAATAGACATTTCTCACAAGTGCGACCAACAGGAGACGTCCCCGCTCTCCACACTGGGTCAATCTGCGCAACCTAAACTTTAATCCCATCTATTTTACAGATGTTCAACGCCTGTGCAGTCCCTGTTATCTCAGCTACTATCCCAAACCTAGTCCTGACCTGAACACTTTAATTCTCTGGTCAAGAGGTAAAGGTAAGCCAGTTGGCTGAAAACCTTCATGTAATTAAAGAGCAAGCAAAGTGAAATGTGAGAAACTCTATAATCTGATACCAGCTGGAAGACCGCTTCAGAGCAGAGGCTCGCTGTGGAGCGGCTCCCTATGAGCTGAAAATGGCAACAATCAGAGAAATTACAGTGGTGAACTCCACATTGACAGATCATGGCAAACATTTTGTGTTCTAAAATTAATAAACCACTCAAGACAGGGACAAGTCTGCACAAGTGAAAGGACCATGACACAGCTTAAAAATAAACAGAAACAGCAACACTGCTGCAGATTTGTATCAATTATCCAATTTTTCTACCAGATTAGACCTCCTTTCCAAAATTTCTCTTAAATGTAGCCCTTCAGATGAAGATAGGGTTGAAATTAATCCAAAAGCATAATTTAGTGGTCAATAAATGTATGAGAAGTGCCGCTCCTCCTCTGTGAATGCAGTTTTGTCCCTGCTTCTGGATTAAATGAAAGAAGAAGAGGGGGTATACACACAGTCAGAGGCAGATTGGGAAGTCCACGTACCCCGATGATAGCATTCAGCTCAGTCATTGTCACCTGCTTAGCCCTCTCAACAGCTTGAGCCACCTGCTGTTGATGCTGCAGGACACAAACACAAAAGATCAGACACAAGATAGAGAAGAGTGCAGCTAAAAAGAACATATTCAGACGTCTGCTGCTTCTCGAAGTAGAAAATAGACCCTTCACTCCGCCTTAAAACAAGGAAGAAAAGTCTATAATATGTGCTTAAATCTAAAGGATATGCACAAAAGTAAACCCAGGTGGGAATAAACTGAGAACAGTAAAATTAATAATAATCAGAGTTGTTTACTTTAAGTTAATTAACTTTATGGGGAAAAAATTTACTTTTAGGAGTATTTTTACTGCACTGTACTACAGGACTGGGCATTTATCGCATTGTTTATCATTTATCATGATACAATTATAAAGATTTAGATTTTATCGTTATGATAAATGAACGATGTTTATATTGATAATGAAAGAAGCTAATTTGGATTTTTTTTTCTTTTGCCTGGTTTTGTTATTTTGTAATGAATTATTTTCATTTTGACCTTGATAAATTTATACTTTGATCTATCTGATGACATAATCTTAAAATATTAAATTATTGCTATTTTAATCAGTTACTCAGTACTGGGGTTTCATTTTTACCAAATACTTTTCTGCTCTTACTTGAGTAATTTCTTGGACAGCTACTTTTTACTTTCACTTGAGTAACATGCTGAAGTACTGCTACTCATACTCGAGTACGATTTTTGGATTCTCTACCCACCTCTGTTAAAACTTAATCTGTTGGAAGATGCTACAACAAGCAACCAATCAGCTATTGAGCAACAGCCTCTATTTTCATATTTTGAATTCTTGATGTACAGCATGGCAGAAACTAGCTTATTTCCTTTAAGGTGCAGCTTGCACGGCTGAAACTCACCTCTTGTGACAAGAACGGCATGATCTGAGCCAGAATTGCATTGAGGCGTTTGGCAATTTCCGTCTGCAGGAGAGAAGAAAGAAAATATTAGAAGAACACGCTTACGATGCGCTGCATGCACCAACAGACTGAACAGTTTAATTACCTATAAAACCAAACTGTTTGCAGCGTCCATCTGGGTAAAACGTGCACTTTCTAACCAAATTGTATTTCTAACTAAATTGGGACCGCCCAAGAACAAATTTACTCCGCCCCCCCTTCCTCTCCGATGCTTCCATTAAGCTCAAGTCTTTATTTCATTAGGAGGCTGAAATATGCTAATACCATCTGGCTGGAGAGAGCCTAATGAGGTCCATACTTCATAATTACGGCCTATAAAGAGAGGGGGGGGCAGGGGAGGGCATGCTGAAGCAGACAGGTTAACTCTCCAGCCCTATCTATCAGAGCCATCTTTGGTATCGACCACATAATATTAGCCGGCAGAGTAAGCTGATACTGCGGGGGCTCAATGTACATAATGCACTTTACAGCGCATTTGGGTAAATGGATACGCTGCGCTGCCCGTCTTACTGCACTCGGAGGTCCCATGACATTTTGCCCGAGCCAATTTCCCTTTTTAAATCCTGCACTTTCCGCAGAGTCGAGGAACAGAGTCGAGCACAAGAGGAACACAAAAGTGGGAAGCGGAGTGAAAGGGGGTGGAAGCAGTGATGAATGGAGGAGAGAAATCCTCTGATTTGACACTAAGGTAATGCGGTTTGACTGAACCAGGGGAGGTGAACTAATTGATTCTGAGAGATTAGGGGTGGAGGCCCAGCAGGTGTGTGTGGGTTGAAGAGATCCTTCCCGCCATTTTGGACGCCGCTGCATTCCGCTCATTTACTCCTTAACCTTGTTTGAATGTGAAAAGGCTGGAGAGACAGGAGGTGCCAGTAGCTTTCTGGAAAACCTCTGTCACCCTTTTCATTTTCAGGGGGAGCAGGAGACGAAGAGGGGAGGGAGGAGAGGGGCAGACCTTTGCTGTCCTGTCAGGATTTATCTCACAACCCCTGTTTGACCTCAAACGGACGGCGCTTTCTCCCTCCCAAAGCTTCTTCACACCCCTTTCATGCTAATTCCACTCCTCTCTTCTATGCCCTTCCTCTTCCTTTTTCCTCCTCTTGTCCTCCCCTCTTCTGTTGCCGGGGCAACGCTATCTGGCACGGCTTATCGTTATGTAAATTGGGCTGAGGGGCTCTGACCAGAACAGCCTGTAAAATCATATTAGGAGCAGCACAGAGGCAGGTCATTAAATTGAATTTTCGGCCTGTCGATCTGATCGGCACGGGAAATTAATGAGGGATAACTGGGAATGCGGAGGCGGCCGAGGAGGCGGTGTGGGGGGCGGGCGGATGGCGAGCTGACATGGAGGAAGGGTGGGGGACTCTATGGAGACTCATAAAGCATCATCATTACTGGGGGGTGGGAGGGGTGTATACAATGACACTGGCAGGGTGAATGTGTTTCAGTGTTACGCCACTTGCCTGGAAATGGCTGCAGGGGGAGCAGCACGGGGCTTGTAGAAACAGCTGTATGCTGATACACTCGGCTATTAACGCAACTGCATTACGCACAAAGACATCCATTTGCTCACAGCCAATCACCACTTCAGGGCCACCGTTTGAGGCCAGAAACGTTTGTGGAATTCAGGCGCTGCACTCCGCCGTTTTTTGTTGAATTTATTATCTGGTGGTGTGGCAGAGAAAAGTATTGGAGTAACGTGGAAAAAAAAAAGCTGCTATTTGTAGTTAAATGTTCTGAAGACTTTTGACCCCCATGTTGACTTCAGCCCAAAACTCATCTGGGGATTAGAGTGGTAACAATTTTGATTCATCGATAAGCTTTCACTTACTGATGGTTGATATAAAAGGAAGCTGGCAGTACGATAGGAAATGTCATATTTGTTATTTTGTCCACTGTTTGTTCTGTATCAATATGTATCAATGACTATGAAAATATGATAAAAGGCAGTTACTGTGAACAGTTTAGTGATAAAACTCACACTTTAAGTGGACAAGTGAAAAAGCCTATTTCAAATGCTAATATTTTTCAAGAATAATATTTGTTTGTGGCACTACGATTACTGTGCCATGCAGTCACAAACATACAGTTACCTAAAAAATAAGTTGTTTTTTTTAATTGTAATCTTCATGATGATCATAATAGTTCAATAAAATATCATAATAAGATCCCAAGTCCATACTGGCCACCTCTATATGTGGCTTTAAAGTAAAAAATAAATAGAAAGAGTCAATGTACTTAGTTGCACTATTTTCTCCGTCCTTTCCCGATTTCGTTCCTCTGTTCACCCACCCAGTGAGGGTAATGAGGACAAGTGTGTTTGGACAGATTCCTGACAGCTAAACATGAACATGCAGAAAACACCCGCTGTGGGCTTACAGAAGCCAAAACAGGACCACTTCATTTTTTTTTTTTGAAGCAACCATTTTTCCACAGAGCTTTCAGCAGCAGAGACAGGTTTATAGTCACTTAAAGCCGCTGGAAACAGAGGCCTTTGAGCCAGCTGAAGCTTTTCTCTGCTGCTCCACAATTACAGGTACTCAGCGTTGTCTAGGAGCACCAGAGCTTGGAGAGGCCCGCTCTCTCCACCGCATCCCTCTGTCAATGGCGCGTTGAAAGCCGTTTGGCTGTTTGTCGCTCCAGGCATTAGCCCCCCGAGTGGAGAGCCGAGTCTCTGACGAGGATTCAATTGGCGAGGAAAACAAGTGGCATATGATGAGGAGGCAGAGATGGCTGTTTGGGAATTATCTTCTCAGCCAGGGCAAGAGGAAGAAAGAGCCACTTAGAGGTACCTTGTTCATTACGAATGCATGAGGAACATTTTGCATGTGCGTGACAATTTAGTTAGAGCCAATATGCAGAGAAAGAAGCAACATTTCTGCAGGGAAACCTATGGAAGCAGAGCATCTGTGACAGATAACATTCCTCTGTTTGAATCCTAACACCAGCCAGTTAGGAAACATACACCCCAAACAATAATAGTGCAACACTCCTTCACCAACTTCTTCGGCCTTGCTATCAAAATAAAGCACGTCTCACAGCCCCGAGTAACCTCATCAAACTCCCCTGAGCGTGGGTGTGTGTGTGTGTGTGTTCTCCTACTCAGTTTGTTTTGGCTTTGAGACAGATCGACCATCATCACCTTGGCAAACAATTCCAGGAATCCACTATAAATTATTCATTTGCACAAGCTCCGTTTCTCCTTCCTCCCTGTTCCTCCTTTCTCCAGGAAACAGACCCGATAAAACACTTTCTCCCACCACCGCCTTCGCTCATTCAACAAGTGACGAATCGGATAATCGGTGCATCTATGAAAATGCTATAAGTTCACTTTGAATCCCTATGATTCCATTTAATCCTAGCTCTAATTAGAATGGACAGGCAAAAAGCTAAGCTTAAAACATAAGGAGGCATGAAATGATAAACATCCAGACAGACAGAGAGCAGAGGGAGTTGAAAACAAAGCAACCCCCCACACCCCTCCACCCCACTCACACACACCTCCACCACAGTCAGCAGGGCATGTTGCTGAGGCAGCCTAATGAGCTGCGCTAATTAAAATCACTTATTGACAGCAAGCAAGGGTGATTACCTCCACCCTGCACTTTTTGCCATCATAAGAGACACTGTCAAAACAAATTACCTCCCGGCAGCCGCAGCCACACACTCACATACACACACACCTTCCCTTTTATGACAACCGCTCTGCTCAGCAGCAGCAGCATAGAGGGGAAACAGTGTGCTGGAACCTCAATTACTGTATGTTTGTGAAGTAGACACAAACAGTGTTTCTATGTTGGGATATTTATAGATATGTGTGTGTGTCTGTGTTTGTGCATGAGTTCCTTTTTAGTCCAGATTTGTTGGGGTAACAACAAAGTGAATTTATAATGTGTTTTTTTTTTTTCACACTACAATAAATCTTCAACGCAAGCAAAGTAACACGCCCGCCTGCTTCCAATAATCCAGCCTGCAGCCGTTCGTATGAACAACGGTGACGGCGAGGGGCCGTCTGTTTACCTCTCGCTGATGTCATCACAAACACTTGTTCAGCAGGGAAGGGAGAGGGAGAAAGAAAAAGGAAGGAGGGTGGCAGGAGCAATAAATTATTCAGAGAGCTCTCCGCTGGGCTTATTGACAAACAAAGGAGATGCACAGGACAAGTCGATTAACCCATTTACCCCGGAACGCCTAGTCTCCAGATTACATCCACGCTTTCTTCCCACTCGTTTGGGCCGTGTATCACTCCTACCTGCTTTAATGTTGATAAAAAACCCAGAAAGGGGCAGGCTTGGCTGCCTTGATGATCAGAAAACGCATCTAGTTAGCGTAGCGCGCGCCAACTAGAGCAACATGCTGCTCCTCCAACCGGGCTCCCCTCCCGCCGATGCCATTAACCTTCTGGATCTCACGGCCACGAGGCCTCCACCCCACCATTCATCATCTCGCCCCCCGCCTCTCTCACGTACTGCCACTCTCGTACATCATATTGTGCGGCTAATGACACGGGGGCCATCTTTCACGTCCCCTTTCTGCGGTGGTGGGAGAGGCGATGAAAAAATACGACGGTACAAACGGGGAGGCAAAAAAAATAGATCTAAGGAAGCAATAAAAAGTTTAAAAAGGGGAAGTATTATGTGTTTTCCAGGCACATAGTGCCATTTTATAGCACAATGAAGTAACTATGTTAACTTCAGTTGTTATAAAAATACTACATACATCTAATATGACTTGAAAGAAATTTGACTTTATAATTTAACGCCTTGAAATCGGGCCTCTATCTCTTTAAAAAAAAAAAAAACTACTGCTCTTTCTGAAAGTCCACCTTCAGGATGTCATCCCAACATGGCTCCTTCTATTGACCCTTTAACAATGTTTTAAGCCGGCGCTGAACTACTGAGAAGTAGCTCATATAATGAGCTAAGCTGATGTGCAATTGCACCAGGTGTTTGCCAATTGCTGCTGGCTAGTCTGAAGGAGCTGAGTGGGGGAGTCACAAAGGAGGATCTTCATCTTTCATTTTTGCACAACTGAATGGTTGATTCAGGGAGATTCAAGGATTTCTCAAACATGCATGAAAAAACTCTAAGTAACACTCCATCTAGGTTTTGGATAACATGGAGTAACTTTACAACAACATTATAACATAATGTAAAGCTAAAGAATATGAGCCTACTTTACATAATACTGCCCCTGAAAAAAGATAGGTCTGCTTCTGAAATTGTTAACAGAGAAGTTAACGGGGTCTAAAAGAATGGTTTGGTTTTTACATGACATCATGTCACATTCTGGGTGAGAAACTTTTATTTTTGGTGCAAACAGGAGAGATGAGGTTGGTAATCCTCACAAACTCACAGGTTTATCTATTCCACTACAGCCAACATATTTTTATTTGTTTATACTTTTGATCTCATGCTCAACAACAGCCATGAACTGAGTTTTAAATCCCCTGCTTACATCTTCCATTGACATAACACACCACTTACAGTCTTAAATGATTCACTTCTACGAGTTTCACGACACAACGCCACCGTCTGTAGTAGACGCTTAAAATAAAAAAATTAATTAAAAAAAAGGTTGAGTGAGGGGGTCTCCAACTTCAGAAATACTGTCCTGAAACTTTTAGATGCATCCCTGCTCCAACATACCTGAATCAATTGGTTGAATTTACCTCTTCAACATGTCATGAAGAGATTTGTTACTGGTGTGATATCTGTAGGTCTGTCTTAAGTTATGAGGTACAGAATGATTAGGTCACCAATCTTTTTTTACTCATTTTTTCTTACATTTTCTGTACAGCGGTCATAAAGCAGAGAAAAACCACAGGTTTTACTGATTATGTTACCTTAATTTAAGCTGATTACTTCCTACTATTATAAAAGCATCTACTAACAATAAGCCATGCATCAGTATTCGCAAACCGAATACTTGGAAAACGACGAGTATGTGGGCACATTTATGTGAATGAATGCATGAGGGGGCAGTGTGGGAAAGATAAACATATGATGCAATTTTTGCTTGTCCACAGTTTCCACAAGGCTGTAACCCAGATAATTTAAGCCAAGGCTTACAAAAATAAAAATTCACCACAAGCCAGGGAAAGCTAACTTCATGTTGACACATTGATCATTTACATAAAAAGTCCAAAAGTCAAACTAAGTCACCATCTATCAAGCTTCCCATTTCTCTAAGGTATTCCTGCAGAAAGCAAAAGTCCATTCAGCGGTTCATTTGATTCTTTATCCAGGTTCTTTCAAGTATCTTGGTATTTCCTTCTTTAGCGTTGACTCAGTTCTCTTCACATTATGAGCCTTTGTATTATTTATGCCACAAATTGAATTTTTTTCCTCTTTTCTTTTGACAAACTATTAAAATCCTTAACTTGAATCAACAACTGTCTCTTATCCATTCGTTGGAGCCTGATGCGGGCGTTGAATGCTAAACATTTCTGATGAGACGTCACTGAGCTGCACACCAAAGTCGTTGTGTGTGCTGCCTCAACTCCTGGGAGCTCCAGGGCAGTTTCAGGTAGAGGATAGTGAATAATGAATTTCAGCAAGCCATCTAAATGAGTCACTATTATATTCTATTGTTCACGCATTTCTGTAAAGCTCCACTGAAGTTACTGTTGCTTCCTTCGACGTGTGAAACACGACAGAAACAAACTAATAAGATGGCTGTGAAACACAGAAACGACTTCTCTTCTATCGAAAAGACTCTTTAGGTGGTGTGAAACAAACTGGATATTCTTCCAGTTCATCTATGGGGTGATAGCAGCTTGTCCGCTTATTAGGTGAGCTTTTAAATTCCTTAGCCATGGAAATTCAAACATCTACTGGTAGAAAAAAACCCCAGCAGCTTAAGACAAACCACTCGAAAGCATACATCGCCAGTTTGTCTGCCAGCTACTTTAATCTCATCAACCGCCTCATCAGAGAGTGTGCCCTTAATGTTGTTTAACCTGTCAGCATTTCTACAACAGGAAGCCTGTATGGGTACGCCTCTGAAAAGCATTTAGGGATAAGGGCAGGAACTAAGGTCAGATATGCATGCATGCACATGTTTATACTCTTCAAACACTAGGGGAGGAAAAAACAAAAACATAAGTGTTTTGGATGTACATAGACCATATCTGATGTGGCCACATACCTGTTTGTGCATCTCAATGTTGAGTCCATAGGACATCTCATAGTACTGAAAAATAAAGAGAGACAAAACATTAAACCTCAAACTTTTCACTTCAAAAATACGTCAGACTCAAAGGCAGGTATTTATCCTCAAATACACACCCTAATAGGTTTAACACAAGTGGTTGTAGGTAATTCATTTTGACCCAGTAATGAGAAAATGAAAGACTAAGATATTTTTTATTTTAACCATAAAGGAGATGCTGAACAGATGCTTTAGGAAAGGAGTGAACGAAAAAAGCAGAACAACTTTGACCAAAACAGTCGACAATATTTGTGTACTTTTTACTGCAGCAGCACTGCAGTGCTGCTGCAGTACCTCAGTACCTAAAGTGTAGTTGTTTACCAAAGATATACAATTTATAGCTGCTAATAACACCCTATCAGAACAAAAAGTAGATTCAAAAAAGTGAAATCGACACCTTGTCCGTCATTATTTCTTTATCACAAACAATAATATTATATGGATACACCAGTAGGGACAGATTGCTCTGTGAAGCTTGTGTTGGCAAGAACCTTTGAGTTGGGTCATGTTTACAAAACCATCTGTTTTTGTCCCTGTTATGAACTCTGAACTGAGTATAGTACAAATTATCTGAGTGTACTTTTACATTAAACCTTGTCTTAAAAGCAGTTGCAAGCATTTATGACTTAAAATACTAATAATCTTTTAATACAAGCAGTAATATCCCACCATGTTTCGTTCACTGTTTTACACTGAGCAGCAGGAAAACTTCTAATTAAACAGAATCTTGGACAAATTACAGATAATATTACTAGGCCCAGCTGTTGACTAACTTAAAATTTTGCAACATCAATCTAAGAGACTGCACATGAATTATGATTCTTAGGTTAGAAATTTTGATGAAAATAATTGTTGGGAGTTTCACCAGAGGGGGGGAATAACAAAAGCTGTTCAAAGGTGGTCACTTGGGGCACATGTGGTACTTAGAGCTGTCCACTTGACATCTGATCAAACAGGAAGCATGTTGGCAGCAAGTCTGAGCAGACTCACACTCTTCCCCTGTCTGAGAAAGCTGTGGTTGTGACACTTGTTTCACTCTGAGGAGGTTACTAAAATAAAACAATAAGACACACACACAGGAAACCCACTGATTCATGCACAAAGCCAGCAGAGGAGCCATTAACTTCCTTTGGATCCTGTTAGGTGTGTTAGGGTGGAGGTGGGGAGAATTGGAGGAACCCAGAGACACAGATGGGATGGGGTCAGCACACCCTACGATCAATAGCTGGACATTTGACCCTGTCTAGAATTTCAACGGGCCCTTAACCCCCACCCTGCTCCTCCTCGTCCAATGAAAACAAGCGTGAGTCAACAATCTAACAAGATCTTGGAAAAACAACTAGGTTGCACCACCTGTGACTTTTCACCCGAGGCAAATGGGAGGGCACGGCATTAAATCAGATTCATGGCTTACAATTATTGCACTTACCATGACATAGTGGCGCTGCATTTCAGTCTTTTCGTTGGCAAGTTTATCGTACTCAACTTTGAGACTTGTAGGAAGAAAGAAAAACAAAAAGAGAGAAGGTGTTTACTGATTATGACCCGAACAGAGAGCCATTAGAAAAGCAAACACCATCAACTGTTTATAGTAAACGTGAGAAAGCAGTTTAGATTTTATACGCCGCAAGTGTCGGCTTGGGGTGCATGAGGCTACAATAAAGGAGCGACCAGTAGCAGCTTCCTCTTCCTATTGTTTCCAGGAAGCCAGAGCTGTTTACAGTTAGTTAGTCATTACCTGTGGTACTGAGCCTGCAGGAACTGAAATTCGTCTTTGATCCTATCGCAGGACTCTGCCACCGTGAACTTGAAGCCAGGCTGCCCTGGTTGGTGAGGTGCCTGAAAGAGTGGAAACACCGCAGGTGTAAACATCATGAGCAGATAACTTTCCTGCCACCACCTCCTGCTTTTTCTCGCTAAACCCAGTTCTTTATCTCTTCGTGGCTTTTTATGCGTATGCCGAGCCTCAAGAAGCAGAACAGAAAGAAGGCTGCCTTCATCCGTGATCTACCAATAAGTCACCGACTTAATCCATCCACACAGAACTACTGCATAAATGGCTTTTGTCGTTTTGACAACAAATTGCACAAGGATTTAAACCATACACAAGGTGCAACACACCTTGGCACCAACTCAAGCCATAAATAGCAACAGCTCAATTCTCAGGCAATTAAGCTATTTTTTTTTAAAAGGTTGCTTTATTTGCATCAATGCACAAACAGTGACAAAGACAGCTACTCACCGGATGCCGGCCTTGTGGATACATGTCGAGCCTTTTACACAAGGGAATCGATGTGTTTTTCTCCCCCCCACCTTTTTTTTTTTTTTTTGTCGTAAATCCCAGAGAAGGTGCGGTAAATCACCGCCACCCCCTCCCCTGTAAACGCAGGATGGCGGCGGACAAAGCCTTTCTCTGGGCTGCCAGGCGCACTTTCAGACCCCGACCAGTGGACGTGTCCCCTCCTCAGCCTCGCTTTGGACCTAAACAAACAGAAAACGGGGCACCGCTCAGGAGCTGGATCACATAAACAAAAACACAAAGCGACACCAATTTCACCTTAGTGACCTAACCGCGGAGTCGGTTACGTAAAAAAATAAATAAAATAAAGTCGCTCTTTGGGGGCGATTTTGAACATATTTCCCTAGATATGACAGATTCTTTACCAGTCGGTTTAGTGTGCACCGCAGTGAGGAAAAACGTGATAAATTTCCTCAAGTATAAGAATAAATCCCAAAGTTTTAGTTTTGAATACACCCACAGGAACACGACGCTTCGCTTTTCTTATAAATGCACCGAGTTCTCCTTCATAATAAGAGCGAACATCTACAGTGTTTTGGTGGTCCGAGGTGATCAGAAAACAGGAAGTCTGCTCCCATAAAAGCCTCACCACCACTCGCCTGGTTAGCGGCTCCCTCCGTGAAGCCCTTTTTTACCTTTGTCTCGACCGATTCCTCCCTCCTCTATACAGGTAAGAAATAGTATCCACACACTGCGGAATATCGTCGACTTTCCACCGCCACTGGAGACTTAAAAAGCAAAACAAAGATGTCTTTCCGTCGTTCCTGTGCTCGTTCGCTTCGTCTTGTTCGGCCCCTTGAGAGTCCGTTAAAGCCCGGCGATTCCGAAGCGGAGAGCGTCGCTCCGTCCGTCCGTCCGATCGGACGCTGGACGAGTCCTCGACCGCAGACAACTTCAAAAAACAGGCCAAGTTAGATCCTGCAGCAGTACGCCAGCTCTCCAGTAGCTCCTGATAGTATGAACTGTCGACCGAACCAGTTATTTTGTGTTAAAATATCGAGCGTTGTGAAATTCACCGCCAGCCTGCCGTTGGGTACCCAGTTCCTCCGCCGCGCGCTGTACCACACACAGACTGTGCACTGACACGAGGACCTCACTGCTGAGAGAGGGCCCCGCACCAACCAATCAGGCTCCTCGTCGGAGCTCAGCACGAGCAACCAATCACTGAGCGGCGTCCCCACGTGGGGTTGGAAGAAAAACAGACGTCCTCATTGGACAAATACGGTGACCTCACACGGTCGCCATTTTGGATGTGAAGTGACATTCTGAGCGTTTAACAACTTGTTCAAAACAAAGGTAATAATTTATATGTTCGTCCATTTCAGCGAAGCAGAGCAAATGCCGTCTACATCTATTAAACTCCGGTCGTCCAAGGACGTCTGTGGTGTGAACGTCACCCCAAGAGGTATGCTTATTTAAGCAAATAAAATGCCAGGTGAACATATATAAATTAAAGCAACGTCACCCTAAAATAAATATTAGTATTGGAACGTGACGATAACACTTCTACAAGAAAGAGAAAAACATACAAAGAAAAAAAACATGCTCCCTTGGCTATCAAACCAAAAACAACTCAACTCAATTTATTAAAACCTCAAATTCGCAGAATATAAAAAGATGCTTTATCTACAGCAGAGCGCCCTTTGAGTGACTTGAATTGATCGACCTATTTCTAACGAGAACTTAAGCGTGTACAAGCTTTCCTATCACCATCAATAGGAAGACTACAACACCTCCGTGCCTCCGCCTATCATGTGCTGCTCACTCTACACACCCCACGTGGGGGCCTCTACCTCCGCCTCACTGCTCTCTATCCAATGGGAACCCAGCTGTCCTCCTGCGCCGCTTACGATTGGCTGAGTGCTGGAAACGCTGTCAGTCATGAGTCCCCGTTGTCAATTAAACCCACGTTGGGTACCGCGCTGACAAATGCCTGTGCTACTCTCCCTCCTGCCTGCGAACAGTGCCTGGAATGGCTGCTTAATTAGCTTCGAATGGCTTTTCCTTTCAGCTCAAACAATCTGTCACTACCATGTGGTAAAAAGAGCCCTGCATAAAACAAAAGCAGGGAAAAAAAAGCTAGTAGGGGCTTAAATATCAGTTTGATTCCCCCCATGCCCCTCACTCTTCAACCCCCCATCCCCCATGAAAACATTTGCTGCAAAACAAAGCTTTTACCTCACTCAAACATTGGCTCCTTTCGCTCATCTGTTTCTGCCCTCAATTTCCTTTAAAACTGCATTTGTTTGTTTATCTAGGAGTCCATTTAGGCTCCTCGTGTTTTGATTTAAGCACTGGATTTCTGTTAGTGGACCAGGTTTGGTTGGCCTTCACGACATTTGTGGCTTTACTGGTTTATAAAGGCTGTTAAATGTTGAACTTAATCTGGTGTAAAAAAAAGAAATGAAAATAGACACATTGATTATTTTTTTATCTAAAATGAATGCACACCTCTTAAGAATATGGTTTGTAAGTGAAAAATCCCCTATACTCATCATAACAAACCTAAGCTACAAATTAGAGGATTGTGCAAAATAAATAAAATATTATATAATGAAAATCAAGATGCTAATAAAAATAATGCAATTGGATTCACTTTGGAACATTTTGTTCTTCCCAGACCAAAACACCGCTTTGGAATACTTCATCATTTTTATGAAGCACAATGAAGTGCGCAAAGTACTGCATTTGAGCTGTAGCTAGCACGCTGCGTGCTTCGGCTGCTGCCTAGCAACAAATGGATCCCTCCTGCAGATGTGGCGACATCAGTTGGGATAATAACTCATGTACTGAGGGCATGTCGCAGGGTGACACACTGGCTGGGAGACTTTAAAGACGGGTTTCACATAAAACTTCTGCAAATGATTAATTGTTCCAGTAGCAGTCGCAATCACAGACTCTAAGAGGCAACAGACATTTGAACAAGATAAAACTCAAGTCTGCTTTTGAACATCCAAGTTTCCTCAGAGGACATAATGTCTGAATGAAAATTTCAGAATTCCTGCAATGTCAGGCATCTTAAGCATTGAAACGGATAACAGGTAAAAGTTTACGTTTTGTTATGTTATTCTGTGTTATGAGTGCATTTGGCAATACATGGCAGCACTACAAGTGAGGCTACAGCACTCAGCTCGTTAACAAGGTTCCACTAATTACATTTCCTGCTGTAATTTAGTCAACAGTTTCAATTTCTTCATAGATTCAAAGATATCCACTTGCTACCTAGGCGCTTTTACTCTACTAGCACCCTTAAAGTGATTAAATAGCCAAGTGTGACTGTGTGCGCTAAACGAATTAATGGTGTTAGACCACAGTTCATTTTTTCTTTCCAGTTCCTGAAAAGAGTAGTGGCACTAAAATCCAATAAAACCGCATTGCTCAATGTTTTCCCAATCATTTGCACAATTTCAACTGTTTAGTTCACTTCTCTTGCAAAACGATGGCAAGATGATTTCAGGAAGCCTGTGTCATGCTCAGAAACCACTTCTCAGATTGGCTTATTTTTGTATTTGCTGACGGTTTCCGTTGTCACTTTTGCCTGTACGAATCATTTTATTTTAATTTCAAAGTAAAATAAATCTCATCATACACTTGAGCTTATCCTGCTTATATATTATTAGATCCAAATGGGATTTTTATTTGGGGTGTGCATACAAATCTTCACAACTATGCGCAAGACATAGCATGCAAAAAAAGAGAGTCAAGTCCAGTTTGCAAAAACGAGACTGCAGATTGGAGTTCCACTAACGAATCAACAGTTGCAGGACGTTTACTTCTCCTTTACTTTAACACTACACTCTATTTCAACAGAATCAGCGTGAAAGACATTATTACATACACTACTCAAGAGGAGCATTAACACACAAACATGGGACACATATTCATAAGATCGGTGCTTCGGTGGGCAGAGGATGGAGAGCTGCTAGATTTCCAACATCATCATCCATTCATCATATCTGTAGTCAAGTGGGCTTGTAGTGTTGATTTAAGTGGAGCTGTTGGTCAGTGGCACAGATATTTGACAGTTTGCTCTGCGCTGAGCTTCCTGGGATTGGTATGTGTAGGCCCTGTGTAAGGATGTGGGTTATCTGGGAACTGGCAAACACAGCAACGGTCTCCACAGGCCCGAGCCTCTGATTCAAAAACCGCATACAAACAGACATTATCGTACGGCTTCATCTGACACGTAGCCGGTCATGGATGCGTCACACACGCACAAACACACGCGTATTCACCCCAACACAAACACACACACACACAAAGATTCACTTTTCATCCCACTCAATAGAGAGTGGCCTAGATTAAGGAACAACAAAGAAGTGGGCTTCACCGCTGGGAGAAGTGGGGCCGCTCCGCCCTTCTAGACCTCTGCACTGTTTATTTGCACTGGAAACCCAGACGCTGTGAAACTCCCACTCCGAGGCACTGCACAAATATTGAGGCTATTTGCAGAGGTGCTTTTAATTCTTTACAGAGCAATGATTGGTTCTTTGCACCCTCATCTCTGCAGAAGCTTTGTCAGTGGATTCCTTTGGTCTCCACTGCCTCGCCACCCCAACACCAACTTAAAGCAGCCATTAAATAAATATGATTGATGTATATTTTTAATAGGGTTAGTGGCCTCTAAAGAGTAAATTCACATTTAATCGGCTTATGATATCACATTCTCTGCGCAAATAAATAATCCAAACCACAGTTTCAGTTGGTTATGCTTTCTTCTTCTCATTTTGTACAAGAAATAGGGGTCTATAAAACTCAGCCTAGGATTACCACTGGATGGATGGATGGATGGATGGACAAATGGCTAATGTCTAAAGAGGACAAATGGATGTATGGACAGACGGACGGATAATATCAAAAGTAGTTAGATGGATGGCTAATGTCAAAAACAGACAAACTGATAATTGAACGAACGGCTAAAGACAAATGTGGATGGATGGATGCTCATCAAGACATTGAACATGCTTATATCAGACCCAGACTTTCTCAGTGTTTTCAGGCGGTGTAGGAATCCTTAACAAAATCGCACCATGCTCACTCTGATGGAGGACTGAAGTGTAAAAAACGAATTGTCTCTGCACTGCTAAAAAAAAAAATCTAGCCTGAAGACCCTTTTTTGGACGTTGTGGGCTATAAGCAAGGGGTGAAATTGATTAATGCTGTTTTTCTCTTCCTTTGAGAGTGACATCACCTTTGTGAGGCTGTTTATATTCCAGCATCCATGAGATTAATTACTTCATCCATTCAACTGCCGCCACTTCCAGCCATCCCAGTTGCTTTGAATTAGAGGAGTGCAGCACTGGGGGCTGGATTTCCACCGCGGTGTGTTCAGTTGGACGGTCGCTGTGGCGGTCTAAGGCGCCCACTGACTCAGGATTATTGACATGCTTTCACAGGCGAGTTCAGGCCTTGAAAGGAGACATTCCTCGCCACAATGGGCCCAGTGTGTGTCGTGGGGGCAGCAGACATGAATAGAGCCCTTAAGTATCACTGTGACTCGTCAGCCTCTAATCAATGCAAACAAGATGAAAGGACCTTATCAAAAGAGACAAACACAGACATGAGCAGTGCTTGATCAAAAAAGGTGAAGGCCTTTTTTGTGTAATTTCTACATTAGCATGTGCTGTTGGCTGGTGTGTAAGTACGGGGCCTAATCAAAGCTGAGAAGCAGCTGAAAAGATACACTATGAAAAGAGAAAAAAATCTGTTTTTAACAGACCCAGGTCTTTTGATTTAAGTTTGGTCTTTAAATGCAAAATGATAATGCACTGTAATACCTTGATATGAAACATAATTAGAATATTTTCACAGCAGCGTTTTGTAAATGGTGCTTAGATGAAGTGTTATTGTGCTTCACGGCGCTGGAATGTGGCACGAGGCGCTTATGAGGTGTCAGTGTTTGCCGTCCACCCTTGTTGATACCTAATGATTGAGTCTGCTATAACAGATCCATAATGAATTCAGAACGGCTTTGCTTCTTGTGCTGTTTGTGATTAATAAGCCAATTTAGAGAGCTCTCATTGTGACCAGGTCCACAGGCTGGCTCAGGCTAACGCTCTTTAGGGGGCTGGTGTTATTTTTTGTGATTACCATCCAAGTGGCTGCCGTTGGAAAAGAAGGTCAACAAAGTGACCTGATCCTGTCCATCAGCCGGAGAGTGAAAGAGGACCTCATGACGATGGAGAGACCTTCTCTGCTTTTAACAAGCGAATGAGTGTTTTACCCACACACACACACACACACACACATGGCCAACACGGGAGCCTTTTCCACAGCTGTGGTTGGAGCCGGTGTCTAACTGAGAACCAATCCTTTCTGTTTTGACCAGAGAAACCCTGGCTCCGGGCCACACCAACTCTTTCGATTTCCAGAGAAATGAGTTGCTTACATCCGGGCGTTAAGGTGGTTTTATGGAGAATAACTCGAGGCTTAAACATGCTTTGTGGTGGTGCACCCCTACATGTATCTGCCATTCTGTGGCGGCCTCAGGAGTAAGTGGAACAATCTGGTAATTGCTGCTGGTTTTTTGTTGGTGACGTTGGTATGGAAACAATAAGTGGTGCTGGTCAATTGGCCGCCGCATACGTTTGCTGTTTTTACCTGAAAACATTGGTGCATTTGATTCTGACCACGAATCACTTCGCATCTTCTTGGAGACATTTCACGCACAAAATGACTACTGATGATATAACGTCATTTTCCCATAAATTTTGTTTATAGTCTGCTGTAAGAAGATGTGGTCCAGCAAATCATATCTTCAAAGAAGAGGGTGCTTATGTGTGATAATCTATTGTATCTAAATAAATAGAAGTTGACTGCCCCAACTGGGGATCAGAACCACAGGGCAAGATAAAATCTGTAGAAAATATACAACATACCATAAATGTGGCATTTCAGCACTTATATGAATATTTATGTCTGTAATCCAATAAAATATTTAACGAGATTTGCAATAACTCAGTACATGTATGCTAAATGGTTTGTTAATGGGTACAAATTGGGCAGACTAACTGGTGAAAAACTGACTCTTGGCCTACTATAAATTACAATGAACAAAGTGGTGGTTTGGTGGTGAAATATAAAGAATGTAAAGCTCTTTTACTGCAGTTTCTTGTCTGTGTTTCATTTGCTTTTTGGTTTGCTCATGCTAAATTCAGTCACTAAACAACAACAAGCATCAGAGACTCTGTTGTGGCAGCTCTTTTGTGACTTTCCAATGCTATAATAACAGGGAAACTCCAGTCTGGGAAGGATGAAATCAACATGGATGGCTACCTCCAAACTAGAAAATGCCAGGTTTTAAGTTTTGAAGTCAAACAAGACCCGGTGCCATTGGCACTTGCATAAGGCTTTGGAGAATTTCTGTAATGCAATTTTTAAATTCTGATGAGTTTATATGAAGCTGCCTCAGGTGGAGATTGATAATACTTCATCTTTTTCTCACTAACTGTCAGACTGATTTAACGGCAGAGCAAGAAGCGGCAAAAGTTAACCTCCAAAGGAAGCACGGGTACATAAACCTTTCTGGCAGACCACAGCCAATAAAATTACAACCTTCACTCTATTCCCAACTGGGACAGTGGCCACGATGTGGGTGGGCTGCTGAAAGCACAGATTAATAAATTTAGAACTATGTGGCTAAAAAAAAAAGAGTCTCAGTGACATGTATTATTTATACTCCAGAGATCAAAGAGTCACGGATTACTAATTAGAAGTTCAACTTAAAAAAATAAAATAAATCTAGAGTAGAAATAATCCTCATTGTCCCTTAGTGGGGGAATTCAGGTGTACCATCAGCACAGTGACAGGCAAGTCAAAGTATGCAGATTCACACAAAAGTAATAATATGAAAAATGTAACGAATAGGAGATTTGTATAGCATAAGACAAAATGCAGTGCAGTTATTCAAAATAGCGTACCGTACTTTGATTCCCAGAAATGAGCCGCTGAGTAGAAATGTAAGAAAAAGTATATATATGCATGTATATTTGCATATAAAAAACTCCCAACAGAAAATTTACAAAAAAATTTACAAAATCCGTACTGCTCAGCGGAAATAAGGCATTACTGAGTTTGCTGGGAGGAAGGATCTATGATAACGTTCCTTTGTGCACCTAGGATGCAGCACTCTGTCAATGGAGGAGCTCTCCAGTTCTGCAACAATTTAATTTGCAGGTTAGGAGGCATTGTCCAACAGTAAAAAGCATATTTTGAAAAAAATAGTTCAGTTTTGTTTATTTAAAATAGATTTTTAAGGGTACAAATACCGCATACAGCTATTTTCAGACCCCCTACAAAAATGCTTAAATTTGCCTATTTTAATAGGCAGATTTAAGCAAAAATATATTTATTAATACACAGAGTGGAAACTTTCTTGGCACTAGCATGGATGCCAATATGTATGGTCTTCCTTATTTCTGCTCTTAGGGTACAGCCAATCAGCACCAAGGAAAATAATTGTAGTTCTGTGAATATCAACTAGCATTGCACTCAGTAATTCCAGCTTCACAAGCTGCATCTTCTTTCTAATAGTTTAGATATGCATTACAAAATTAACCACAAATAGGCAGATTTTCTGCAAACAGCTTGGAGAGACATTCCACAGAAAAATCTGCAAATAGATGAATTCACAAATTAAATAATACTGTTCTTGAGCCCCTAGTAATTCTGTTAAAAATAATTATTTCTACACATGTATTTCTCCCCAACTCAATCAATATTCTTAATTTAAAGCCTGGGCTTTTCTCAATTTCTCAGTGTAAGATTATGTTACTGCAATAAAAAAATGTGTTTTACTTTAAGGTTTTTCTTTTACTCCTCTTTACCGGGGGGAACCAGGTGCAACTTTAAGATGATAAAATAAAGGTTAGACTGCAATCCTGAAAATTGCAGGTTTATAAGTATCCGTGGTTTGCAGAGAAGTACTGCCTTGTTATTACAATGTAAACTGTCTATTAAAAAACGGAAGAGGGATGTACAAAGTAGGTGAGAGCAGCCTGACATCTTACTGACATTTTAAATGTCTCCTCCATGTAATGATCTTTTTTTTTTTCCATCAGCTGCTCAGCAGGAAACTAAAGAACTGAGTTCATTATGGACCAGAGCAAAATGTGGTTTCCAAGGGAACAAGCACCTACATGCAGGACTGAAGACGAGATGAGGTTTTTTGTATTCATGTATACCGCAGAGGGAACTGTGCAGAGTTCGTGCATGCCTATATTGAGTGTGGTACACAGTGCACGGCGTTGTGTGCTGCTTTCGTTCATGCGAACCCACTCGGTTCTGAACTAAATCAAATGAGGTAAATCACCTGCCACGCCATTGATTTTATGGGTCATCAGATAACACCAGGGCTTGCTGAGCGCATGCCCTTTAGCACTAAGAAGGCTATCATTTAGCCAGATCGATAGCTCTAATTACCTCACTCCACCCACTGCAATAAATTCAGGACAGCACGCAGTCTTCCAAGGATCTGGAATGCGATCAAATCACATCCGCGTTCCAGAGCTCCGGACTAAACTTTAAACATCTCCACATTAACAACGACTGGCTATTTCAATTAAAGATTTGCTACATCTGATCCCTTCTGCAACATTTCTGACTATTCTATACATCTACAAAGGTTATGTGAAACAGTCTTTTAAGAAAAGTTATTGACAATAAGTGACATGTTTCAGACATCGAGAAAAGCTTCAAAAGTGCCCGTTAGCTGCTGTCAGAATGAGAGCGAAAAGCTAAACGCAGCACCACAGGATGTTTCTAAAGGCGGCCAATCAAAGCAGAGCGTGGTTTCAAAGATGTTGCATGACTTGAAACTTGTAACAGAAACTCACTGTGAGATAAAAACCCTGCCACAGTCGCAAACGTGGTTTGTGCTTTCTGAGACAGTTAGAAACAA